>NC_061511.1:163205841-163341774 GCF_022539505.1 Lolium rigidum | reverse complement strand
GACAACCTCAACTTTGTTTCGTTGGAGCAAAGTACTTTGGTTGTGTTGTGCGGGTTCCACGTTGGCGCGCGGAATCTCCGGTGTTGCGCGCTACATCCCGCCGCCATCAACCTTCAACGTGCTTCTTGGCTCCTCCTGGTTCAATAAACCTTGGTTTCTTTTCACGGGGAAAACTTCTGTTGTGCGCGTCATCATACCTTCCTCTTGGGGTTGCCCAACGAACGTGTGAAATACACGCCATCGGGGAGTCAATCTTGCTACGGGAAAAATAAGCGGGCTCAAGAGTCACGACTATCATATATGGATTGAGGCGAGCTGATGCCTGCGTTGATGCTTCGAGGTATCTCCACGATCATGTACGGCGAGTGCTTGCGGAGGTGAGCCATTTTCCCGCACGGTCTGTGCTAAGCGGATATGTACCGAGGTGATTGAGAAGCTGCAGCGGCAAGTGCCGAGCACATGCTATGCCAAGTTAGAGATGATATTCCCCCCGAGGCTTCTTCACTTTCACGGTGTTACATCTCATCGTGCATCTCGCCAACGAGAGGCACTCTTGGGGGGACCGGTGCTTGAGTATCGTTAGCGAGTTTTGTATTGAGAGGGAGTTCAAATATATTCGGTACAAATGTGGGGAAACAAAAATAAGATTGAAGCATGCATAGCTGCAGGCAACTCTCCTCAGCAAGAGATGGCGGTGACGCCACGACAATGTATTATGCCCGGTGATTGTGCCCACTAAGAACGCAACACCGGTCGCTCGGTACAATTCGATGAGCCCGACTAGCCCAGGCGACCCCAAAGCTCTTGCTTTCTTCAAATATCCCGGTGGCAAGGCCGGTGCCTCAAAAGTGGAGAACATTTCGCGAGGAAGAGAAGCATTGCATAATGCTTTACGTGCTTATGAGACATGGAGGAAGTGGTCGATTTCATGAGGTAAAATGATGAACCAACTACTTTGCAACCGGTAACTTGGTTTTGGTCTAATACGTATTTTCTCCTTTCGACCAATTCCATGATGAAATGTGGTCGGGGAAGAAATGGTCCCACTCCCACGCGGTGGTACACTCTTACGAAGAGGGTGCCCTCTGTAAATAAAAGCTTAGTGACTTGGTTCCATGAAAAAGTAATTTCTCAAATGTTCCTCTTACTTTGCAATCCGTGACTTGTCTTATTACACGTAACTAATGCACAAAATAATCGGACTGAACTTGTGGGGTCATCCCAACGTTGAGATGACGGATGAGTTGAGATGCGTTCCCAGGGGTTTTAAGTAGAGTCCATACGCATGAGAAGTATGATGTAAATGGGTATCGCTTCCATACGGAGTTTCACGAGGAAAGACTAGGCCTAATGCAAAAACAATAAATATTGGGGTCTACCCCAGCGGAGTCGATGATCTTGATTACTATGGAAGGTTACAAAAGGTATACGAGTTGACGTTCAGCAACGCAAACATAGAACTCCAAGCTCTTTGTGTTCAAATGCCATTGGTTTGACCCACACGGTGGAATGCAGAAGCACCCCTTCCATTGGTTTAGTTGAAGTTAGGCCTACAACCATCCTGACGGCGGATCCAGAAGCGTCTATGTTGTGGCTCGCAGCAAACCAAGCAAGTTTATTATTTGTCCTACCCATGTCGAGGAATGAGGAACTCATGGGGGCTGGGAAGTCGTGTTCAGTGTCGCCCATGGTAGCTACCCATCCTCTAGAGGAGACCGATTGCAACAACATTGACCGGTAACATGTGGGGGAATTTTTCTATCAAGAGGAAGAGGCGGTTCGGGGCTCTTCCAAATAGACATAGGTCTTCGAGGATCTCCACGACGATGTACAAATGCGTGGTGGGACCGGTGGTGGACACGAAGGACATAGCTATGCTCCACCAAGCGCCATGCGAACAAAGACAACATTGTCGAGACTCACGCCGGAACCCAATGCACGAGCCATGAATACTCATATGATACTGATTTTGATAGTGAGGGTGAGAACCCAATGCCTAGAGATGAGAGTGGTGATGAATGGTGAGGGTCTTTTATGTAGATACTCTACTTGTTGTCATTGTGCTTAATACATACATTTGTCATTATGCTTAGTACCTACATTATCATTATGCTTAATACATACATTTGTCATTATGCTTAATACACTACATTTTACTACATTATGCTTAGTACCTATATTTGTCATTATAGCTTAGTAATTTTCAACATGCTTATTAATATTATTTTCTCTTTTCTTATGCGGGTAATTGCCCAATATGTGGGCGGACGGAAGGCATCCTCGAGCTCCCTTAGCCGATCGGACGCGTCGGCGGAAGCCGGGGAGCCGGGTGCTTCCGGACGGAGGTGGAAGACCCGGTGTTCCCCACCCGGCGTTACGAGAGACGCGAGACGGAGGGCGGGGGAGGGACGAGGGGGAGGGGCGGGCGGGAGGGGCCGAGGGGAGGGACGAGGGGCGGAGGACGAGGGGGAATGCCGCAGCTCCTTCTGGGCGACATTCCTGCCTCGCCGCTCGGTGGCTTCCACCGCCGGTCTATGGGCCGAGGAGGAGGACACTAGGGGAGGAGGAGGAGGACACTAGGGAGGAGAGGAGGAGGAGTACTAGGAGACCGAGGGAGGGCTTCGACGGAGATGGCCTCCGAAGAAGTTGCGGGTTCGTGGGGAAGCGCGGAGTTCCCGATGAGAGTGGGAACTGCTACGGAGGATGAGAAGTGGCTCGCTTGTCCCCGAGGAAAGGTGAGTGAGCAGTAAGGTGATTTCACATTTCGTTATGACACTTAGCATTTTTCTAATGTTTGATAATTGATCCTCGAACTTCACAGCACGGGGAAGAATGTCCGCGTGCCGGAGTACGATTGGGTGCTATGTGGGAAGTGCTGGCAGGGGATGTACACTCCGGTCCTGAGGGCGGCGGAAGTCCAAGCTGTCCTACACTTGGGAAGACTTTGAGATAGCGCCTTACCACTGGCTTTACCTTCCGCCAGCAGAAACGCCGTGATCAGAGAAGTTTTGGGTACGTAATGCATACTCTTTGGGTTTCGTTCATATGTGAGTTGTCTTGGCCCACGTGATAACGCATGCCTCTCACGCACTTCCCCGTATGCTCGACGGTGCGGCGCAATTATAGGAGTGTGACCGGCGAGCATAAGGAGAGGGCGGGACGTGATCCTCCGTGGCCGTGCGTCGGAGGTGGCGCTTACGGCGGCAGTGGTACAACCCGAGAGGATCACGATGCATCGGCCACTTCTGTGCTTTGACGCGGCGTAAGGTACACAAAGCACGGGGTTGTGCGGGGACTCGCCCCGGCTTCTTGAACGATAAGAGCAATTCTTATGTCGGTAAGTAATTGTCAATGCGATTCTGTGTCTTTATGACTAACTTGCAACGCTATATTGTTTGTTCTTCAAATGAGTTTTTGATTTTGCGAGGTTGTACCACATTGGGCTGATAATAATAAGAGGGCCGCCTTCATGGAGTTGGTCCGAGAATTGGGTCGGCGAAAGCCCCGATTTCAAGGCCGTGGCGCCTAGGAACAAGGCCATCGGTAGAATCGGGGAACACACGGTGCGGGGAGCTTGGCGGCACCGATCGCTATCGGGACCGTCGGTACATATAAAAATGGAACAAACTCGCATTTTTTGATTTTCGATGATATGCATAACATTTGTTTTGTGATGCGGGGGAAGAAGCTCGGGAGGGAAGTTGGTGAGATGGAAGCGTGGACGCATGAAGGTGGTGGCGCCCGGTCAGAAGCGAGCCTCGGCCCGGCACGAGAGGTACTACGGCAGGCCAACGAGAGCAAGGAAAAATGCGTGCGAGGTACGCCAGCTCCATCCAGGAGGTGGGGACCCGATGGCCAGAGCCGGTCGACGAGATGGCGATGATGCTGGCGGGGTCGACCGGCGCATGAGACGTCTGCTGCCTTGTTGGGGGTTTCAAGCCTCGGAGGAACTTCACGCGAGATCAGGCTACCCTCCTCCGGCCTACGCTACCTCCTCGCGGACTACATGCCGTTCTCGGGTAGAGGTAGATGTAAAGTCATCCACACTTTCATCCTCTGTTTTGACTCTTGTTCACTGAATGGCTATGTTGATGAGACGCATTATTTACGAAATTGTAGACTCAGCTCGAGGAGGCCTATGCGGTAGCTTACGAGGAGTATCTCGAGAAGATTAAGGAGCATGACCTTGTGAAAGATGCCTATGTCCGGTGGACGAGCAACCGGATGGCGGTAAGTTTCAATCTCTATGGTTGCAAAACATCATAAGTCCCCATGTTTGAATCGAGCTATCTCTCCGTTTCTTGCGAGTTTCACTCGGTTCATGATGGCTAGGTGCGAGAGGAACCACTCCCGAGCCACCTCATTCAGGGCCGACGCCGGTGTTCCCGTCCAAGGAGGGTTCTATATCATGTACAAGCGTCGGCGTCGATTTGACCCGGTAAGTTGCTAACTTGGCTAAGTTGCTAGCTTGGTGTGACATGGCTAAGTTGCTAACTCCTCCAACATGTAGGGATTGGGAGAATCAGGAACGACACTCCTTGTGGTACGCCGATGCACCCGGTCGCCATTCTCCTGGTGCTTACGCACGAACCTCGGCATTTTCGAGCTTCTGGTGGCTCTCGTCGTGGTTCTACCTCCCGAGCACCGTCGAAATACGGCGGCCTCACTTCACCCACTCGGAGCTAGTCGTACGTAGCTAGATCGTCCACTCGGGTGGTGCGCCACCATAGTTTCTACATTGTACTAGCACATGATGACACGCTCCATCTTTGTAGTGGATCCGGTGTATGTACCATGGTCTTGTATGCTATATTTGTGCTATTTGTGAGATTTGATGCTATATTTGTGAGATTTGGTGCTATACGGTGATATCTTTGTGCTATATGGTGCTATATATGTTCATGCGGATATTCAATATTATAATATGTGCATTTTGTGCGATTTACGAGGCAAATGAGGCCAAATTGGCAAAAATCACAGGAAAAAGCTGCGGCACGGTGCGCCGGCTTGATTGTCACCGTCGGCACGGGGCCGTAGCGCTGCCAGAGCGCCGGTGGCGGTGCGTTGCCGACGGTGACACCGTCGGCGCCGCAGCCGGCCCGGTTTCGCGCGATTTTCCGGTTCGAATAGCCACCGATTTTGCCGCCGATTACGGAAAAAAAAGGAAAAGCGGTGCCGACGGTTACACCGTCGGCACGGGGCGGAGACGTTGACGGCGCCGGCGTGACGGTTGGTTGTCTGCCCAGAGTGATGGGGCGGCCGGCGGCCCGCGGGTCCGGCCGTCGGCGTACGGCCCTCGTGCCGGCGGTGACTTGCGTGCCGGCCGGTGCGCGCGCGGACCCCGGCGCCTTGCTGTGCGCGGGGAGACGCCGACGGTGACCGTCGGCAGAGCACGTGCCGGCCGGTGAACCCTATTATGCCGACGGTGCGGGGCCGTCGGTGTAGCCGGTCGTCCCCGTAGTGACGGGTGGTAGGCGTCCCGGACGAGGCTGATGTCCCGGCCGGCATGGTCCGCGGGGATTATTCGGCAGCCCGAGTGACGGCTCACGTACCCCCGCCGGAGATTGGGGGATGACACCATCGCCGAGACGCGGCGGCTGCGCAGCCCGCGCGCATGAGCTGGTGCTCGAGGAGCTGCGAGGATCCGGCCATGCGGAGCCGAGATCCACCGCTGCTCTGGCGGTCGGCAGAACCGCCGTTGCTGCGCGCCGGACATCACCGTTTGGAGAGAAAGAAAAAGGCAGGTGGGGGGTTGAGCAGACGATGGTGGAGGGGATCCCGTGGAGAAGAAAGGAGTGCTGTGGCTCGGTAAGGAGTAAATCGTGCACGCCGAGCTTGTGAGGTCTGTCCGTGCAGTCACGTTTCCCGGGAATCCTGCATGTCGGGTGTGCAACTGTGCGTGACTCACTTTGGGCCGAGGTCTCACGCAAAAGCACATGCTGGAAAATAGATGGAAAATCTTTTTCTTTCATCTTCTTTACTCGGATCTCAAAGCGAGCGAATCAACGGTAGCTGAAACGTCCACGTCCATGCTTTGGGTGTACGAATGTATTTCCTCACCTATGATTCGGTTGTTTATTCATTGTCTTTACCATTGCTTCGAATCACTGCATTCATCTCATATGCTTTACAATAGTATTGATCAAGATTATGATAGCATGTCACTTCAGAAATTATCCTTGTTATCGTTTACCTACTCGAGGGGAGTAGGAACTAAGCTAGCGGATGCTTGATACGTCTCAAACGTATCTATAATTTCTTATGTTCCATGCTACTTTTATGATGATACTACATGTTTTATACACACTTTATGTCATTATTATGCATTTTCCGGCACTAACCTATTGACGAGA
Organism: Lolium rigidum; assembly: GCF_022539505.1. Taxonomy (NCBI): domain Eukaryota; kingdom Viridiplantae; phylum Streptophyta; class Magnoliopsida; order Poales; family Poaceae; genus Lolium; species Lolium rigidum. The sequence continues at coordinate 163,335,421 of NC_061511.1, read as the reverse complement.
TGCCGAAGAGCCGATTGTTGTTTCTGCTGTTTTTGGTTTCAGAAATCCTACAAAGTAAATATTCTCGGAATTGGACGAAATCAACGCCCAGGGTCTTATTTTTCCACGAAGCTTCCAGAAGACCGAAAGGGATACGAAGTGGGGCGACGAAGCGCCGCCACCATAGGGCCGCGCGGCCGAGGGGGGGCCCGCGCCGCCCTATGGTGTGGGCCCCTCGTCAGCCCTCCAGACTCTGCCCTTCCGCCTGCTTCATAGCCTTCGTCGCGAAAACCACGATCGCAGAGAGCCACGATACGGAAAACCTTCCCGGAGACGCCGCCGCCGCCAATCCCATCTCGGGGGATTCGGGAGATCGCCTCCGACACCCTGGGAGAGGGGAATCATCTCCCGGAGGACTCTTCATCACCATGATCGCCTCCGGATTGATGTGTGAGTAGTTCACCCTCTGGACTATGGGTCCATAGCGGTAGCTAGATGGTTGTCTTCTCCTCATTGTGCTATCATGTTAGATCTTGTGAGCTGCCTATCATGATCAAGATCATCTATTTGTAATGCTACATGTTGTGTTTGTTGGGATCAGAGTGAATATGGGAACACTATGTCAAGTTGATTATCAATCTATCATATATGTGTTTTTTATGTTCTTGCATGCCTTCTCCTCATTGTGCTATCATGTTAGATCTTGTGAGCTGCTTATCATGATCAAGATCGTCTATTTGTAATGCTACATGTTGTGTTTGTTGGGATCTGATGAATATGGAATACAATATCAAGTTGATTATTGATCTATCATATATGTGTTTTTTATGTTCTTGCATGCTCTCCGTTGCTAGTAGAGGCTCTGGCCAAGTTAATAATTTTGACTCCAAGAGGGAGTATTTATGCTCGATAGTGGGTTCATGCCTCCATTGAATGCGGGACGAGTGACGTAAAAGTTCTAAGGTTGTGGATGTGATGTTGCCACTAGGGATAAAACATCAATGCTTTGTCTAAGGATATTTGTGTTGATTACATTACGCACCATACTTAATGCAATTGTCCGTTGTTTGCAACTTAATACCGGAAGGGGTGCGGATGCTAACCTCGAAGGTGTACTTTTTAGGCATAGATGCATGCTGGATAGCGGTCTATGTACTTTGTCGTAATGCCCTGATTAAATCTCATATTAGTCATCATGATATGTATGTGCATTGTTATGCCCTCTCTATTTGTCTATTGCCCAACTGTAATTTGTTCACCCAACATGCTATTTCTTATCGGAGAGACACCACTAGTGAACTGTGGACCCCGGTCCATTCTTTTACATCCGAAATACAATCTACTGCAAACTCTGTTCTCTGTTGTTCTTCGCAAACAAACATCATTTTCCCCACCATACGTTTAATCCTTTGTTTACAGCAAGCCGGTGAGATTGACAACCTCACTGTTAAGTTGGGGCAAAGTATTTTGATTGTGTTGTGCAGGTTCCACGTTGGCGCCGGAATCCCCGGTGTTGCGCCGCACTACACTCCTCCGCCAACAACCTTCACGTGGCCTTCATCTCCTACTGGTTCGATAACCTTGGTTTCTTACTGAGGGAAAACTTGCTGCTGTACGCATCACACCTTCCTCTTGGGGTTCCCAACAGACGTGTATCTCACGCGCCATCAGAGGGAAGCAGGGATTAAATCATGTGCTAGAGCTTTTCAAGTTTTGAAATCATAAAGAGAGCATAAAAATAAAGTTTTGAGAGGTGTTTGTTGTTGTCAACGAATGGTAGTGGGCACTCTAACCCCCTTGTCAAACAGACTTTCAAAGAGCGGCTGCCATGAAGGACGTTATCTCTACCAGCAAGGTAGATCATCCCTCTTCTCTTTTGTTTACACATGTACTTTAGTTTTATTTATGGATGACACTCATCCCAACCTTTTTGCTTTCACAAGCCATGGCTAACCGAATCCTCTGGTGCCTTCCAACATTTCACATACCATGGAGGAGTGTTTATTGCAAAATTAAGTTGCTTACTGATGAATCAGGGCAAAACATGTGAAGAGAATTATTATTGAAAGTTAATTAATTGGGGCTCGGAACCCCGTTGCCAGCTCTTTTTGCAAAACTATTGGATAAGCGGATGTGCCACTAGTCCATTGGTGAAAGTCTGCCCAACAAGATTGAAAGATAAAACACCACATACTTTCTCATGAGCTATAAAACATTTACACAAATAAGGATTAATAAAGTTTTGAATTGTTTAAAGGTAGCACATGAAGTATTTACTTGGAATGGCAGAAAAATACCACATAGTAGGTAGTTATGGTGGACACAAATGGCATATGTTTTGGCACAAGGTTTTGGATGCACGGGAAGCATTCCCTCTCAGTACAAGGCTTTGGCTAGCAAGGTTGTTTGAAGCAAACGCAAGTATAAACCGGTACAGCAAAACTTACATAAGAACATATTGCAAGCATTATAAGACTCTACACTGTCTTCCTTGTTGCTCAAACACTTTTACCAGAAAATATCTAGCTAAAAGCAGACAAGGGCATCCTAAAGGCTTTTGCGAAGATCAGCCGCGGTATGCTTTGGGCTTGCAAGGAGGAGGCGAGTGGGGGGAAATGCAAGGTCAACTGGCAGAAAGTCTGTCGCCCAAAAGAGCTTGGTGGCCTCGGGATCCTGGACCTGGAAAATTTTTCTCGTGCTCTGAGACTCCGATGGCTTTGGTACGGATGGACGGCACCGGATAAACCTTGGGTTGGTTCGGATACGCCAAATGATGCTTCTGACCGGGACCTTTTCAATGCGGCTACCAAGGTCTCCATCGGCGATGGCGAAAAGGCCTCTTTCTGGTCCTCGTCCTAGCTCAACGGTGCCCCTCCCAAGGATTTGGCCCCTCTGATCTTCAAGGCGTCAAAAAGGAAGAACCGGTCGGTCCGTGACGCCCTTCACGATCACAATTGGGTGGCCGACATTGCGGTTGAGGTTTTCACTGTGGAACACATGGAACAGTATGTCCGCCTTTGGGATCTCGTCGCGAACGTTGCTCTTTCTCCCGGCACCGAGGACTCCATTACATGGACTTTGACTCCTAATGGTTGCTATTCAGCTAGATCTGCCTACAATGCTCGGCTTCATGGCAGCCCTCCCTTGCCCCTTTGGCAACATCGTCCGGAAGACCCGGGCCCCTCCGAAGTGCCGTTTTTCGCCCGGCTTGCGGTCCAAAACCGTCTCCGGACAGCCGACCGTCCGGCCAAAAGAGGATGGCCTCATAACCCTTCCCCGCCAGCTCTGTAGATGCTCCCCGGAAACGGCCCGACATATCCTCTTCGAATGCCGATTCTCCAAGAGAATATGGAACGCAGCGGCGTCGTGGCTCTCATGCCCGGACCTTGCCCTGTGCCTCAACACAACGAGACCGAAGGTGTTGGACTACTGGCAAGCCATTGCCAAAGCCCCCATCTCTTCCCCCAAGGGTCTTCGGACAGCCATCATGCTCGTTTCTCGGGAGATTTGGAAGGAGCGGAATGAGCGGGTTTTCAACAACAAATCTTCCTTACCCTCGGTGATCATGCATAAAGTTAGGGAGGAGGGAAGGAACTGGATCCTTGCCGGTGCTAAGGGTCTCAAAGATCTTTTAGGCTAATCGATCTCGGTTTCTTCCCTTAGGGGGGGGCGTGGTTCTTTCCCCCCCGTTTTGATCCTTTTCTCTTTTTTATGGCTTCTGCCATCCCTATGTTTTCTTCTCCTATATTAATATAAGGCAAAAGCTTTTTTGCCCGTTTCAAAAAAAGAAAATATCTAGACCTTAGAGAGACCAATCATGCAAACCAAATTCCAGTCAAGCTCTACGGTAGTTCTCCACTAATAGTTTTAAACTACATGATGCAAGAGCTTAAACATGATCTACTTGAGAGCTCAAAACAATTGCCAAGTATCAAATTATTCAAGACAATATACCAATTACCACATGAAGCATTTTCTGTTTCTAACCAAATATCAAGAAACTCTCGAAACAAATATAAGTGAAGTAAGAGAGTACTTTCTATAAAATAACTAATAGCTCTGAACAAGAGATACATGAAAACCAAGAGCTAGAAGCTACACAGTGCGAAAACTGAATACTCAACAAATATAAGTGAAGAATAGGAGTATTCAAATGAAAAAGCGGAGCATGTCTCTCTCCCAAACAAGATAGATAGGTTCCAATTTATTTATAGAACTAAGATAACAAAACGAAAATAAAAGCACACAGACGCTCCAAGTAAAGCACATAAGATGTGACGGAATTAAAATATAGTTCACTAGAGGTGACCTGATAAGTTATTGATGAAGAAGGGGATGCCTTGGGCATCCCCAAGCTTAGACGCTTGAATCTTCTCGAAATATGCAGGGATGAACCATGGGGGCATCCCCAAGCTTAGACTTTTCACTCTTCTTGATCATATTATATCATCCTCCTCTTTTGATCCTTGAAAACTTCCTTCACACCAAACTCAAAGGAATCTCATTAGAGGGTTAGTGCATAATTAAAAATTCACATGTTCAGCAAGGACACAATCATTCCCAACACTTCTGTACATTACCCAAGGTTATTTAAATTTAATGGAGCAAAGAAACCCACTCAAACACAGTAAAAGAGGCAATGCGAAATAAAAGGCAGAATCTGTCAAAACAGAACAGTCCGTAAAGACAATTTTTTTCGAGGCACTTAATATGCTCAGATGGAAAACCTCCCGTTGAATGAAAGTTGTGTACATATATGAGGATTACTCATGAATTTTTTCAAGATTTTTAGATTTTCCTACAAAGAGAACAACTCAAATTCGTGACAGCTAAAAATCTGTTCCTGCGCAGAAATCCAAATCTAGTATCAACTTTCTATCAAAGACTTTACTTGGCACAAAAACGAAATAAACATGATAAGGAGAGGTTGCTACGGTAGTAAAAACTTCCAAGACACAACAAAACATTAGCAAAATAAAAACATGGGTTATCTCCCAAGAAGTGCTTTCTTGATAGCCAGTAATTTTAATGATGCTCTCGCAAGAAATAAGCGTTGAAGCAAAAGAGAGCATCAAAAGCAAATAAGAAACAGTCTAACCCACTTCCTATGAAAAGGATTGTAAATAAACAAGTCATATAAGCATAATGCAATAAGCATAGGAAAACAAGACAAGCGCAACTTCAAGATTTTCAGCAAAAAGAGAGGTGTTTTAGTAACATGAAAATCCCTACAACCATATTGTCCTCTCTCATAAAGATTTTCAGTAGCATCATGAACAAACTCAACAATATAACTATCACATGAAACATTCTTATCATTAGCTACATGCATAAAATTATTACTCTTCATATAAGCATATTACTATTAATTGTAGTGGGAGCAAATTCAATAAAATAGCTATCATTATTATTCTCATCACCATAATCATCATATATATGAGGCATATTGTAATCATAATTAATTTTCTCCTCAATAATAGGTGGACTGAAAATATGATAGTCATCATTGTAATCATCATATATAGGAGGTAAAGTATCATCAAAGTAAATTTTCTCCTCCATGCTTGGGGGACTAAAAATATCATGCTCATCAAAACCAGCTTCCCCGAGCTTAGAATTTTCCATAGCATTAGCAACAATGGTGTTCAAAGCATTCATACTAATAACATTGCCATTAGCATGCATATAAAGTTCCATAGTTTTTTTAATTTTCTCTTCAAACACCTCATGTCCTAACTCAAGATAAATACTATAAAGATCTCTAATATTTTTTTTTCCATTAAGCCTAACTAGTGAAATAAAAACAAGAAACAAAAAGATATAATTGCAGAATCTAAAGGAAATAGCTTCGAGCACTCACACACCGGCAACAGTGCTAGGAAATAGCTTAGTAGTCGGAGGATGTGAATACCTTTTACATTACCTCCCCGGCAATGGCGCCAGAAAATAGCTTGATATCTACGCACGCTTCTATTCCTGTAGACAGTGTTGGGCCTCCAAGAGCAGAGGTTTGTAGAACAGCAGCAAGTTTTCCTCAAGTGAGTCACCCAAGGTTTATCGAACTCGGGGAGGTAGAGGTCAAAGATATCCCTCTCAAGCAACCCTGCAATTAAGATACAAGAAGTATCTTGTGTCCTCAACACACCTAATACATTTGTCAGATGTATAGGTGCACTAGGTCGGCAAAGAGATAGTGAAATACAAGTAATATGGATGATTATAAGTAGTAATTGCAATCTTAAATAAAAATGGCAGCAAGCGAACATGTAGCAGAACTTGTTGGAAACGGTGTTTCAATGCTTAGAAACAAGGCCTAGGGATTATACTTTCACTAGTGGACACTCTCAACAATGATCACATAATTGAATAAATAAATAATACTCTGAAACACTCTCTTGTTGGATAACAAACACCATTCATTGTGTAGGGCAACAAAAGCACACCTCAAGTCGGAGTAAACAAGCTCCACAACGTCATAAAGGAATCACACACGATGCGCACACTGTCACCATCACACCATGGAGAGTGACTCCGGATTTCATATTAAAGTAACCTCTAGAGTGCATAATAGACAAGAGTAACATCTACATATTCAACTAGATTACAAAGCTCATGATCACATAAACATCACACCATGGGAGAGAGAGATGAACCACATAGCTACCGGTAGAGCCCTCAGCCTCGGGGGAGAACTACTCCCTCCTCATCATGGGAGACAGCAACGGCGATGAAGATGGCGGTGGTGTCGATGGATATGACTCCGGGGGCAATTCCCGGTCCCGGCGGTGTGCCGGAACATAGATTCTGTCCCCCGAAACTTGTCGTCGATGGCGGCGGCGCTGCGGAACCCTTCGTGGAATCTGACATGATTTTTTAGGGTTTTCGCATCTGGGGCAATATATAGGCGAAGGGGCGATGTTGGTGGAGTCCCGAGGTGGGCTCCCCACCTTGCGGCGCGGCAGAGGGGTGGGCCGCACCCCCCTATGGTGTGGCCAGCTTGTGGCCCCCCTTCGTCTCTCCTTCGGACTCCGTGAAGCTTCTGGAAAAATAGGGACGTGGCCTTTTGTTTCGCGCAATTCCGAGAATATTTCCTGTGTAGAATTTCTGAAACCAAAAACAGCAGAAAACAAGAACTTGCACTTCGGCATCTTGTTAATAGGTTAGTCCCGGAAAATGCATAAAAATGATATAAAGTGTATATAAAACATGTAGCAATTGGTATAATATAAGCATGGAACATCAGAAATTATAGATACGTTGGAGACGTATCAGATGTACTAGCTGAGCTTCGTGCTGAGAAGACTCGTCTTCGTGGTGTTGGTCTTCTTGAGGTTCCCACTGTACTTGCTACTTGTGGCCCTCCTGTGCCGTCTGCTCGTGGACCTCCTCTACTGCTGGCTTCGTTGCGGTCTCCAGCACCGTCGATACTCTCTACTCCTCCAGTCCAGGGCCAGGGTCAGCCTCAGCAGCCTCGTGGTATGACAGCACCTCCCTGCACCTACTGTGGCAGGTCGGGCCACACTGTATCTAGCTGCTGGTAGAGGGATCCTAGTTTACGTCAGCGGCACTATACTCGTCGGCAGGCTGGTTCTTCAGGATCTTCTGCTGTTGCGCTATCTGATCAGGACATTATCCGTGGTCTTCATGGTCTGCTCGCTGCTACAGGCTCTTCCTCGATGGGTACTGTTGTTTCTGTGCCTGGCTTTTCTTGCACCGCGCGACCACCACCTTCTACACAGTCAGGTATGTCATCCCCGTGGTATCTTGATTCTGGAGCTTCTTTTCATATGACCTCTGCGTCTTCTATTCTTTCTGCTCTTCGCTCTCTTGTTTCTCATGTCCGTGTTATCATGGCTGATGGTACCTCTCTTCCTGTTTCCAGTCGAGGCACCCTTTCTACTTCCTCTTTCTCTGTTCCTGATGTTTCTCATGTTCCTAGTCTTAAGATGAACCTGTTTTTTGCTAGTCAGCTTACTGATTCTGGTTGTCGCGTCATTATTGATGCTGATTCTTGTGTTGTTCAGGACCGCCGTACACAGGCCCTGGCTGGAGCTAGCCCTCGCAGCTTTGACTCCTCGGGGCTCTGGGAGTTAGACTGGCTTCGCGTTCCTTCTGCTGACACTTCATCTCGCCGCCTCTCTCGCGGTTGCTTGCTTCGTCACTAGATCTTTTCAGCGGTGGCATCATCGGCCGGGTCACCTCTCGTGGCTCTCGTTTATCGTCATTAGTTCGTAGTGGTCTTCCGGGGTCCGTCTCGGGAGATGTGTCTTTGCATTCGTGTCAGGGTTGTAGGTTAGGCAAACAGATTCAGCTTCCCTATCCTACTAGTGCGTCTGTATCTCAGTGAGCTTTTGATTTAGTTCATTCGAATGTTTGGGGTCCGGCTCCCTTTCCTTCGAAAGGGGGTCACGATACTATATTTTGTTTATTGATGATTTTTCGCGGTACACCTGGTTGTTTCTTATGCACTCTCGCAGTGAGGTGCTCTATATTTATCAGCATTTTGCAGCCATGGTTCGTACTCAGTATTCCACGCCTATTCGTGTGTTTCGTGTTGATTCTGCAGGAGGGTATATCTCCCAGCACCTGGGTGGTGTTCTTTCTTAGCAGGGCACCCTTGCCCAGTTCTCGTGTCCCGGCGCCCATGCTCAGAATATTATCGCCGAGCGTAAGCATCGTCATATTCTTGAGACTACCCGTGCTATGATGATTGCTTCCTCTCTTCCGCCGCATTTCCGGGTTGAGGCTGTCGCTACGTCGAATTACCTCATTAATATTCAGCCTTCTGCTGCCATTCAAGGTGGCATTCCTCTCGAGCGTCTTTCTGGTCGCTCTCCAGATTACTCGACTCTTCGTTTATTTGGTTGCGTTTGTTTTGTTCTTCTCTCTCCTTGCAAACGCACCAAACTGGCCGCTCAGTCTGTTGAGTGTGTTTTTCTCGGATACAGTGATGAGCATAAGGGCTATCGTTGTTGGGACCCTGTTGGTCATCGGATGCACATCTCTCATGACGTCACGTTTGATGAGACGCGTCCCTTCTATCCTCGTCCCACCTCGGGTACTTACCCGGTGGATGATATCTCTTTTCTTCTTTTTCCGGATGCACCCCTTGCTGTCCCTTCTCCTCCCCCTCCTAGTTCTGATGCGCCCCCTTCAGCGCCATCCTCTCCTCCGTCTAGTCCACCTAGTACTCCTCGTTCTCCGGCTTCGGATCCTTCTGATGTTGTCCCTTCTCGCTCTTCTTCTGATGAGTTGTCCTCCGCCGATGAGCTTCCCCCTTCACGGCATGTTCGTCAGCGTCGTGCTCCAGCCCGTTACTCTCCTAGTTAGTATGGTCTCTCTGTCGTTTTCGAGACGACTTCTTATCGGGATGCCGAGCGTCATCCTGAATGGCAGCTTGCCATGGCTGAGGAGATCGCTGCGCTTGAGCGCACTGGCACTTGGGATCTTGTTTCTCCCCCTTCTGGTGTTCGTCCTATCACGTGTAAGTGGATCTATAAAATTAAGACTCGCTCTGATGGATCTCTTGAGAGCTATAAAGCGCGTCTTGTGGCTCGTGGTTTTCAGCAGGAGCACGGCCGTGACTATGATGAGACTTTTGCCCCTGTGGCTCATATGACCACTGTGCGTATCCTTCTTGTTGTTGCTTATGTTCGACGTTGGTCTGTGTCCCAGCTTGATGTTTAGAACGCTTTTCTTAATGGCGAGTTGAGTGAGGAGGTTTACATGCAGCCTCCTCCTGGGTATTCTGTTCCCGATGGGATGGTTTGTCGTCTTCGACGTTCTCTCTATGGTCTCAAACAGGCCCCTCATGCCTGGTTTGAGCGCTTCGCCTCTGTGGTGACTGCTGCTGGTTTCTCTCCTAGTCTTCATGATCCAGCACTTTTCGTTCACACTTCTCCTCGTGGACGCACTCTTCTTCTTCTCTATGTTGATAATATGATCATTACTGGTGATGATGATTACCTCAAAAAAAAATTACTGGTGATGATCCTGAGTATATTGCCTTTGTTAAGGCTCGTCTTCGAGATCAGTTTCTTATGACTGATCTTGGTCCTCTTCGCTATTTTCTTGGCATTGAGGTTTCCTCCACTTCTGATGGCTTTTCTATCTCTTAGGAAAAGTACATTCAGGATCTCCTTGCTCGTGCTGCTCTTGGGGATGAGTGCACGGTTGATACTCCTATGGAGCTTAATGTTAAGCTTCATCCTACTGATGGTGATCCTCTTCCTGATCCCACTCGTTATCGCCATCTTATTGGGAGTCTTGTTTATCTTGCTGTCACTCGTCCTGATATTTCTTATCCTGTTCATATTCTGAGTCAATTTGTCTCAGCTCCTACCACTATTCACTGCAGTCATCTCCTCCGCGTTCTTCGTTATCTTCGTGGCATGATCACTCGTCGCCTTTTCTTTCCCCGTTCTAGCTCTCTCCAGCTCCAGTGCTACTCGGATGCTACATGGGCGAGTGATCCTACGGATCGTCGTTCACTTTGTGCTTACTGTGTGTTTCTTGGTGGTTCGCTTGTTGCTTGGAAGATGAAAAAATAGGTAGCAGTTTCCCGTTCGAGTGTTGAGGCTGAGTTGCGGGCTATGGCTTTGTTGATTGTTGAGGTGACCTGGTTACGGTGGTTGCTGGCAGATTTTGGGGTCTCTGTTACGACACCCACACCACTTTTGTCTGACAGTACAGGTGCTATCAGTATTGCACGTGATCCGGTCAAAAGCATATTGGTGATGATGCTTCTTATACACGTGCTCAGGTGCAGGATGAGGTTGTTGCGGTTCATTATGTGCCTTCAGATTTGCAGTTGGCGGATTTCTTTACAAAGGCACAGACTCGAGCGCAGCATGACTTCTTACTCTCCAAACTCAGTGTTGTGGATCCACCATGAGTTTGAGAGGGGTGTTAGATGTATATATCTGTATATTGTAGTTTCCTCATATGTTAGGGGGCTTCCTGCATATTTGCACCTGTACATGTACTATATATTGTGTTCTTTGGCCCCCTGGTAATACATCAAGCATATTGCCCTAACATATACGATGATATATGTGTCCGATACTATGTTAGGTGATATATTCGAGTTTGGGCTAGGATTTCTGTAATTTCTGTTGTGAATTTCTGTCATTTCTATACTAATTAAATGAACCGTAATTAAATAAAAACATCATGCTAAAGCATGTGCCGAAAAAGATCACTGGGGCACAAATGTTATGTCGTGCACACAATTACATATGCAGACATATCAAATAGTGCCAACCCACAAAAACCGGGCACGACACGTAAGGTGTGCCATCCCACACATTTATAGCGTGGTGTTAGCTCGATCTACCGCGCTAGAATAACGTCGACATATCGCCATACGCCGCTTGAAAAAAGCGTAGGTCTGCAGTTTCCCTGATGCAATTATCCTTGATGGTTTTTTTTTGTCGTGCTGGTGCGAGAGCGGAGATTGCGGACGTGTCTCGGCGTTTAAAAATATCAAGCCCCACGTGTCGTGCTGTTGTGGTCCTCGTTAGGCTCGCAGCCTGCATCGGGTAGGTTCCAAGGTCACAACGGCCCATGAGGGTCGGGAAGGTACATATAATCAAATTGTTGTTTGCATCTTTGATACGGAGGCTGGAAGGGTCTTTTTTGTCGGGCAAGGAATATGACCAAAATATCACCTGATAACAAAAAAGAAAACCCTGGAGAAACTTATTACAAAATCAATGATCTCTATATGCACCAAATGATCTTCAGTTAGAAAATTATGTGCTGGGAAATGTAATGTGACAAATGGCAACTGATGTTTCTCCCTTGAATCTATTATATACAAAAAGCAAAATACGGATGTTTTAAATAGAGACACCACATTAATCCACATCATCATAATTATTTTTGATAGTTAGATCTAAAAGTGATGGCTAGGATTTCTAATGTTTACGTAACAAATATGCCAGGCATGTTCCAATTAATTAGTACACACATTGGGCCAACACGATAACATATCGTACCATGCATATTTTTAATAGCTAGAAGAGTACCGTATAGTCTAGCTTACCCTGGCCGGACAATCACGTGTGTGATGTGGTCTCCCGTAATTAAGATAGACAAACCATCAAAATAATAGTAGTTGTGATCTACTATAAAAAAAAGTTTGTTGATGGTTTGTTTCCCACACGATACAAGGTGCAGCCCTCATCCTTCATCATATAAGGAAAAACTAAGAATCAGCTGATTTGATTTCTTACAACATGTCCGGTTCAACACAAAGGGAAACAAATAAGATATTTCTAAAGAACGTAGATGCGGGTGCGTCCCCTAGCTTAGCTAGACCATGTTACATGGCAGATGTGATATTATAAACCGATAAGGTACTGATCTGCATTGTATATATATACTCTATGCAAGTTTATATTTGTCCGCTAAATACGTCGGTTTTAATATAATTTTATTAAATTTAAATATATTTGGGAAATTTTGATAGAATTTATGATTTTTTTTTGAATCTCGGGCGGAATACCAGCCAGTATTTTCGATATTCCGGAGAATGGAAATAATGGTGTATAGCGATATTTTTACCCAACCGAGAAAAAAAACCTTGATTATTGTCCATAGAACTTTTTTCTGCGAGAGAAAAGATTACACAAATTCAAAATATATTATACACAAGATAGGGTAGGATCCATGCTGATCTACATGTACATCTATCCGATTGGATCTCACATTTTTTTTACTGCAAACAAAATTTACCTATATTAATGTGATTTTCTAAAATATTAGGAAATTTAGGAAATTTTCAAAGAATTCTAAATTTGTTTTGAATATGTCGGGAAAATATCAGCCGATATTGCGATGACTACAGGTAATTTTACCCAGCCGAGAAAACAAGGCTTGACTATATGTAGAATATTTTTCTGCAGGTGGAAAGCTACCGCAAATTAAAAATAAATTATTCAATTGATTGAGTACGAGTAATGCCAACGTACACCTTTATCTACCAGATTTGATCTCACTTCAAACGAATGGAAATTAGGCAGAATACGTACTACTACCATCTCTCCCTGCAAAAATAAAAGCTCAGAGTTGTGCATTGTAAGGGATACCTTCGTAGCCGTATCAACAAAAAGAAAAAATAAACTTCATACACAAATTCAGCTAGATTGTGGTGGAAATGCAAATATGTACAAGATATAAAGGATAAACCGTGCAATAGGCATATCACAGGTTGAGTATATTGATCCATAAATATGCATGTTTGAGCAAACTGATCAAAACAAGTGGGTTTCTAATTTCAGTTATAAAATATATAAAGAGATACAAATGTTTATAAACATTAATTCTGCTCTAGAATGTAAACCTTACTCGGGTGATAGGAAACTCTTGACAGATTCACATTGAAATGAGAATGAATAATTGCAATCTATTAAACAAAAAATCAATGAATTACAACAGAAACTATAATACCGAAGTTCTCACATCTATCGATCTATTTTTGTGGACTATGAAATTATATTATTCCCTTCAACAAAAATTGTCACATTCGACAAATTAAAGTGGATGCCCTCGCATTTGCGAGGGCCACGCTGCTAGTTTGAGTAATAAAGGAGAGCAGATATATGTAAACAAATACCATGATCAACCGTTACAAATAAAAGAGACTAACAAAATCTCCTAGCTTTCATCATGACATGCAGGACAAACTGATAGATAGCATCGCCAACTTTATTACAACTTAACAGGAAATTCAATACGGCTTCCGGATGCATATGCTCCCTCTAACAAAAAATATATTTAAAGTGTCAAAATAGTTTGACAAAAAACTCTATATGTACATTTTCATAATATATGTGCATTCGCCAACTTTCATGAAAAAATTATATTTTTATGGTATATGTAAAAAAGAGAAAATTTATCTTGGGAAAAGCATTATTTTTAGCATCAAATTTTATTTCTTTTCACACGCCATTCAACAAGTTAATTTTCGTGAAACCACTTTGTGAACGTGTAGCACGTGAAGATGTAAGTGCGACTTTTTTTATTTCAATTTTTAATATTTTAAAATATATCTAAGATTCATTTTAAAATAAAGAGATACGCTCCGTCTAAGATTTGACAAGATCTTATGTAAGTGCCAACTCTTACATTGTCATTGTGTGACATGTGGTTTCTTATGCTCGCGTGCTCGCGTTTGCGCCCTAGCGGCAGGCAAGACTGGTCAGCTCTCGGTGGATTCGCGCGAGATTTTCTTTGGTGGTGGTGGTGGTGTCGGAACGCAACCATAGCTTAACTGTACTTCTCTAGCTAGCTATTAGTTGCTAACTAATAATGTGGAGGCAAAACATAGTTGTTTTCGCCCTTGGTATGATTAGGCCAAAAGTTTTGACCGATAGAAGCCCGGCTGGTTAGGTCCAGCTGTCAATATAAAGTCTCATCCCTATGAAAAAAATCCATACTCTTGATTTCTTGAAGATTGTATGTGCACAATGACTACCTGAACTCAATTAGAATGCACCTAATAAGTCCTTCATGGAGGTTATTATCCTCGGGTCACATGGACTGTTTTTTTGAGAAACACGGTACAAACGTAGATGATCACATACACGCGCATACACTCATCCCTATGAACACACAAGCATACCCTACATCATACCCTACCCCTATGAGCACCTTCGGAAAACTGAGCCGATGGATTAGATCTTGAAATTGACGAAGTCATCACAGACACCTCGTTGTCGACGAAAATGTCGCCTCCCACTGAATAAATCTTCCGCCTTTATGGGTCACAAGGACTATCTGTAATGCCAGCTAGAGATGATTTCACCTTTAAAGGCATCAGAGATTCAGAATGAGCCTCTACAGATGCAAGAGAAACGTGATTTTGCCACATGGTTATCCATTGGACAAAAATAAATTCTCAATCAGGTTTTCAACCCTGGATACATACCTTTAATTAGGCCTTTTTTATTTGCCTCATTTTTTTGTACAGGATAGTATTTTAGCAGTTGTTTTACGTTTTAAAAAATCGATGTTGAATTTGATTTGTAGCTTGAGAAAGAAATACAAGAAAACCCACTAACAATGATAATGGATTGGATTTATAGCCTAATTGGACTGTGCAACTATTCACAGCATAATACTTTTTGTGTTACTCGAGTTGTGGCTGATTTATACTTGCAGTTTTGTGACATGGTATTCATGTCTTGTATCTACACAACCATATGGTGATTTCTTTTACAAACTCTCATGGCTTTATTGGAATGCCTATTGTGATAGTAGTAGCGGAATCACGGGTTGAAGTGTATAAGAGATTGAGCTTGCTAAGTGACCATTATCCAAGAATTGACGATGAGGCGACATGTGATATTGCACATGCTCTTGTTATTTCAATTGACAATGAGGTGCATATACCGGTTAAGGTGTAATACTTCGTACAAAAGTTTCTAAATTCAATATACATCAACTGAGATTTAACAAGTATCAAACTCTTATTTGCACGGTCTGTTTGTCACATTATGTGAAATATGCAGGGTTCGTAGCATAGAAAACAAAAAAATCCTACCGCAACAACGAACAACAAGTCAAGATCTAATCTAATAGATGGTAGCAACGTGGGATCAACATACCCTAGAATATCACTAAGCATTAACGAGATAAATCCCGTGGATGATGTGGTCGATCACTTGCCGCTCTCAGGAGCGAGTAGAAGATCCGACGGTGCCGCAATCGGGCAGCACCGCCGCACTCGGTCACACGTATGGTGTTGATGAAGACGTCCTTCTCCCCGTTCCAGCAGGCAACGGAAGTACTAGACCCTTCTCGGAATCCTGGCAGCATGGCGGCGTGGTGACGGTGGTGGTGGAGATCTCCTGCAGGGCTTCATCGTAGCTGTGCGGGAGAGATGTGGAGGAGGGTGTGGCGCTAGGGTTTGGGAGAGAGAGAGGGGTGCGGCCAAGGGAAGCCTTGATGTGGCCGGCCAGCCCCCCTCTCCTCCTCTTTATATAGGTGGAACACCCAAGGGTTCAAACCTACTCCTCCTAGGAGTCCTAGTGCAAACCTTCCATAAAATCACATAGTCAAACCTAGTTAAAGGTGGACTTGGGGTTGGACTTTCCCCCCTTCCTTGTGGGTTGGCCAGACAAGGAGTTGGAGGCCACCATGGACTCCACCTTCCTACTTTGTGGGTCGGCTAGGCTGGTGGAGTCCCTCCCTGCCATAGTGAAATATTCCGGACGATTCTAGAACCTTCCATAAATCCACGGGACTATCCCCAAACTTGGAATATGACTTCCCATATATGAATCTTATTCTCCGGACCATTCCGGAGCTCCTCGTGATGTCCTGGATCATATCCGAGACTCCGAACACCATTCGATCTCCATTTCAAATTCTTTAAACATCGAATCTTAAGTGTGTCATGATACGTCTCAAACGTATCTATAATTTCTTATGTTCCATGCTAGTTTTATGACAATACTCACATGTTTTATATACACTTTATATCATTTTGATGCATTTTCCGGCACTAACCTATTAACAAGATGCCGAAGCGCCAGTTCCTGTTTTCTGTTGTTTTTGGTTTCAGAAATCTTACACAGAAAATATTCTCGTAATTGGACGAAACAAAAGCCCACGGTCTTATTTTCCACGGAGCCTTCCAGAAGTCCGAAGAGGAGACGAGGAGGGGCGACGAGGCGGCCACACCCTAGGGGGGCGCGGCCCCACCCCTAGCCGCGCTGCCCTATGGGGTGGGCCCGTCGAGCGTCCCCCGACTCTGCCCCTTCGCCTATTTAATCTCTCCGTCACGAAAACCCTAGTACCGAGAGCCACGATAAGAGAAAACAGACTGAGACGCCGCCGCCATCAACCTCATCTCGGGAGGTTTAGGAGATCGCCTCCGGCACCCTGCCGGAGAGGGGAATCATCACCGGAGGGCTCTACATCACCATGCCCGCCTCCGGACTGATGTGTGAGTACTTCATCCTTGGACTATGGGTCCATAGCAGTAGCTAGATGGTTGTCTTCTCCTCTTGTGCTATCATGTTTAGATCTTGTGAGCTTCCTATCATGATCAAGATCATCTATTTGTAATGCTACATGTTGTGTTTGTTGGGATCCGATGAATATGGAATACTATGTCAAGTTGATTATTGATCTATCATATATGTGTTGTTTATGATCTTTCATGCTCTCCGTTGCTAGTAGAGGCTCTGGCCAAGTTGATACTTGTTACTCCAAGAGGGGGTATTTATGCTCGATAGTGGGTTCATGCCTCCATTGAATCTGGGACAGTGATGTAAAGTTCTAAGGTTATGGATGTGCTTGTTGCCACTAGGGATAAAACATCAATGCTTTGTCTAAGGATATTTGTATTGTTTACATTACGCATAGTACTTAATGCAATTGTCTGTTGTTTGCAACTTAATACTGGAAGGGGTGAGGATGCTAACCAGAAGGTGGACTTTTTAGGCATAGATGCATGCTGGATGGCGGTCTATGTTCTTTGTCGTAATGCCCTAAGTAAAACTCATAGTAGTCGTCATGATATGTATGTGCATTGTTATGCCCTCTCTATTTGTCAATTGCCCAACTGTAATTTGTTCACCCAACATGCTATTTATCTTATTGGAGAGACACCACTAGTGAACTGTGGACCC
This sequence comes from Lolium rigidum, assembly GCF_022539505.1. Classification (NCBI taxonomy): domain Eukaryota; kingdom Viridiplantae; phylum Streptophyta; class Magnoliopsida; order Poales; family Poaceae; genus Lolium; species Lolium rigidum. Next base: position 163,317,800 of record NC_061511.1, on the reverse strand, counting down.
GGTCCATTCTTTTACATCTGAAATACAATCTACTGCAATCATTATTCTCTGTTGTTCTTTGCAAACAAACATCATTCTCCACACCATACGTTTAATCCTTTGTTTACAGCAAGCCGGTGAGATTGACAACATCACTGTTAAGTTGGGGCAAAGTATTTTGATTGTGTTGTGCAGGTTCCACGTTGGCGCCCAAATCCCTAGTGTTGCGCCACACTACACTCCTTCACCAACAACCTTCACGTGACCTTCATCTCCTACTGGTTCGATAACCTTGGTTTCTTACTGAGGGAAAACTTGCAGCTGTACGCATCATGATACGTCCCAAACGTATCTATAATTTCTTATGTTCCATGCTACTTTTATGATGATACTCACATGTTTTATACACATTATATGTCATTATTATGCATTTTCCGGCACTAACCTATTGACGAGATGCCGAAGAGCCAGTTGTTGTTTTCTGCTATTTTTGGTTTCAGAAATCCTAGTAAGGAAATATTCTCGGAATTGGACGAAATCAACGCCCAGGGTCCGATTTTTGCACGAAGCTTCCAGAAGTCCGAAGAGGAGACGAAGTGGGGCCTGCTGGCATGTAGTTGACGTGGGAGTTAGAAATCTTTGTGGTGTAGCTTTTATTCAGTTCCCCGGCAACGGCGCCAGAAAAAGAGCTTGATACGCGTACAGCACGCGTCCGTTGGGAACCCCAAGAGGAAGGTGTGATGCGTACGGCGGCAAGTTTTCCCTCAGAAAGAAACCAAGGTTTATCGAACCAGGAGGAGCCAAGAAGCACGTTGAAGGTTGATGGCGGCGAGATGTAGTGCGGCGCAACACCAGGGATTCCGGCGCCAACGTGGAACCTCGCACAACACAACCAAAGTACTTTGCCCCAACGAAACAAGGTGAGGTTGTCAATCTCACCGGCTTGCTGTAACAAAGGATTAGATGTATAGTGTGGATGATGATTGTTTGCGTAAAACAATAAAACAAGTATTGCAAGTAGATTAAATTCAATGTAAAAGAATGGACCGGGGTCCACAGCTCACTAGAGGTGTCTCTCCCATAAGATAAACAGCATGTTGGGTGAACAAATTACAGTCGGGCAATTGACAAATAAAGAGAGCATAACAATGCACATACATGATATGATGAATATTGTGAGATTTAATTGGGCATTACGACAAAATACATAGACCGCTATCCAGCATGCATCTATGCCTAAAAAGTCCACCTTTAGGTTATCATCCGAACCCCTTCCAGTATTAAGTTGTAAAACAACAGACAATTGCATTAAGTATGGTGCGTAATGTAATCAATAACTACATCCTCGGACATAGCATCAATGTTTTATCCGTAGTGCCAACAACACATCCACAACCTTAGAACTTTCCATCATCGTCCCGGATTTAATGGAGGCATGAACCCACTATCGAGCATAAATACTCCCTCTTGGAGTTAAGAGCAAAAACTTGGCCAGAGCCTCAACTAATAACGGAGAGCATGCAAGATCGTAAACAACACATAGGTAATAGATTGATAATCAACATAACATAGTATTCTCTATCCATCGGATCCCGACAAACACAACATATAGAATTACAGATAGATGATCTTGATCATGTTAGGCAGCTCACAAGATCCGACAATGAAGCACATGAGGAGAAAACAACCATCTACCTACTGCTATGGACCCATAGTCCAGGGGTGAACTACTCACTCATCACTCCGGAGGCGACCATGGCGGTGAAGAGTCCTCCGGGAGATGATTCCCCTCTCCGGCGAGGTGCCGGAGGCGATCTCCAGAATCCCCCGAGATGGGATTGGCGGCGGCGGCGTCTCTGGAAGGTTTTCCGTATCGTGGCTCTCGGTACTGGGGGTTTCGCGACGAAGGCTTTAAGTAGGCGGAAGGGCGGAGTCGGAGGCCTGACAGGGGGCCACACACTAGGGCGGCGCGGGCCCCCCCTTGGTCGCGCCGCCTTACTGTGTCGGCGCCCCGTGGCCCCAGTTCGTCTCCCTCCGGTCTTCCGGAAGCTTCGTGCAAAAATAGGACCCCGGGCGTTGATTTCGTCCAATTCCGAGAATATTTCCTTTGTAGGATTTCTGAAACCAAAAACAGCTGAAAATAGCAATCGGCTCTTCGGCATCTCGTTAATAGGTTAGTGCCGGAAAATGCATAAATACGACATATAATGTGTATAAAACATGTAGATATCATCAATAATGTGGCATGGAACATAAGAAATTATCGATACGTCGGAGACGTATCAGCATCCCCAAGCTTAGTTCTCGCTCGTCCCGAGCAGGTAAACGATAACAAAGATAATTTCTGGAGTGACATGCCATCATAACCTTGATCATACTATTGTAAGCATATGTAATGAATGAAGCGATCAAAACAATGGTAATGACATGAGTAAACAAATGAATCATAAAGCAAAGACTTTTCATGAATAGCACTTCAAGACAAGCATCAATAAGTCTTGCATAAGAGTTAACTCATAAAGCAATAAATCAAAGTAAAGGTATTGAAGCAACACAAAGGAAGATTAAGTTTCAGCGGTTGCTTTCAACTTATAACATGTATATCTCATGGATATTGTCAATGTAAAGTAATATAACAAGTGCAATATGCAAGTATGTAGGAATCAATGCACAGTTCACACAAGTGTTTGCTTCTTGAGGTGGAGAGAAATAGGTGAACTGACTCAACATAAAAGTAAAAGAAAGGTCCTTCAAAGAGGAAAGCATCGATTGCTATATTTATGCTAGAGCTTTTATTTTGAAAACATGACACAATTTTGTCAACGGTAGTAATAAAGCATATGTATCATGTAAATTATATCTTACAAGTTGCAAGCCTCATGCATAGTATACTAATAGTGCCCGCACCTTGTCCTAATTAGCTTGGACTACCGGGATCATCACAGTACACATGTTTTAACCAAGTGTCACAAAGGGGTACCTCTATGCCGCCTATACAAAGGTCTAAGGAGAAAGCTCGTATTTTGAATTTCTCGCTTTTGATTATTCTCAACTTAGACATCCATACCGGGACAACATAGACAACAGATAATGGACTCCTCTTTAATGCATAAGCATGTAGCAACAATTAGTGTTCTCATATGAGATTGAGGATATGTGTCCAAAACTGAAACTTCCACCATGATTCATGGCTTTAGTTAGCGGCCCAATGTTCTTCTCTAACAATATGCATGCTCTAACCATTAAAGTGGTAGATCTCCCTTACTTCGGACAAGACGGACATGCATAGCAACTCACATGATATTCAACAAAGAGTAGTTGATGGCGTCCCCAGAAACATGGTTATCGCACAACAAGCAACTTAATAAGAGATAAAGTGCATAAGTACATATTCAATACCACAATAGTTTTTAAGTTATTTGTCCCATGAGATATTTATTGTAAAGGCGAATGATGGAAATTTAAAGGTAGCACTCAAGCAATTTACTTTGGAATGGCGGAGAAATACCATGTAGTAGGTAGGTATGGTGTACACAAATGGCATAGTGGTTGGCTCAAGGATTTTGGATGCATGAGAAGTATTCCCTCTCGATACAAGGTTTAGGCTAGCAAGGTTATTTGAAATAAACACAAGGATGAACCGGTGCAGCAAAACTCACATAAAAGACATATTGTAAACATTATAAGACTCTACACCGTCTTCCTTGTTGTTCAAAACTCAATACTAGAAATTATCTAGACTTTAGAGAGACCAAATATGCAACCCAAATTTAGCAAGCTCTAGGTGTTTCTTCATTAATAGGTGCAAATTATATGATGCAAGAGCTTAAACATGAGCACAAAAATTTCCAAGTATCAAATTATTCAAGACATTTTGGAATTACTACATGTAGCATTTCCCGATTCCAACCATATAACAATTTAACGAAGAAGATTCAACCTTCGCCATGAATACTATGAGTAAAGCCTAAGGACATATTTGTCCATATGCAACAGCGGAGCGTGTCTCTCTCCCACACAATGAATGCTAGGATCCATTTTATTCAAACAAAAACAACAACAAAAACAAACCGACGCTCCAAGTAAAGCACATAAGATGTGATGGAATAAAAATATAGTTTCAGGGGAGGAACTCGATAATGTTGTCGATGAAGAAGGGGATGTCTTGGGCATCCCCAAGCTTAGACGCTTGAGTCTTCTTAAAATATGCAGGGGTGAACCACCGGGGCATCCCCAAGCTTAGAGCTTTCACTCTCCTTGATCATATTGCATCATTTCCCTCTCTTGATCCTTGAAAACTTCCTCCACACCAAACTCGAAACAACTCATTAGAGGGTTAGTGCACAATAAAAATTAACATGTTCAGAGGTGACATAATCATTTTTAACACTTCTGGACATTGCATAAAGCTACTGGACATTAATGGAACAAAGAAATTCATCCACCATAGCAAAAGAGGCAATGCGAAATAAAAGGCAGAATCTGTCAAAACAGAACAATCCGTAAAGATGGATTTTATTGAGGCACCAGACTTGTTCAAATGAAAATTCCCAAATTGAATGAAAGTTGCGTACATATCTGAGGATCACGCACGTAAATTGGCATATTTTTCTGAGCTGCCTACAGAGAGGCAGGTCGAAATTCGTGACAGCAAAGAAATGCATTACTCGCGCCAGTAATCCAAATCTAGTATGAACCTTACTATCAAAGACTTTACTTGGCACAACAAAGCACAAAACTAAGATAAGGAGAGGTTGCTACAGTAGTAAACAACTTCCAAGACTCAAATTCAAAACAAAAATACTGTAGTAAAAACATGGGTTGTCTCCCATAAGCGCTTTTCTTTAACGTCTTTCAGCTAGGCGCAGAAAGTGTATATCAAGTGTTATCAAGAGATGGAGCACTGACATTACCTTGGGTGTTGGGAGTTTTCTCAACCATGCATAGTATGTTGGATACATAAGTTTCAGCGGCTCCCTTTTCATTAGTCTTGGGCTTGCTACTCTCATCAAACAAATTTTCAGGAACAAGCCAAGCATAATTATCATCTAGAGCTTCATGCATCGCTAGGAGCTTACATGGTATTGGTGCTTTAATCTCCCCACCATCATTAACATTATTAGTGTACTTAATTCTATCCATATCCATTTTTTCAAGTGTTCTTTTAAAATCGGTATAAAAGCCAAGCCTCTTATGCTTAATAAAAACTTTTCTAGCTTCTATAGCTATATCTTCAAATTCTCGCACTAAGACTTTTAGAACAAAATCTCTCTTCTCTCCCCGCTCCATATCAGAAAGTGTAAGAAACATGTGTTGTATCATGGGTTGAGACTAATAAATCTAGCTTCCATCATGCGTACCAAACAAACAGAGGCATCTTCATAAGTAGGGACAGCTTTTGCAAGTGGTATATCTTTAAGATCTTCATGCATACTAACATGGGTGAAAAAATCTTCTATATTATCTCTTCCAATTATAGACCCTTGTCCCACAGGTATTTCTTTTACAGTAAAATTAAGACAAAACATGTTGAAATAAGTAAAGCAAATGCAAAGTAACTAATTTTTTTGTGTTTTTTTTTTATATAGAGTGCAAGACAGTAAATAAAGTAAAGCTAGCAACTAATTTTTTTGTGTTTTGATATAAGTGCAGCAAACAAAGAAAGTAAATAAAATAAAGCAAGACAAAAACAAAGTAAAGAGATTGGAATGTGGAGACTCCCCTTGCAGCGTGTCTTGATCTCCCCGGCAACGGCGCCAGAAAAAGAGCTTGCTGGCGTGTAGTTGACGTGGGAGTTAGAAATCTTTGTGGTGTAGCTTTTCTTCAGTTCCCCGGCAACGGCGCCAGAAAAAGAGCTTGATACGCGTACAGCACGCGTCCGTTGGGAACCCCAAGAGGAAGGTGTGATGCGTACGGCGGCAAGTTTTCCCTCAGAAAGAAACCAAGGTTTATCGAACCAGGAGGAGCCAAGAAGCACGTTGAAGGTTGATGGCGGCGAGATGTAGTGCGGCGCAACACCAGGGATTCCGGCGCCAACGTGGAACCCGCACAACACAACCAAAGTACTTTGCCCCAACGAAACAGGTGAGGTTGTCAATCTCACCGGCTTGCTCGTAACAAAGGATTAGATGTATAGTGTGGATGATGATTGTTTGCGAGAAAATAGTAAAACAAGTATTGCGATAGATTGTATTCAATGTAAAAGAATGGACCGGGGTCCACAGTTCACTAGAGGTGTCTCTCCCATAAGATAAATAGCATGTTGGGTGAACAAATTACAGTCGGGCAATTGACAAATAAAGAGAGCATAACAATGCACATACATGATATGATGAATATTGTGAGATTTAATTGGGCATTACGACAAAGTACATAGACCGCTATCCAGACATGCATCTATGCCTAAAAAGTCCACCTTCAGAGTTATCATCCAAACCCCTTCCAGTATTAAGTTGTAAAACAACGAGACAATTGCATTAAGTATGGTGCGTAATGTAATCAATAACTACATCCTTGGATATAGCATCAATGTTTTATCCCTAGTGGCAACAGACACATCCACAACCTTAGAACTTTCTCGTCACTCGTCCCGCATTTAATGGAGGCATGAACCCACTATCGAGCATAAATACTCCCTCTTGGAGTTAAGAGCAAAAACTTGGCCAGAGCCTCTATTAATAACGGAGAGCATGCAAGATCATAAACAACACATAGGTAATAGATTGATAATCAACATAACATAGTATTCTCTATCCATCGTATCCCAACAAACACAACATATAGAATTACAGATAGATGATCTTGATCATGTTAGGCAGCTCACAAGATCCGACAATGAAGCACATGAGGAGAAGACAACCATATAGCTACTGCTATGGACCCATAGTCCAGGGGTGAACTACTCACTCATCACTCCGGAGGCGACCATGGCGGTGAAGAGTCCTCCGGGAGATGATTCCCCTCTCCGGCAGGGTGCCGGAGGCGATCTCCAGAATCCCCCGAGATGGGATTGGCGGCGGCGGCGTCTCTGGAAGGTTTTCCGTATCGTGACTCTCGGTACTGGGGGTTTCGCGACGAAGGCTTTAAGTAGGCGAAAGGGCGGAGTCGGAGACCTGACAGGGGGGCCACACACTAGGGCGGCGCGGCCCCCCCTTGGCCGCGCCGCCTTACTGTGTCGGCGCCCCGTGGCCCCACTTCGTCTCCCCTACGGTCTTCTGGAAGCTTCGTGCAAAAATAGGACCCTGGGCGTTGATTTCGTCCAATTCCGAGAATATTTCCTTTGTAGGATTTCTGAAACCAAAAACAGCGAGAAACAAGAATCGGCTCTTCGGCATCTCGTTAATAGGTTAGTGCCGGAAAATGCATAAATACGACATATAATGTGTATAAAACATGTAGATATCATCAATAATGTGGCATGGAACATAAGAAATTATCGATACGTCGGAGACGTATCAGGGCCACGGGGCGACGACACAACAAGGCGGCGCGGCCTGGGCCCTGGCCGCGCCAGCCTGTTGTGTGGGGCCCCCGTGCCGCCTCTTAACCTGCCCTTCCGCCTACTTAAAGCCTTCGTCGCGAAACCCCCAGTACCGAGAGCCACGATACGGAAAACCTTCCAGAGACGCTGCCGCCGCCAATACCATCTCGGGGGATTCAGGAGATCGCCTCCGGCACCCTGCCGGAGAGGGGAATCATCTCCCGGAGGTCTCTTCATCGCCATGATCGCCTCCGGATCGATGTGTGAGTAGTTCACCCCTGGACTATGGGTCCATAGCAGTAGCTAGATGGTTGTCTTCTCCTCATTGTGCTATCATGTTAGATCTTGTGAGCTGCCTATCATGATCAAGATCATCTATTTGTAATCCTACATGTTGTGTTTGTTGGGATCCGATGAATATTGAATACTATGTTAAGTTGATTATCAATCTATCATATATGTTATTTATGTTCTTGCATGCTCTCCGTTGCTAGTAGAGGCTCTGGCCAAGTTGATACTTGTGACTCCAAGAGGGGGTATTTATGCTCGATAGTGGGTTCATGCCTCCATTAAATCTGGGACAGTGACAGAAAGTTCTAAGGTTGTGGATGTGATGTTGCCACTAGGGATAAAACATCGATGCTTTGTCTAAGGATATTTGTGTTGATTACATTACACACCATACTTCATTGGTTGCTCAATAAGAGCATGTTTATGTGAACTTCATTAAAAATAATAATTTCAACAACAATGCTTATAGGAATACTTTTGGTAACAACTATAGGCCATATCCTTCTAATAATGGTAATGGTTATGGTAATTCTTACAACAATAGTAGGAGTGTACCCTCTGGTCTTGAAGTCGTGCTTAAAGAATTTATTAGTACACAAACTGCTTTTAACAAATCTGTTGAAGAAAAGCTTGGTAAAATTGATGTTCTTGCTTCTAAGGTTGATAGTCTTGCTGCTGATGTTGATATTTTAAAATTGAAAGTTATGCCTAATGAAGATAAAGATATTAATTCATTTGCTACAGCAAACGCTATCCAAGTTCGAATTAATGACAATATTAGAATGATGGCTGAATTGCATGCTAGGTGGGAAAGAGAAGAAAAACTTGCTAAAGAGAATAATGTAGCTAAAGTTTGGACTATTACCACCACTAGTAATGTTGATGCTTCACATGTTGCTAAACCTCCTACTATCAATGGTAAAATAATTGGTGTTGGCAATGTTTCTACTTCTAATACAAAGCAAGCAAAATTTCCTGAAACTGCTGAAACTGTTTGTGATAAAAGTGCTGAAATTTTTCAGAATATTGGGGACAATGATCCCATTGGTTTAGATCATAATGGTTTTGATTTTGATAATTGTAATATCTCTGAAGTTATTAAGTTCTTACAAAAACTTGCTAAAAGTCCTAATGCTAGTGCCATAAACTTGGCCTTTACAAAACATATTACAAATGCTATCATTAAAGTTAGAGAAGAGGAATTAAAACTTAAAGCTTCTATTCCTAGGAAGTTAGAAGATGGTTGGGAGCCCATCATTAAAATGAAGGTCAATGATTTGAAGGTCAATGATTTCGATTGTAATGCTTTATGTGATCTTGGTGCAAGTATTTCTGTTATGCCTAAAAAACTCTATGATATGCTTGACTTGCCACCATTGAAATATTGTTATTTGGATGTTAATCTCGCTGATAATTCTATAAAGAAACCTTTGGGGAGGATTGATAATGTTCACATTACGGTTAACAATAACCTTGTCCCCGTTGATTTTTTTGTCTTGGATATTGAATGCAATGCATCTTGTCCTATTATTTTGGGAAGACCCTTTCTTCGAACTGTTGGTGCTATTATTGATATGAAAGAAGAAAATATTAAATATCAATTCACTCTTAAGAAAGGTATGAAACACTTCCCTAGAAAGAGAATGAAGTTACCTTTTGATTCTATTATTAGAACAAATTATGATGTTGATGCTTCTTCTCTCGATATTACTTGATTTACACTTTCTGCGCCTAGCTGAAAGGCGTTAAAAAAAAGCGCTTATGGGAGACAACCCACTATTTTACTTCTGCAATTTTTATTTTATATTTGAGTCAAGGTGCTTGTTACTACTGTAGCAATACCTTTGTATCTTTACTTTATTGCATTGTTGTGACAAGTAAAGTCTTTGATAGTAAGGTTGATACTAGATTTGGATTTCTGCGTAGAAACATATTACTAGCTGTCACGAATTTGAGTAGATCTCTCTGTAGGAAACTCAGAAAAATCTGCGAAAATTCATGAATAATCCACAGATATGTACGCAACTTTCATTCAATTTGAGCTTCTTCATCTGAGCATGTTAAGTGCCTCTAAAAAATTCGTCTTTACGTACTGTTCTGTTTTGACAGATTCTGCCTTTTATTTCACATTACATCTTTTACTGTGTTGAGTGGATTTCTTTGCTCCATTAACTTTCAGTAGCCTTGGGTAATGTCCAGAAGTGTTGGGAATGATTGTGTCCTCTCTGAACATGTGAATTTTTGATTATGCACTAACCCTCTAATGAGATTGTTTTGAGTTTGGTGTGGAGGAAGTTTTCAAGGGTCAAGAGAGGAGGATGATATAATATGATCAAGAAGAGTGAAAAGTCTAAGCTTGGGGATGCCCCCGTGGTTCATCCATGCATATTTCAAGAATACTCAAGCATCTAAGCATGGGGATGCCCAAGGCATCCCCTTCTTCATCAACAACTTATCAGGTCACCTCTAGTGAAACTATATTTTTATTCCGTCACATCTTATGTGCTTTACTTGGAGCGTGTGTATACTTTTATTTTTGTTTTTGTTTGAATAAATTCGGATCCTAGCATTCCTTGTGTGGGAGAAAGACACGCTCCGCTTTTTCATATTGAACACTGGTGTTCTTAGCTTTACTTTTAATGTTCATGACGAAGGTTGAAAACCGCTTCGTTTATTGCTATTTGGTTGGAAACAGAAAATGCTTCATGTGGTAATTGGTATATTATCTTGAATAATTTGATACTTGGCAATTGTTTTGAGCTCCCAAATAGATCATGTTTAAGCTCTTGCATCATGTAGTTTAAACCTATTAGTGGAGAACTACCGTAAAGCTTGTTGAAATTTGGTTTGCATGATTGGTCTCTCTAAAGTCTAGATACTTTCTGGTAAAAGTGTTTGAACAACAAAGAAGACAGTATAGAGTCTTATAATGCTTGCAATATGTTCTTATGTAAGTTTTGCTGTACCGGTTCATACTTGTGTTTGCTTCAAACAACCTTGCTAGCCAAAGCCTTGTACTGAGAGGGAATGCTTCTCATGCATCCAAAACCTTGAGCCAAAACTTATGCCATTTGTGTCCACCATAACTACCTACTATGTGGTATTTCTCTGCCATTCCAAGTAAATTGCTTGCGTGCTACCTTTAAAAATTTCATTCCTTGCCTTTGCAATACATAGCTCATGGGAAAGTAGCTTAAAAACTATTGTGGTAAAGAATATGTCGCTTATGTATCTTATTTCTTATAAGTTGCTTGTTGAGCGGTAACCATGTTTCTGGGGACGCCATCAACCTGTTACACCTTTGTTGAATATCATGGGAGTTGCTATGCATGTTCGTCTTGTCTGAAGTAAGGGTGATTTTCCATGAGTTGAATGGTTTGAGTATGCATATTGTTAGAGAAAAACATTGGGCCGCTAACCAAAACCATGTATCATGGTGGAAGTTTCAGCTTGGACATTAATCCTCAATCTCTTATGAGAATATTATCTGTTGTTGAATGCTTAAGCATTAAAGAGGAGTCCATTATCCGTTTTCTATGTTGTCCCGGTATGGATGTTCTTAAGTTGAGATCTATCAAAATTGAGAAATCAAATGCGATCTATCTCCTTGGACCTTTGTACAGGTGGCATAGAGGTACCCCTTTGTGACACTTGGTTGAAACATATGTAATGCAATGATAATCCATGGAAATCCGAGCTAATTAGGACAAGGTGCGAGCACTATTGGTATTCGATGCATGAGGCTTGCAACTTATAGGAGGTTTTATGCATAACACATATGAATTATTACTACCGTTGACAAAATTGTTTTCATGTTTTCAAAATAAAAAGCTCTAGCACATGAGTAATCCCCGCTTCCCTTTGCGAAGGGTCTTTCTTTTACTTTATGTTGAGTCAGTTTACCTACTTCTTTCTATCTTAGAAGCAAACACTTGTGTCAACTGTGTGCATTGATTCTTACATACTTGCTTATTTGCATTCATCATACTACTTTGTGTTGACAATTATCCATGAGATATACATGTTGAAAGTTAAAAGCAACTGCTGAAACTTAAATCTTCCTTTGTGTTGCTTCAAAACCTTCTATTAAGAATCTATTGCTTTATGAGTTAACTCTTATGCAAGATTTATTGATGCTTTCTTGAAAGTACTATTCATGAAAAGTCTTTGCTATATGATTTAGTTGTTTAGTCATTATCTTTACCATTGCTTTGAATCACTTCATTCATCTCATATGCTTTACAATAGTATTGATCAATATTATGATAGTAGCATGTCACTTCAGAAATTATCCTTGTTATCGTTTACCTACTCGAGGGCGAGTAGGAACTAAGCTTGGGGATGCTTGATACGTCTCAAACGTATGTGTAATTTCTTATGTTCCATGCTAGTTTTATGACAATACTCACATGTTTTATATACACTTTATATCATTTTGATGCATTTTCCGGCACTAACCTATTAACAAGATGCCGAAGCGCCGGTTCCTGTTTTCTGTTGTTTTTGGTTTCAGAAATCTTACACGGGAAATATTCTCGGAATTGGACGAAACAAAAGCCCACGGTCTTATTTTCCACGGAGCCTTCCAGAAGTCCGAAGAGGAGACGAAGAGGGGCGACGAGGCGGCCACACCCTAGGGGGGCGCGGCCCCACCCCTGGCCACGCCGCCCTATGGGGTGGGCCCCTCGAGCGTCCCTCGACTCTGCCCCTTCGCCTATTTAATCTCTCTGTCGCGAAAACCCTAGTACCGAGAGCCACGATACGAGAAAACATACTGAGATGCCACCGCCGTCAACCTCATCTCGGGAGGTTCAGGAGATCGCCTCCGGCACCCTGCCGGAGAGGGGAATCATCACCGGAAGGCTCTACATCACCATGCCCGCCTCCGGACTGATGCGTGAGTAGTTCATCCTTGGACTATGGGTCCATAGCAGTAGCTAGATGGTTGTATTCTCCTCTTGTGCTATCATGTTTAGATCTTGTGAGCTGCCTATCATGATCAAGATCATCTATTTGTAATGCTACATGTTGTGTTTGTTGGGATCCTATGAATATGGAATACTATGTCAAGTTGATTATTGATCTATCATATATGTGTTGTTTATGATCTTGCATGCTCTCTGTTGCTAGTACAGGCTCTGGCCAAGTTGATACTCTTGACTCCAAGAGGGGGTATTTATGTTCGATAGTGGGTTCATGCCTCCATTGAATCTGGGACAGTGACAGAAAGTTCTAAGGTTATGGATTTGTTGTTGCCACTAGGGATAAAACATCAATGCTTTGTCTAAGGATATTTGTATTGTTTACATTACGCACAATACTTAATGCAATTGTCTGTTGTTTGCAACTTAATACTGGAAGGGGTGCGGATGCTAACCCGAATGTGGACTTTTTAGGCATAGATGCATGCTAGATGACGGTCTATGTTCTTTGTTGTAATGCCCTAAGTAAAACTCATAGTAGTCATCATGATATGTATGTGCATTGTTATGCCCTCTCTATTTGTCAATTGCCCAACTGTAATTTGTTCACCCAACATGCTATTTATCTTATTGGAGAGACACCACTAGTGAACTGTGGACCCCGGTCCATTCTTTTACATCTGAAATACAATCTACTGCAATCATTGTTCTCTGCTGTTCTTTGCAAACAAACATCATTCTCCACACCATACGTTTAATCCTTTGTTTACAACAAGCCGGTGAGATTGACAACCTCACTGTTAAGTTGGGCAAAGTATTTTGATTGTGTTGTGCAGGATCCACGTTGGCACCGGAATCCCTGGTGTTGCGTCGCACTACACTTCTTCACCAACAACCTCTCGATAACCTTGGTTTCTTACTGAGGGAAAACTTGATGTTCTACGCATCACACCTTCCTCTTGGGGTTCCCAACGGACGTGTGCTTCACGCGTTATCATGTCACCCTACGGTTCGTGAACTATGTAGAAATGATCGGGACACTTCTCCGATCAATAACCAATAGCAGGACCTCGAGATCCATAATGGCTTCCACATATTCAACGATGACTTCGTTATCGAAAGAACCATTAACATACGATACCAATTCCCTTTGTCGCGCGGTACTTTACTTATCCGAAGTTTGATCATCGGTATCTCTATACCTAATTCAACCTCGTTACCGATAAGTACTCTTTACTCGTACCGTGAAATGACATTCCTTGTGACCTAGTCACATGCTTGCAAGCTAATTGGATGATATTCCACCGAGAGGGCCCAGAGTATATCTATCCGTCATTTGGATGGACAAATCCCACTCTTGATCCATGCGCTTCAACCCATACTTTCTGAATACTTAATGACACCTTTTATAACCACCCATTTACGAAGTAGTGTTTGATGTCATCAAAGCATCCATCCGGTGCATGTGATTAACATGATCTCATGGTCAAAGGATTAGGTTACTATGTATCTTAAATCTTGCAGCAAAATGAACTTAATGACTTGATCGTATGCTATGCTTACTATGAGTGTGTGTCCATCACATCATTCTCTTAATGGCATGATCTTGTTATTAATAACATCCAATATTCATGATCACGAAACTATGATCATCTATTAATCAACAAGCTAGTTTAACAAGAGACTTACTAGGGACTCTTTTATGTTTACAAAACACACAAGTATTAATGTTTCCGGTTAATACAATTATAGCATGGGATGTGAACATTTATCATGAACACTAAGATATAAACATAACCACTTTATTATTGCATCTTGGGCATATCTCCAACAAAATACCCTTCCAGTGAAATACGGTTGTGGTGTCTTTCCCAATTGTGAAGCTCTTTGACTATAGCCTCCATTAGACGTTGTTTCAGTGCATCTATGATGTACATAATGTTTCTAGAAAAATAAAGATTTACGAAGATTAAAGTCGATTAACAATAATCAAAATATTTGGAGAGTTAAATTGTTTAACTCTAAACTACTTATCAGGTAGACGGTGAGGTGTGTGTGTTCTTTAGATACAAATGTGAGAGGTTGGAGTTATATTTTTTGAAAATGTGATATCTAACCTACCAAACAACACATTGTGCGAACATCACTATGAATGTGTGTCTCCTGCATGGGGCACCACCATGTCCTAACATAGCATATTAGAAAGCATAGGAGAAAGGTTCATGATCCCTGTTGGTTCAACTATGCACACATATACTAAGTGTTGAAGAAAGGAATATAAAATATTTTTTGATAGAACTTAATTACGGTGCCGAACACATGGCTTCACATGCGATGATATTAGTGAGATTCTCTTTATACTACAAAAAAATATGTCAAGTTGCTAATCCAATGAATGTTATGTTTTTACCATTGGATTATTCATGACAAGATCTATAAAATTAGATGCACATGTTAACATGTTTTGATTAATTTTCTGATCAGTAATTGCCAAATTTTCATCATTTACTCTCCATATTACACACTACTTAGTTGGTAGATTATAATAGTTTGATTGACATGTACTTGAACATCATTCAACATCGATGTGATGGGATGCATGGTGCGATTTTAAATGAAAAATATCATTTCTTAGATTTTTTTAGGAAAACAGGAGGACGTTGTTGGACTTTATTAATTAAATAACACTTACATCGTCAATTAATATAGATATAATCAAATTCGGTGGATCCTCAAACCAAACACCTGGTTGAGTACCACACTCTTTAGCTAGACTATGAGCTACATTATTTGACTCCCTAGGACAGAAAACAACTTCAACTCTAGAAAAAGAAGCACCTTTGTATGCAAATATCGTCGATGATTGGAGCAGCTACGGAATCTGTGTATCCTCCATTCTTTAAAGTTTCAATAACCTTCAGGCAATCCAACTGAATAGTTAACTTGTTACACCCAACCTGATTTGCTAGATATAAGCCATGTTGAATCGCCAGATCTAGCTTCAGTAGTTGTTTCATCATAAGCATAATCTACAATCTTGTTGCTTGCAGCCGGAAAATGACAATTGTTATCACAAATTATAGCCCCTGTAGCTCCCAGACGTGGTTTCGAATAAAAGGTTGCGTCAACATTAACAGTAACAAAGCCTTCTCTTGCCTTGATCCATCCGCTCTTCTTTTCCACATGTTTCGGATTAAGTGCCCAAACAAAATTCGCTATCACAACTTGGATCAACATTGCACTCTGAGAAATATTTTGAACCGGTTCACCGTGGACTTTTTGCCTTCTAATCCACCAGATGTACCACAAAATAGTAATAATTATCTCTTTGAAATTCTCAAAATTCCTCTCCGCTTGTTGCATAAACCTTCCCAAAATCGGATAATCAAGAATGAACTTCCCGATCTATCCAAAGCACATGATTCTTCCAAAATTTTCCATAAAACCATCTTCTTCCATATTTCCACCTTCACACAAATATAGTGTTTTATATCTTCACATGCATTTGAACAAAGGGGCACGAGCAATTATTGATGATATGTCTATTCGCCAAAGGTCCAAGGCACGGAAGAATGCCATGCAAACTTTTCCAAGCAAAAATCTGTATCTTAGCTCGTGTTTTACACTTCCATAACTCATCCCAAACTGGTTAGGTCTAGCCGAGTCAGACCCATCCCTCCTTCTCATCTTATTCCCAAACTGAGATTCCCACTCCATATGATAAGCAGATCGAACAGAAAAGAGTCCATTTTTTTATTAAATCTCCATGCTACAAAATCCTCCATGCCGTTTTGACTAAGTGGTATTGGAAGAATATTGTTAACATAAAGAGACCAATTTTTTCCCTTACTAGCTGCTCATCCCAATCTCCTGTGTGTGTGGGTCAATTAACTCATCCACATGCTCCAGTAAAATTCTTTCTTTCGGAGTGTCGAGTTCCACATTAGGACTAAGAGGCTATCGTTGCCTATTCGACGGTACCCCATAGGAGGGATCCTCACGGAGGGGGGAGAAGTAGGGGTCATAAGGCGGAGAACACTCGGGACGGTGGTACGTGATTTACCCAGCTTTGGAACACCTGCTCGAGGACATGGCCTACTGTTGCTTGTCTGGAATTATCTGGACGCTTTCGCATTGTTACAATGAGTTATGGTTGTGCCTCTAGGGCTCCCAGGATCCAGCTTATAAAGGCACCCGGATCTACGGTTTCTACAAAGATTCCTAGCCGGAATACAAGATGCCTAACTACGGAATATACATTGCCGTGCACATTAAGAATTGACCTAGATCTAGCTTGTCGTCATGGATCCGGATACTTCATGGGCCTCCATGGATCCAACTACTGGCATAGGTCGGTATGGATCCGGCTTCTGTTCCTGGGCTGGACTTCCTCCATCTTCTATCAACAACAACTAGGTCGCCCGGTGGGCCATAAGCCACCACCACCACCACCCAGGCTTGTCGGATCTAAACCATGTCGTTGGCATACCCATGAAGTATACCCACTCAAGAATCTCTCCAAGTATTTATTTGTCTCCCGTCTCCAACCTTCCAGATTGCCCCTTTTTTGAAAGTTTATAAGTCATGATACTTTTCCAAGTAAAAGAAGACCCACTTTCCAGATTTGTTTCTAAAATCTTCCCATCATGATAGTATTTGCTCCTTAACACTCTAGCACATAAACTATCAGGTTCTGAAATGAATCTAAAGCATGGCTTTATTAAAACAATGTGGATATCTAAAGCCCATGTCTCCTCTCTTTTTTTGGTTCATAAGAGTTTCCATCACACAAACCAATGCATCTTCTTTTTCCTCACATCATCACCCCACCAACATATATTGCGAAATTGCATTAGTGATACCTTTGCACATTTTCTTCGGGGTCAAAAATACAAACATCGCATAAGTTGGAGTTGGTTGAGAAACAACTTTTAATTTCACCTCCTTTCCTCCCATGGATAACGGTTTTAATCAAACCACCATGAAATCACTACTATCCGCACCCACCAGTAATGGTAGTTCGAGATACTTTTCTGACAAGGCCTCCACCATAATATTTGAACAGTACAGACTTCCACCCTTCTATCAACATTTGTGTTGGGACTGAAAAAGATACTACATTTGGCTTCACTCACCATTTGACCTGAAGCCTTGCAGTAATCATCAAGGATTTTCTTCAAACAGATAGCATTTTGTTGATTTCTTTCATAAGAATAAGTGAATCATCTGCAAAAAAAAGGTGAGATGTCGAAGGAGCATCTATACAACCCTTTATCCCATCCAATAGTCATCTACGCTCAGCATCCAAAAGAAGAGCAGAAAGGCCCTCCGCCGCAAGTAGAAATAAGTAGGGACTAAGAGGATCACCTTGTCGTAGTCCCCATGTAGGGACAAACCGGCATGATTCAGCTCAATTAAACCTAATAGTATATCTAACTGAACGAACACATTCCATGATTAGTTTGACCCAATTTTTATCAAACACCATCTTCAACATGATGCATTCAAGGAAACACCACTCAACTCTATTATAGGCCGTGTGCATATCTAGTTTTACCACACACAAACCATTATTCCCTGATTTTTCTTGATAGTATGAATACTCTCATAAGCAACCAACACATTATCCGTTATTAAACGGCTCACTAGGAATGCACTCTGCGTTTCTACAATAATCTTAGGCAGAATACTTTTTAATCGAGTAGCTAACATTTTGCTTATCATCTCTTAGATATTGTTAACACTAGAACACCCACACTCTTGACCTCACCTTAGACTGTGTATCATTATCGTGACAACTTTTCATTGTTAAATTGGTAACCACAACAACAACAAAATTTGGAATTTTACTATCAAAAGAATCGTTAAAGCATAGAAAATGGAGATCTATATTTTAATTCCTTGCCGAGACAAACTTGCAGTCAATATGAATCACAGATCAAGTTAATGTTTTAGAAGATAAATTGTGACAGATTCATGACACAAAAGTTGAGAAAACAAGAGCCTTCTATTATAGGACGGAGGGAGTACTTATTTGTGGGAGCAAAATACTGGATACATTCGTAGAGTGGTGCTTTCTAGTAAAAAAATAAATGCTGAAAAAGAAGAAGAAAAAAAGGATCGAGACGAGCACCCGTGTTAAGCTCTCGGCCCATTTGCTAAACCAGGCGCCAACTCCTCGCCGCCTCCCGCAATTTTCTCGCCTCGAATCTCCCAATCCATTTCCCTCCCCCACCTCCGTCTCGGCGCTCCGTCGACGAACAAATCCGTCCGTGCCATGCCGCGGCGGGGACGACGAGGGCGTTACCGGCCGGGCCGCGCCTGAGCTACAGGGGGGTGATTTTGGCGGCGCTAACGGACGAGTTTCGAGACACGGGGTGATTGGAGGGGAGGCGGGATGTCGAAGCCGAATCGGAGCCGCCCGTCGGATCGGCTCGGCCGGCGGATGGAATTCAGTTTCTCCGACTTCTGCGCCGTCCAGGTGAATTGTTCGGAATATATGCTGCTCACATTTTGCATTCCCTGCGTTTCGAGCGATTTGGGATTGGCGGTTCGATCGGTCGCTAGAGTGGACACATTGTAGATTTGTTTCGTTACCCGGTGATCTCAATGCAGGATCAGGCGTTTGCAGTCTCTCTCTTGGTTAGGGAATTGGCGCGTGAATGGTCGATTATTGTTCTGACTTCGAGAATATGCTCATTTTTTAATCGATGCCCTAATGTACCGATTATTTGACTACGAGAATAGACACATTTATACAATTAATTTCCTACTGCATGAGTTTTGTGTCTGCAACATTTTAGGAAAATCGATAAATGTATATGAATATGTGCGAGAACAATCCTGGGTTGACTTGCATTGGTGTGTTTGAACCGACCCAGGTTCAAGGTCTCCCCCTCTGTTCTCGTTATTTATGAATGTCTATGTCGGTCATGCAGTAGGAGAAGTTTGGTGGCAAAGAATTACATAACCCATGAGTGGTGTGGTTTTCGTTTTCTCGAACCTGCATCAAAACGCGTGTCATTTGTATTGGCAAAGTATACAGTTTAAAGGCAACAGCCAAACGGCAAAATAAAAAGAGCAAGAGAAAAACGTAAAAGAGTCAGCAAAAAACTGTACACTGAGATGGGTGGTGTGGTTTTATTCGATAAGACAGGGCAACAAATGCTAGTCGTAGAAAGAATGTTGACATGACTATGTGTTCGGATACAAATTAATTGCAATTTGTTAGCTTGACATATTTAAGCTCAGTTGTGATTGTGACGTCTAACATTGGGCCATGGAGGCATCATAAGGTGGCGAGAGTTCCCTTTTATACATGGAGTGACATGCTTCAGTCCTAGCCCTAGCTAAGAAAGTAATTTGATAGAAGATGAGCTGATACTGTACGATCTTTGTTACAAAAAAATGAGGATTTTTCTACTCCATTCGTTAGGACTGCTTCAATCCTAGGTCCTAGCTAAGACGAGCATGTGTCTTAAAGTAG
This sequence comes from Lolium rigidum, assembly GCF_022539505.1. NCBI lineage: Eukaryota > Viridiplantae > Streptophyta > Magnoliopsida > Poales > Poaceae > Lolium > Lolium rigidum. Next base: position 163,297,642 of record NC_061511.1, on the reverse strand, counting down.
CTCGATAAAAATGGGCTCTGATATTATATGATCTTCGTTAGGACAAAAATTGAGGATTTCCTCTACTCCATTTGGTGGCACTTTAGGATTTGCCACCCTATTGTCTCACTGATATGTAAAAGCATGAGTTGTAAAGGATTTTCTACTCCAGTTGCAAATAATGAGGTGCTACACCAATTGCTCGAATAGAGGGAGGAAGATTTAATAGTAGTTGTTTGAATAGCTGCACTCCTTTTGTTTGGTATGACATGGAAACACATAGCAGTGCACCACACTATAAAGGAAATACCACAACAATGCAATTGATGAATTTCTGATTGGTGCTTGCTCAATAGGTACCAGTAGTATCAGACAGGCTGCTCATTACAATTATTTCAGTGGGCAGTGGAAAAACAATTGCCAAATCAAGTAAAGCAGCTGCTCTTAATGGAATCTGTGAATGGCCTGACTCCATCCTGCAATCTATTCGGTTTTCTCGAGATGAAGTGTCACAAGAATATCAGGAGTATCAGTGCAAGATTGTTGTTTCCATGGTAAGGCTATTGCTAGCATGATTTTTACAAATCTCACACACTTGCCTACCAATTTTCCGTTCCTTCATTATACTGCTTCCTTACCGACAACACATCTACCATTACAGGGATCAACAAAAACTGCTATTCTTGGTGAAGCGTTCCTTAACTTGACAACCTATCTCAGTTCATCAGATTCCACGGACATCTCTTTGCCATTGAAGAAGTCTAATTCTGGCACAGTTTTACAGGTATATTTCAGTTATTTGTACTTGTTGTATTCTAGAGAATTTCTGATGGTTTATTTCATCCCACACGACCTTCTATTTCACAATGGCTTTGGTCCATCTAGTTGCGTACAGGTTGATATTTTCTAGCCTTTGCTTTCATTGTACATACCACTAAAAGTGCAGATGCTTTGCCCTGAACCATAGAGTTTCCTACAGGTTGATAGCTCTCTCAAAAGTGCAGATGCTTTGATATTCTCTAGCCTTTTCTCAGTTCTGTTGACCTGCCATCTATGTTAGTTGATTCTTGGATGTACCACAAAGGCTTAACTTTATCTAGCCTTTTGTCTCATTTATGTACCTCTAAAAGTACAGTTTCTTTGATAGATATATGTTAGTTTATGGTTGTCAGCCTCAGCTTGTAACCTAGTATTACTAGCAGTCGCACTTTGTACAGCCCAGAAGGAAGCATTGTATTGGATTAAAAAACTATCAAATCTGTCTTTGTTCTGTTTATGATGATCTCTACTGTTTGTGTTTTGCAGCTTAAGATTCAGTGTCTTGGCGCAAAGAAATCCAGGTAACTGGACCATGTTTTCACATCGACATAATGACATGTCCATCGTTCCTATTTTCACTCCAGTTCTTGCAAATATGTATCTTTGGTCTTTGATGGACACATTGACAGCCTAAACTCCGTCATTATAGTCCTTCATTATACTCTAGGTCTGCTTGAACTTGACACTTGACATCATAAGGTGCTTTGTTTCTCTATTCTCATATTGGCATTATATGCAGTGGGAAATCATGGAGTGAGCTATCTACTCATCTTGTTGACTCTAGTCCAACCAACGGTGAGATGGGCAGAAAATCTGGCTTTTACGATATTGTGAACAAGCATGCTCGCTCTTTGCCAGGAAATGAAGGTGCTTGTCAAGATGAATCTGGAAATCGGGTACGATTCGCTTGGCTAAAACTCATATCTGACCAAGTATTATTTCTTCAAATAAGTTTGTCGAGACAGAAAGCTGTTGGTCCTCATAGATGACACGTGGTGCAGGCATGCAGCAAATGAAATAACTCCCAACAGTTTGAATGCCTCCATATGTTATAATGGTTCCTGCTTGAACAGTTATGTCCACTGATGAGCTGTGAGTTTGAGCTGAAAACTGTAGCTTGGGATGTCGTAGGCTCGTAGCTAATCTGTTGCTTCTATTGCTTAATTCCCCCATATTCCAAATACTTCAAACAAATTTCCTCCAGTTACATTCACATGTGCATAAGGATGACCAATAACAAATTTACAGCTATAACATTCTTCCATATCCAAAGAACACTTCCATATTGATGGTCTTGGCTTCTTAGTTATCTTGTTGTTAGATCTCAATATATGCAGTCAGAAGTTTTCGCTCAGGCTAATATGATGTTTGATACTAAAAAGAGTGTATTCTGAGGATACATATCCGCTTTGTTATATAACTACTGACATATGTTAAATAGACGATATTTGTTTTGTCTTCTTCTGTCAGAGATAGATCCAATCAACATTCATATATCCCCTACTTTTCGACCGTACTGGTAAATGTCTGTTCTAAGTGAAGAAGCAAAAATAAAAAATAAAAATTGTTTCAAGTCCATGACTCAACCCACACCCTTTGGCTATGGTTGCCACACCTCTTGCAAGTATTTTCCTAATAATATTATGTACTTGTTGATGTTCATTTGTCTTCTATGAGAACTCTAGCATTATGAATAACTAAATAATAGATAAAAGTAAATGTCTGAATATGGTTAAAAGCTAACAAAGAATAATAAATTCCTTTTTCAGCAATCAGTGTACTATTTGTTTCTTAGATAACTCCCAGCCTCTGCATTCGTGGAATGCACATGCTACTTACTTTTTCAATGTGCTATGTGTAAATACAGACTGCATCTGTAATTTCAGGATGCGAGTTTATCAGCACCGAAGTCTCGTCGAAGTTCAAATTCTGGAGATAGAAAGAACTTGTCTCCTAGGGATAACTCAAATGAAGGATTGCAGATGGGGAGCCAAGATGCCGCTAGTTCTTATGTTAACCATGATAGTTTGAATCGTGGTGATGATTCATCCAAAGATCTCCGTAACACAGCTGAAGAAATAGTTGAGAAATTACAAGGAAAGGCAAAAATGTGGGAAAGGCATTCTCGCAAATTGAAAAATGAAATGGAGACACTGAAGAATGAATGCACTGACAAATCGAAGCAGCAAGCTGAGCTATTGCTGGAACTTTCTGCTTCACATTCTGAACGGGATTCCTTGAGGCGGGAAATTGAAGAACTGAAATCATCTTTGGAGGATTTAACCGCACGTCAAACTATTGTAGGAACTCCAGAATGTGCGGATGTCATATTTCTTCAGAAGGAAACTATAGACGAGGTGCAGTTTCTGAAAGAGTCAAATGCAAACCTAACAACCCAACTGAACAAGACCCAAGAGACCAATATAGAGCTTGTTTCTATTCTTCAAGAACTGGAAGAAACAATCGAACTACAGAGAGTGGAAATGTCCAAACTTCCCCAAGCGAGTGATGCGGTTGATCATGATGTCTCGAAAAGTGAATTGACAGTTCGAGATGCTGCCGAATGGGCTAGAATACTGTCGCTAAAAGAAGATGAAATCACAATGTTGAGGGAGAAATTGAATCGTATGCTCAGTATAGAAAATGCCGATGGTGTAGGCCCAAATACTATTTATCTTGAAGTCGAAAAAGAAAACGAGTTTTTGAAGGTCAAAATACAGGAGCTGGAGAATGACTGTTCTGAATTAACCGAGGAAAATTTGGGGCTTATATATAAGTTGAAAGAAGCGAGCGGGATGACAAAAGGAGAGGATCCCTGCATTTCTAGCAGTGAAGAAATACCCACTGCAGGCAGATCATCATCTGAGGTAGAACACCTAGAGAGAAAATGTGCTGACCTTGAGCTGAATCTGCTGAATTTGGGGTCCGAGTTCAGTGGGCTAGAAGAGAAGTTTCAGAAAAGCCAAGATGAGTTAAAAGAGAGAACACTTGAATTATCTGAGCTGAGGGAAAAGCTCCTCCATGCCACTGAGCTGGAGCTGAATTTGAGGTCTGTGTTCAGTGGGCTAGAAGAGAAGTTTCAGATTAGCCAAGATGAGTTAAAAGAGACAACACTTGAATTGTCTGAGCTGAGGGAAAAGCTCCTCCATGCCACTGAACTGGAGGGAGCGGACACTGACACTTCAAGACATTACAAACTGAGAAGTGGAGAACCCGATGATACTGAAACTGAGCTAGATGTGTTGAAGCGTACAGTTCTGCTGAAAGAACAAGAGATTGATGGTTTGCAACATTGTATAAGAGAAATGGAGAACACCATTTCTGATATTCAGAAGAAGTGTCAGGTAGAGGAACCTGATGGTACTGAAACTGAGTTAGATGTGTTGAAGCGTACAGTTCTGCTGAAAGAACAAGAGATCGATGATTTGCAGCATCGTATGATAGAAATGGAGAACACCATTTCTGATATTCAGAAGAAGTGTCAGTTAGAGGAACCTGATGATACTGAAACTGAGTTAGATGTGTTGAAGCGTACAGTTCTGCTTAAGGAACAAGAGATCGATGGTTTGCAGGATCGTATAAGAGAAATGGAGAACACCATTTCTGATATTCAGAAGGAGAGGAGTCAGTTAGAGGAACCTGATGATACTGAAACTGAGTTAGATGTGTTGAAGCGTACAGTTCTGCTTAAGGAACAAGAGATCGATGGTTTGCAGCATCGTCTAAGAGAAATGGAGAACACCATTTCTGATATTCAGAAGGAGAGGAGTCAGTTAGAGGAACCTGATGATACTGAAACTGAGTTAGATGTGTTGAAGCGTACAGTTCTGCTTAAGGAACAAGAGATCGATGGTTTGCAGCATCGTATAAGAGAAATGGGGAACACCATTTCTGATATTCAGAAGGAGAGGAGTCAGTTAGAGGAACCTGATGATACTGAAACTGAGTTAGATGTGTTGAAGCGTACAGTTCTGCTTAAGGAACAAGAGATCGATGGTTTGCAGCATCGTCTAAGAGAAATGGAGAACACCATTTCTGATATTCAGAAGGAGAGGAGTCAGTTAAAGGAACCTGATTATACTGACAATGAGTTGGATGTGTTGAAGCATGCAGTTCTGCTGAAAGAACAAGAGATTGATGGTTTGCAACATTGTGTAGGAGAAATGGAGAACAACATTTCTGATATTCAGAAGGAGAAGACTCAGTTAGAGGAACGTTTGGCAGCATCACTTCAAGAAAGTAGTATGACTTCAAAATGCTTGGATGAAGCGCGGGAAGATATGCTTGTGCTTACCAGCAGTGTAGATTCCCATGTTTCTGCCAATAAGGTTCTTGAAGCAAAGATCAGTGAGCTTGTGCATACAGTTCTGCTGAAAGAACAAGAAATTGATGGTTTTCACCATTGTAAGAGAGAAATGGAGAATGGCATCTCTGATATTCAGAAGGAGAAGAGTCAGTTAGAGGAACGTTTGGCAGCTTCACTCGAAGAAAGTAGCATGACTTCAAAATTCTTGGATGAAGCGCGAGAAAATCTCCGTGTGCTCACCAGCAGTATAGATTCCCATGTTTCTGCCAATGAGGTTCTTGAAGCAAAGATCAGTGAGCTTGTGCATACAGTTCTGCTGAAAGAACAGGAAATTGATGGTTTTCACCATTGTAAGAGAGAAATGGAGAATACCATCTCTGATATTCAGAAGGAGAAAAGTCAGTTAGAGGAACGTTTGGCAGCTTCACTCGAAGAAAGTATCATGACTTCAAAATGCTTGGATGAAGCACGAGAAGATCTCCGTGTGCTCACCAGCAGTGTAGATTCCCATGTTTCTGCCAATAAGGTTCTCGAAGCAAAGATCAGTGAGCTTGTGGATACAGTTATGCTGAAAGAACAAGACATTGATGGTTTTCACCATTGTGTGAGAGAAATGGAGAACACCCTTGCTGATATTCAGAAGGAGAAGAGTCAGTTAGAGGAACGTTTGGCAGTTTCACTTGAAGAAAGTAGCATGACTTCAAAATGCTTGGATGAAGCGAGAGAAGATCTACTTGTGCTCACCAGCAGCGTAAATTCCCATGTTTCCGCCAATAAGGTTCTCGAAGAAACGATCAGTGAGGTTGAAAGGCGAAAAGTTGAACTGGAGTCGCATGTATCAAAGTTGGAATATGAGAATATTGAGCTGACACAGTTCATATCTGAACTAGAGGCTCAGTTGACTTCTCTGGCAAGTGAAAACGAGTCAATCAAGCTACAAATGGATGATTCTATATCACTTATGACAACTATTAATGATTTAGTAGAACAGCAGCAAGCAGAGATTGAGGCTGCAAAGCTGGAACTGAAGCAAAAACATTTAGAGTCTCAGAGAAGGTTGTCAGAGCTTCAAGAGGATTCGGACGCTCTAAGCAGATCGAAAGAAAAACTACAGGCCACAATTGACAGTATTACTGAAGAATGCAGTTCTCTTCAGACTCTAACAGTGGACCTAAAGAAGCAAAAGCTAGAATTACATGGCCGTTGTGCACAGCTAGAACAGGAATTGGATCAATCAAAAAGGAAGACAGCCGATTTGTTCAATACAGTGGAGTTCCTAGAGACAAAAATATCTATGCTTCAAAAAGACATAACTTTAAAAGAACAATCTTTGCTTTCAAAGCTGGAGAATATATTCCAGGAGCACAAGGAACATGAGGAGAGGATAAATCGTGCACATTTCCTTTTAAACAAGATTGAGAATGAAAAGATTGTTGAAGTGAAGAATCTTGAGAGGGAGATCATGAGCCTTACCGCAGAACTGTCATCCACAGACGGAGAGCGAGAAAGTACTGCCGTGGATAACATACATGAGGTCTCTATCCTACGAGCAGACAAGGGTAAACTTGAGGCTAATCTTGAAGATATCAATGCACAAATGAGACATTATGAGTCCCAGTTGGAAGATCTTCGTACGGAGTCTAAGAGCAAAATTAAAGACCTGACTGATTCGCTTAATGCATCCAAACAGAATGAAGAAACACTGACAACAGATGTTGAGCATATAAGAAGATTGATGGAAGCTGCTAGATCCAATGAAGAAAACTTGAGGAAAACTTCAGACGAACTAGAGTTAAAGTATAAATCTAGTGATTATGAGAAACAGCAAGTAATGGAAGAAATTTCTGAGCTAAAAATCCAGGTCAACAAAATGGCAAGCATCCAAGATGAAGTTTCCAAACTACAAAATTCTCTTGATCAGGCTAAGTTTGAAAAGAAAAAATTAGAAGAGGTCCTGCAATCATTGTCTGAAGAATGTGAAGAACTAAAGGTGCAGAAGGCCATGTTAACAGACAAAGTCTCTTGTATCCAGAGTATTTCGCATGAAGCTGATGAAGAAACCCGTGGTAAATCCATGCAAGCAAGGCTTGTAATAAATCAGGTGAGCCATTTAGAATTATACCTTAACTTGTGATGGCCACGTGCACTATTTTCACTTAACTATTTCCTTACTGCTTTAGGGTAATGATGATAGTGCTAATGACAATGGAGGCACTCCTGTTCATGAGGATCCAGACATTCAATCGAAGATACATTTACTGGAGACTAGACTTGCTGAGGCACTGGAGCAAAATAAATTATATAGGGCACAACTGCAGAGGTGAATTTATTCATATCATCCTTGATCCCTCAGACATTCTGTTACTAGTAAAACACAATTTCACTGAATTTCCTTTGCTATACCATGCATATTTGAGTCTTAGCTAAGCTCCCGTGTTCTGAGAGACGCAACCCATCTAGGTCAATCCATTAAGCATCAAGAAAGCAACAGTGCTCCTGGGAAATAGTCTGTGTGGCACTAACTATTCTATACAAAATGGACCCAGAGGGCAAAAGCAAGAAGGGTCTCTTTCGCAAAATTTTAATGGGCTAGGGCTCCGCCACTCCTGCAATGTAGCTGGCCCTACATGGTCTCTGTGCAAAATACGTCGGTTCTAGAATAGATGACATCCTAAAACAATTACAGTCAAAATATTGCTAGTAATCGAGAGAAAAGAAACAAGGAGACATTTGATTTGTGTGTCTGTTATTTGACAGCTTCTAATAAATAACCTCATCATACCATTAACATGGTCAAAATAATATGCACATTAGAATGGTTTTCATTTCAAGTGGTTTGTACTGCTGTGCATCATTAATGATATTGGGATACCTTTCAAATGATCATATTCTCTCATTTTACCCTCTGCAGTCCAACGGGAGAGGGGCAATCTGGTAGCAGGGATGAAAAGGATAACAAAGATGATAACAGGGTAGCACAACTGGAGTCAGAGCTAAAAGATATGCAGGATCGGTTACTCAACGTAAGCATGCAGTATGCAGAAGTAGAGGCTCAACGGGAAGAACTAGTAATGGAGTTGAAAAATGCAACTGCAAAGAAGGGACGATGGTTCTAAGAGATGAGAAGCAACTGCATGGGATAATCATAAGGCCCACACTCCACCACACAGGTACTACATATATTCTCCTGCTCCTTCATATACATGCAGTTGCAGTTTGATTTCTTAGATGCGTAATGCAGAAAAAAGTAATTGTGTTCAACTGAAGGTTGTTAAATTTTTAAGCTACCATCAAATATTTAGAAACACCATGAAAGATTCAGTAGATACTAGGTAATGTGATTATGGAAATTTACACTGTAAACGTTGATCTGTTGTGATAAAACTCAAAGAATGATATCAACATGAAACATTGACGCCATATTGACCACGTGGTTTAGTGACGGATACTACTTCATAAGAAAATGGGCCAAACTACAGTTATGAAGTGGTAAGGAACCCTCTTTCATCTCATTAAACAAAATCATGGAAGGAAACCATCTTCCACTGAAGAAAATTATGGCAAGAAACGCTCTTTTATTGAGGAAATCGCCGATGCTCTTCTGGTCTTGTAGATGTACCATCAATCCATATTTTTGTGTCCTTGTAACGACATGGTTGCCCAATTATCAGGACAGATGTTGTCGACGCCGGAGGGTACCGTATTTTTAGACAACCACCGTGCAAGCAAGTGCAGAACTGGATGATGTGCTATGAACTGCATGGGAAGCTGTGCCCAAAAGAATAAAAGACGCACGGTTCTCATTTCTGAACAGCAACCATTCAGACTGCACTTGGAAGGCCCTACTACACTTACTTTTGATCGATTGTTAGTTATTGCAAGTATACATAGTGCTAGGGTTAGCCTAAACATTAGTTCATCTTTGTAAATTAATATCTACTGATAAGTGTAGTTCGTTTTGTATTGATTTGTATATAGTTCATCACATGCTATTCTTTTGTAGTCTAATGTTCTTTCACATGTAATATAGTACATGCACTTGGTCTTTCAACTACTTTCTTATCCGGTTATTGCAGATAGTATTCTATCAAACATAGCAATGCTAGATTGCTTCTTTGAATGCATATGACAACATCAACAAATTAGCGGGCAATGGCCACAATAGCTCTCCAGTAGCAAGGAAAGAAATGGGATTATTTGGCAATCTGAAACTGTTATCAATCAGGTCACCATTGAAGAGAACGGTCGGTTCAGTCCACCTGTGATGATGCCCATGGAATGTAGCCTGGAAAAATCTTGGGTTGGATCCGGTACTTTCCAGATCAATACATTGCATTAAGCAGGCAGTCTTTCGAATGTCCTTCGCACTAGCTTCATTGCAAGTTTAGATCAGTTGATAGAATCCTATCTTCAAAGGAAAGGGCATGCTCCTCTTGTTTGAAACTTGATACATGGCTTGTGAACTGAACTGAAACACGCAGGGGCCGTCCCGAATTCTGCTGCATGTATTGTAGACAAATAATTACACTAAAGATAACTGTGTACTGAAGTAACTACTGAGCCAGACGGTCTCTTCCAATATTGACCCTGCTGAGAAGGTCGGTATTTACAAACTAATATGCTACGTACAGAAAATCCTATCTGAGACTGACAGGAACAGGAATCAAATTGGGTATTCGACATGTCACTATCTAGCGGGCTGCAATTTTCCCAAGTGACAGATTGGCTCATACCGCAACTCGATTTGTAATATAGTTCAAGCAACCACCTAGTGCCTATCCAATAATATTAGCAGTTTAAAATAAAACGTGTCCCAGTTTGCTTGACCCCATTGATATCTATTCTAGAATGGAGTGTCAGGTGAGGAATGGGTCAATGATTTGTGCTCCCTTTTGCCAACAAGGAGAAGGCTTATTTCTGAATTTCTGGCTTGCTGTCTATAAATGTATAATTGTATGATAACCTTGAGAATATACGTTAATTAGCTGGTTTGTAATGTCTCCAACTAAGGTGATAATGTCTCCAACTAAGGTGGTCGTTGGTTATATGCTCAGAATGATTAAGCACTGCACGTTTAACAAATATCGCGAAAGATACTACTCCCCTGATTCATATTACTTAAAGCTAATATAGATATCATCTAGACCTATTTTAATTATAGATACATCTATTTTAGCATCAAATAATATGGATCGGAGGGGGTAACATGTTTTTTTATTTACTTTTTAGAAGATGTTTGCATTAGTTTTGCGTTGCCTCTGTGGAACGTAACACACGGTGAAATAGAGTAGCAAAGTCATCACGGAATAAATTTGGTTGTGAAGCTAGACTTTCACCACATTGTTCAACATCTCTTTTTCTACACAACTCAGGGTGTTACTAAAAACTTACACCAGTTATCTCTCTGTACTGTCACACCAAATGTAAAACAAACTTACCCAGTTAGGTCAGCTGCATCTGTTCAAGCAGACATGGACGCATCATCATCCACCGGCCCTCTCAGTCGCCGGCATGCGCCTCGCCGCGGCCTCCTCTTCTCTTATTGCTTCAATCATGGCAACCACGCGCTCCAGGACGACCTCCTGGTCGTCGCCGTCGTCGTCGACGCCGACGTTGTGGCCTGCGCGACCGGCGTAGTAGCAGACCACGGCGCACCGGCAGACCGGGCAGGAGTTGCGCTCGTCGAGCCACCGGTCGATGCACGGGCCGTGGAAGACGTGGCCGCACGCCGGGACGACCTTGACGCCGTCGTCGTCGCCGAAGGCCTCGAGGCAGACGGGGCAATCTCCCTCGCTGTCGGGCTGCTGCCCTTTCTTGGCGCCGGCGTAGCGCACCACGGGGAGCGCCGTGCCATCGGCGGGGCGAAGGAGGATGCTCGGGAAGCCATAGCGCGTGGCACGGCCGCCGCGCGCGCCCGACATGGCACGTTGCCGGGCGCAGCGGCAGTAGGTGCAGAGCAGGATGAAGCAGAGCAAGATGGAGAGGAAAACCACGGTGGTGGCCGCCCCCGACGAGAGGTCGAACTGCGACCGACCTGACGTCGAGCTGGCCGAAGGGTCGTCGCGCGACGTCGCCAGGCGTCTCGCATGCGCCGCCATGTTTCGGGCGCAGGCGCCGGCCGTGTGTGAGACGCTGGTTGAATGGTCGTGGCGAAAGGCCAGGCCGCGAGACTGCTGGCGAAAGGGAGTTCTAAACAGCCGTAGACTTCTTCTTCATTGTTGAACGCGCGCGTTTCGTTTGTCATGTGATAGGGTGATATCTGCGAATGCAAACTGAACACACCAGTCACTTAACATTTTTTAATAAAATATATATTAATATCACAAACATACCAACTGCCGTTTCTGTACGGACATAACCTCTTACATATTAAAGATGCACACAACCAAAAAAGATAAAAGAGAAAGAAAAGGGAAAAATAAACTCTGACCGGCAGCTTGACCCAAACCAAGGGTGAATCTCGCAAGTTGTATCTTGTAGATGGTGGTTACACTCGGTTCTTTCTTGCACCCTATCGTGATGTTCTATACCATTTGAATGACTTTGGCCGTGGTCACCGAGCACCTCAAAGCTGGAAAGAACTTTTCAATCACCGCCATACCATGTTATGGAATCGTATTGAACGGGACTTGGGACTCTTAAAGAAGCGCTTCTCCATTCTCAAAGTGGATACGACATGTTAGAGAACCAAGTAAAGTTACCGGCTCCTGCTGCAATATTGCATAACGTCATCCGTATGCACAAGAGACATGAGAGTTGGTTAGATAACCAACATACCTCCAGCAAACTATTTGGACCTTCCTAACGGTGAGCCTACACAAAATCATCAAGTCAACAATGAAGGTAACCACCTTAGAGATACGATTGCACATCAAATGTGGGTAGATTATCGACATTAAGTAGTGGGAGTGCAAGTCAAATGTGATATAATAAAGTAGTGACATATGAATTTATTGTGCTTCTTATGTGATGTAATAAAATACCATACATGAACTTTTTTTCATAAGGTGTAATAAAGTAGTTCATATGAACTTCTATCTTTCATATGTGATTTAATAAAGCAGCTCATGTGAGATTTTTTACTCTTATATGATGAATAAATGTCTTGCTTCTTGTATCATTACTATTTTCAGGGGTCAAGATGTTGACGGTGACGATTGTAAGACGATCTTCAGGGCTAGATCAGTCGCAATCTAAATATTCCCAAAAGATGCTTCAACCAAGAGCTGGGGGAAAAGAGTGGAACATCGTCTAAAGGTGTGTGCCTTCAAATCTTAAACCAAAATAGCATTGTTAAATTGAACACTTCATGCACATACTTTTTGTAGTTATTGTAAAAGGTAAAACTATTGCACTAGCACATCCTTCTTTATAAATTGGTTCGCTGAATAATAATGTGCTAGCATAAAATGTGTTGACAAATATTATATGTTTATTGTTTGTGGATTAGATAGTCATGCTAATTATGTCACACCACAATTTTTGATGAATAACTAAAGCACAATTGATAAATTTTCCTTGTTATGTCTCATTGTAGTTTTAGACTTTTAGGAGTAGATAAAGTTGTTTCCATGTTTTGAAACCTGATCTATGCATAACACAAATTCACTGAAATAGCTAGGGCCTCTTGGAATGCAGACCTAGAAAAGTCTCTCATGGATTTGCTGCATGAGCACAATAATATTCAATATACGAGTCAGAATGGGGGGTCCTCTGATGTTTGGTCAAAATATTCCACTACAATCATCCATATGTGAATTACATAGAGTGACAAATCCAAGATAAGGAAAAAATAGTTGAAAGTGGAATACAAGATACTCAACGAGGCTAGACAGCTGAGTGGAGTTTTCTAGAATGAGAAACAGTGAAGCTGAACAAGAGCTATGGGACAACCTCATCATTGTAAGATAGTTCATATTACTCATTACATGCTTCTATTCATTCCTTTTTACAGTATGCATCACTCATGTGTTCATTTCTATTATGTCGTCATTTACTAAGATTAGGAAGTTTCGTAGCAATAAGGCTTTTCCGCTTTTTGATGCCTTAGGAGAGCTATACGATGGACAACTTGCCGAGCGAAACTAAAACTTCACCTCCACTGAATTAAAACAAAAACAAGTGGAGTTCAATCCCGAGGTCATTTTTGTAGAGGCCACACATTCCCATCCTGATGACCTCGGTGGATATTCTAGATGATACACTAGGAGGGATGCAAGAGGCTAATATGATGGACAACACTGATTGGAACGGGGAGGCTCAACCCACGGTGGCTGTTGCGCCATCAACGAGCATGGAGAACGGACCCAGGAAGCTCCGGTGAAATGTAAATGTTGTTGCAGTGATGGAAAAATACATTGGAATGAATACGAGGCAGGTCGAGGGTAAGCAAATTGAGGCTGCAAAAGCTGATTCAAGAAATATGGATGAGTTATCAATCAAAAATTGTGTTGCTCGGCTAAACATAATGACCGTCTCACAAGAGGAGAAGGTCAAAAATCTAGAGGTGTTTAAGAATTCACAAAATCACGAGCTCTTCATTTGCGTTGATCTGGATACTGCTCTGATGTGGCTGTGGACCGAAATGTCTTAGGACAGGTAAAATCTCATTTTTTTTACCTTTCTTTCAATTTTTTACTTTGCACATTATGGTAAAATTGTGAATACTGTGATTATTGCAATAGATCATGTCATGGACGATCAATATTGGGATCATAGCTATTCCATATATCATGTGTGCGCCAAGGAAACCAACAAAGACGAGAGGCTGGTCTCTCCTGAAAATACCGGTTATGCAACCATTTGTATGTCCATCGAAATGACTGCTTTTTGGAAGCACAACAATTTTATCTGCATATATTTAGCATCTAGAGGGCTAGTGGTTCCTTAATCTCTCCCTTCTGGAAGAGCCATTTTAGTGCTATCAGAAATTGTAGAGAAATTTGTAGTCAGCTATGCCTCTACCAATCATAGCGATGCATAAGCTCTCTTCCAATCCATTATTTTCTTACACTATGTAATACACTGTTCCATATCTAAAGTTGGTATCCTAGCTATCCTTCCTAGTTAGATTGTAAGCTTGTATTCCTTGGAAATATGTTGGGTGAATGGAGTTGAGTGATTCAATTCTTGTCTGCATACTCCGTGTGGTCTCGTTCTCAACATTGGTGCAATTTTTATTCAAGCCTTGTGCTTACATTTCCCCCTGTAAACTATATGTACATGATGAAGAGGAAAGAGCTAGAGTTCTACATGAAGAATCTCTAGGAGAAGATGGGCAAATGTGAAGCATATTAGATGAATTCATGCATGGTTTACTGCCGAAAGGCTAAATATTTGTTTGTTGGATATTGTAGTTGTGCCCTTTTAAATTCTGATGGATCATCTTGCAGAAGTTAGAACTACAAATTTAATGGCCTTGCTAGAATGTTATGTAATGTTTTTTATTACTAGTTATTTATGTACCACTAATCTTAAACCATGTTGTTCTAGCATTGTTGAAGTTACTGTTTTTTTTATGTTTGTATGTTGCATCAATATTTGTTGTTAAATTTGTTGTCTTAGATCCAAAGTTGGTGTCTTTTCCTTGTTTGGAGTTGTTGTTGCTTTGCTACTACAGTACATATGCTAGCCGAATATGCTCCATGGACCAACTGAATGAGCAAAAGCATCGGGGAAAACATGGAATAAAAGAAAGAGGGGTCGGTGGGGATACGGGTGGTGGTTGGGGTTCACCCTAACTCTCCCAGGTTTAGATCCACTAGTGAATATAAACTCGTGCAACCGAGCAAAAGCGTAAGAAAACCCCTCCCGCAGTAAGCGGGGGATATGGATTGCGAATGGAAGGACAATTCCTAGGATTGGCGTGGATTTGGGCCTAACGGCCAGGAATTCTGCCCTAGTGCCCTAGCATCTGTTGCCACCGCTTCCATTGTAGATGCCCTATATAGAATGGAGGACGCTAACTCGCTAAGTGCGGGCACTAGGATTTCATTCCCAGTAAATGTGAAGTTGCGACATAGAATCCCAGCCAATGGGCGCTAATTTCCACGCGTAGACGCAACGCCTTGCACCAATCGCTTAGGGAGAGTTTGGTAGCCTGGGCTGATTTTGAGGCTCCCTAGGGGCAGGCTCCGTGGGTCTTAGCCCGTTGCAAACGAGCTCCAGGCCACAATTGACGATTTGTTTGGTGGCATGAGTTACATCACTAGGGCCAAAAAAGCTCCCTATGATTGGTTGTCTGCATCTTAGCCCAAATGGCCTTGTCGATGCAACATTGGATGTTTGGAACCATCTAGGCAACGGTTGCAGACACCGCTTCTCTCTACTGGTGGCCATAGCATAGTATCACCACCATGGCACACATTATGAAAGTTCATCCTAACAATACGTCAGTTCATAAGAAGAGTCCCTACCTACTACGAATGGTAGTTCATAAGCATAGTCCCTAGCTACTACGAATGGGGGTTTAACATTACAATACGATGGTAATTAAAGGGGTAGTTCATCAAATGGTGGTTTCTTCTTCTCTCCATCTTCTTCCTTCTCTTCTTCTTAGATTTTGGCGTTGCCTATGTCCTGCCACATTGTGTTTTCCCACTCCAACCTCTTGTTCTTCCAAGCTTCATTGTCGCCTTGCTCCACGTCATGGTCGGTTTCAACTTCATTATGCACAACAGTTTCTGGGAAGTAGCCATCTTCGCCCCAAGCTAAGATCCAGTTGTGAATGATGCAGCAAGCAAGATCCAACTTCACTTGAGCCTCGTAAGTGTGGAAGGGTTTCATGTCAAGGACCTTAAACCTATTCTTCAAAGCAGCAAAAGCCCTCTCGATTATTACTCTAAGGCTTGAGTGTCTCAGATTGCACACCTTCGTGGCATTCTGGGGGTGGGGCGTTCCTGCGAACTTGTTGAGATGGTACCTTGTTTTCCTAGAGGGTGGTAGAATCCCATGCCGGTATGCATATCCATCATCACCCAGGTAGAACATACCATTAGGGATTTTCAACCCATCAGGCCTAGACAAGCTGCCTGCCATGCATGATTCTTGCATCATAAGTAGAACCCTCCCAACTAGCTAGCACACATGTGAACTTTAGATCGAAATGCACAACAGGTAGCACACGAAGAAATGAAAGAATGTAATTACTGCTCACCCTGAAATATGGCAACCATATGTAGTTGTTATTCGTCTTGGGGTGTGTTCTTGGATGGTGGCTTGATCATTTTGCCTCTGCAAACAACACATGATGGAAGTATCGAGATATTGTCTCTATTGATTGTCTGAATGTGCTATGGATCACTCTATACCTTTAGTTATGACCCACAACATGAAAAAACATGGCTATTTGCTCTTCGATAGAGGTGTGGACGCTATGTTGAAGCAGTCCTCTCTCCCTGAATGTTTTGACAAGTGCGTAGAAAGGGGCTCTTCTTATGTGTAGCATTTTGCTAGCCTCTACACCGATACAATTGTAGATGTAGTTCAGGTTGGCAATCCTCTCCTGATCTTGTGCTAACATTGAACCGTAGGAGAGTCGAGGAAAGGCAGCACACCTAGCTACTATCTTATGCGGCAGCAAGATCCAGGCCTAAATGACAATGATGACTGCAGCTACGTGATGCAAAAGCTAGATGTGGTCGTCATAATCATATCAGTCTAGCATTAGGACATGCCAAAGCGAAGCTACGGAGTTATAGGTAAATGGATCTACCACTAGGCCAAAGAGTACAAAAGAAGAGTGTCGCTTACCCCCACCATGCCGAACGACGGGTAGGAGCCATAGAAGGAGATCAACCTCTATCTTCGCTCCACACGGCAACACGGGTTCGGTGCCAAAGACCAAGAAGACGAGCTCCTCCTCCATAGGATGACAAGGATACGATGCGGGAGTAGAAGGAATCTACCGGAGTGGTAGATCTGCATCCCCGCCACCTCTTGTGTCAAAAGGGGTAAATGGAGATTTTGGGTGGGGGCTAATGCAGGTGGGACCATGTAGTCGGCAAGAGTAGCTATGATCCCAATCACTATCATCAATTTCCTAGTGCGGCAAACAGCTACAAGGCCGAGGTTGACCGGAACCAGGGTGGCAACTTCAGGGATTGAAAGTTCAAGGTTCAGTTCAGACCGGATCTATGAGTTTAAGGTTTAAATCGAACTTTACTCTTTTTCATTCCTACACGACCTGAGGAGCGTGCGAAGTATCTAGCTGGAGTTAGGTAGAGAAGCAAGCGTTCTCAAAACAGATGCGCGCTGGAGCTTGGAAATTTGCATGGATGCCAGGATTAATTGATCGATTCTTTATCCTCTTAAGCGTCCAACTAGGCGTCCAGCACTGTACATTCCCTAATGGGACTACTCTCGACATGCTGTTCACCTGACCTAGTTATCATTTCTCAGCCCACGTATACTTCTTTCTTTTTGGTAGGGAGACCACGTATATTTCTGGAACGGTAAACAATGCACTACTGATTTACAGTAACTGAAAAAATGAACAAGTGATCCATTTCTTTACAGTTTCCATCTATAAGCCGATGATAGCTGCAACCTGTTGGAAGAAAAACATTTAGATGCGTAGAAATATATGGAGAAGAAATTTTCTAACTTGTCTAAACTGAACTACGAAAGGACCTCACGTATTGACAGTTCTGCTGCCGTTGTGTGTAGTAATCTCACCCTATCTTGTGTCCCAGCTTCCAAGATATTTTGTCTATCTCGATTGACTGCATGAGAGGAATAAAAATAATCAGAAGAAATATATACCCTTCATGCATGTTGCATCATTCTGGCAAACTGCCAACGCTACTAAAGGAAACTAGAGAGAAACTCTTGGTAATATGTATCTGTCGGACAGAGATTTGGTGCACCCAAGCACCAGTGCTCCTGATTTTCGTAATATTTAAAAATTATACTTCTGTGTTTTAAATAATTATAAATTGTGTTCCATGAATACATACACATGTTCTGAACGTGCAAAGTTTCGGTAGAAATTACGTTGTATTTTGAGCTACCGAAAACTAACAAATTTGTGGTTGTATATAGGGATGGAAATTTTCAATTTTTTATCAGAAATTTGTCTTTTTAGTATAGCTCAAAATACAACATATTTTCATCCGAAATTTACACGATACCTTCAGAATGTTTATAAGTATGTGCAAATTTATTTTCAGATTTTTTAGAATCGTAGAAATATGTTTTTCAAAAATCAGGAGCACTGGTGCTCATGTGCCAAAGACACTTTTTGGTATCTGTTAGCTTATATAAATATAATATCAAACATATCAAACATCATGCATTTACCTCAGTGCTAAATCAGATTCTTGCTGGACTTTACGCAGACTTACATTCATATACAGTCCCTGCAGAAAAGAATATTTGTTGGGTAATTTCAGATCGGAAATACAAATGTAACAAAGCCAATGAAATGAAGTGAAGGTCTGAATTGATTTGAAACATGCATTTCTTAGTATCAGAACCATGGCTACCCACACAAGTAATTACAGGACAGCATGGATGGCTACAGTGGCTACCCATTCAAGTAATCAAAAGACGTCATGGATGACTAAAGCAGCTTTATCCTTTTATCCTTCACTCTATGAGGAAAACGTGACTCAAGCTCCAGATCGCAATTTCACTGTACTTTCCAGATTTCATCAAATTTTATTTCTAGTGTTTGAAACTTAACATTTTGAGCCATCTGGTTGATGGTGGAAAGATCATTATCTGGGAACTTTCAACCAATTTTAAAATTGATCTAGACAAACTCTTAAACTAAGAGCATGGTGGAAAAGAACACCTATTGTGTCATCTTGCATAGTCTACTCGTGAGTGCTACAGTGTTTGCTATAGTTTATGTGTCCATTACAAAATGAAAGCAACTTGATCATGGGCAAGACATTGTAAGTAATAGAATAATACATACAAGACCATGCTTCCTTACGTTAGTTGTATGGATAGTGGCCCCGGTGGTCATGTTAATTTTTTGATCTGCCACAAGTTGAACGTCCATCTTCTGTACGACGATTGCAAGTGCCACAATTGCTTCTAAAAGAGCAAACTGATCTCCAACACATTTTCGAGGGCCTCCACTGAAAGGGATAAACCTGGCAAAACATGGTGATGGGAGCACAACGTAGTTTATGTCAGACTAACAAAATCAATTGGATTGCAAATGAGCCATATAAAATAACAGGGTAAAAGAATGTATCTCAAGGTTGTATTGTGACCTGAAGTCGGTGTTTGACTCATTTGGAATGGGTCCCTCCAAACCAAATCTCTCTGGAACAAATTCATCTGCTCTATCCCATACCTTTGCAATTGGAACAAAAGAAGTATTATTGCAATGTCAGAATATCGGATATTATCCAGTTATTCATATGCTCAGACACGCTAGAGGATGATGATATTGTATGAACAAAGGTTCTGCAGTAGACAGACAACTTCAAGTTTTATCAATCTCCGAAACTTAGTGTGATACAAAAAATCGCTGAGATCATGCTTATCGTTCTATTGTTTAAATTGGTAGTTTGGTATCATAAATTGATGATAACCTCAGTGTAGACTGCATTAAGGCCCTAGTGCCCTACACATAAGAAAGCTATTTACCTAGTAGGCCGTGGTTTGAAAATTGCTGAGTAACCTCACAAATTCTCGTAAAAAAACTCTACATTGTTCATCGATAGGCTAGACACAGAAATATCATATTTCACTAGGCAAAATGGTTGAACTAAAGTGCTTAAAAGGTACCATTGAACAGAGAATAAGCTATAATATTCAGATGGAAGATATACCTCAGGTGATCTGTGTATATTGTAGACCGAAATCATAATGTCTTGACCAGGCTTAACCTTATAGCCCCCAGGAAGCACGTCATCAACTAGTGCACGCCGTATCAGCACCTGTTAATGAAGTGTCCTTAAGTAACCAACACTATTTATGAAGTTGCTTGTCTGAAGAACAAGGAATTACAGGAGGGTGTGGGTATAGCCGCATAGACTCATTGATACAGCGCATCAAGTACTTCAGCTCTTTTACATCTTCATATCTGGGGAGTCTACCTTGTAGAACACGATCTACCTCATCTTGAGCTTTCCTTAGCGCTGCTGGGTCCTTCAGCAGTGTAATACTGAGCAGTCAACGGATATTAAAGAGATAATTTAATTAATGTGTTGTTTCTCACTTCATTTGGCCAGGATAGAAAGGAGTACCTTACTGAGAAGATAAATAGTCCATGTCAGTACAGAGCCTGTTGTTTCATGACCAGCAACTAACATTGACAGTAGATCATCACGTAGCTGCAAACTGCTGACCTGAGTTATATAAAGAAAATCGTGTTAGTTAAAGCAGTAAACAACTGAGCAAAGTGCATATAACATAAATAGTGAAATAGGGGAAACCAATAGCAAACATTGCATGCAAAAACGACACAAATGGCTTAGCAGAAAAGCATATAATGCGTCTTATAGCTGTCAAAATTCAGCAAACATACTTAATCTTGGCAGAACCCATAACTTCACATCAAAGTTTACTGAGATCCGTAGGAAAGAAGGATGCCTGTAGAAACCAGGTCTGAGGAAATACCAAAGGTGGTGGGCCCACTTTTACCGGATAAACTTCATCGTGCACTCTAACCTAGTTACGAGTAAGGCAGTAACCATACAAATTGAATGAGGTTTGAATAAGAGGCTAAAGCTAAAAAGAAATTAATATTATTTTGACCAGGAAACAGTAACAAAGTCCACTACAGTAAATAGAAATATTCAAAGGCAACAATATTATGGTCTATAGCAATAATATCCATTTGCTATGTATACATTTTTGAAGTTTTTTTGAAAAGTAACATTTTGGAAAAGAATTTCACTTCTCTCGGCCTCTGCACCAACTAGGGATGCACACAGCCCTTTAAATATGAGTACCAGGATTTAAATACATTTGTCAAGCTGCAATAGGAATAGGATGTCAAGAATTGCTCCAAAACCAAGCATGCTTTCTCTACCATATCATTGAACTGAACTGACAGTAGCAATATTTGTCAGCATTCCTATGAACAAAACATAATCAGCTATTGCTCCATAATAATAGTAGCCATCATAAGGTAAGGGTGAAAAACTCTGAGATAACAACAATAGAACTAATTTTCAAGATTTATATGAAATGAGAGGCTAGCTTCCTAGCAGTAGAAAAAATCAATGGAAACAATAGGAAACTGTTAACAAACATTGTTTTTTAGCCCGGGATAAGCTAAACTACCTCTTCACGGCTAGCTAGTAAAAAACGCAGAATGCTAGGGTCTGCCTCGTTAACGTATTCATCACCCTCAATCTGTTCATTTTCAGCATCAACAATCGCCCTGCACTTTGTAATTAGCTCTTCAACGGTATTTCTTATTATGTTAACTGCATTTTGTGCTTTTATCTGTCTAGGAACAATCTTGCACAGCAAATCAATCTGTCAAAAATAAACAAGGATCACATCAGGCATCAGTCATGCAAATTTTCCCTTCTGCAAGTTAACAAGGGAAAAGTCAACCAGACGTCCAATATAAGGAATGGGACATGATGAAAAAGTACCCACCTGCCAGTATGGTAAAAGATCTGTGGAACGAGCCTCTGCTTCTTTGAGTGCGGTGTAAACAGCATCAATAACAGGACTATCCGAAGTGAGGGAATCAAAGTTGTAGTTGAACAAGGACAAACCAATCACATCTAGAGTCATTTGAGAAAACCTCGCTTCCATATTAACAGGTTCACCACTCAAAGCATATGTCTCAAGCTTTTCCACTAATCTCTCGGCACATTTACAAAATACTTTATCAACCATCACTGACAGATATCTTTTGTGTAGAGATGGTACAACTGCTCTACGTCTCACCTAAAATAGATGCCAGATAAATACTAAGTTGAAGAAAGGGTTAATAATAAGATATAAAAGCTACGACGACAAACTATCACTGGGAGAAATCTTTTGTGTAGAGATGGTACAACTGCTCTACGTCTCACCTAGATGCCAGATTAGTAATAAGTTGAAAAGAGGATTAATAATAAGACATAAAAGGTATGAGCATGAACAAGAGAGGAAGGGAAAGAAAAATTGAAATCCAGTTCATGTGAATTAGATTCGGGACATAGGAAATAGTAAGTGTCCCCCTGGGTTACAATTTTATGAAGATGTATAATAGGTGCTGCTAAGTGTAGCAGATTTTGCTGAGTAGATTTCTAGAAGCTTCAGTTGAAACTATCAACTAGGAATGCATAACTTCCTACCTGCTCACTGAGTGGCAGAGGTGGAACCAACAGATCTATTTCCCAAAAAAACAGGGTTACACACATTTGCTGATATGTACATAGGAATGATTACATAAACAACATTTAGAATTTTTATGGAAAACCAATACAAACAGAATACATAAATGCCCAAAAAGAGGCCACATTGAAGTGAGTGAAAATAAAATAAGATATAAACTTGATGCAGTGGTGTGATTTCTACATGGCATCCTTTTTTATTTAAGAAAAGTGGAAAATTCTAATAGCAACAAACAATTTAGATCTTTGATTAACATTTAACAGATTTCGTTTATCTAAAATGATATAGCATCACAAATACTCCTTATACAGTTTTAGATTAACAAATGAGAAATTTCTGACAAATGACGAATCCACGAAAAGGTGAAAAGGAAACTGTCAAAAACTAGTACTACTACATAAAATTATTTTTCTCTCTATTTTTTAAATACATTTAAAGCTTGACTTTAAAATTAAAAGTAGCTTATGACATCTTCGACAACATATTCTATTGTTTCCTGCAAAAAAAACAGCTTTCTTATTTCTGCTATTTGTTACACCGTGTCAACAAGTTTGCTAAATGGGGTACTTCCTCTAAGAAAGATGACATTTGGGGGCAAAAAGTGGAATTTGCTCTAAATTTAGTGCATGGTGTGGCTTAAAGTTGATTTTTCGTCATATTATTTGTTTTTTAAGGTTGAACTTACTGGCTTAGAGTTGTCATAATACATGAAGATGCAGAGTGTACAGATTACTAGCAAATAGTAAGAAATCTATCAAAACAATTTTATTTAAGAAAAGTGAGCACTCTCTATATCCCATAATATAAGATGTTATTACAACCAATATACTCATATATTTCTTGTTATTACATCTTATATTATGGTGCGGAGGGAGTAACAATTTAGATATTTGATTACCATTTGACAGATTTAGTTTATCTAACATGATATAGCGCCACAAATACTCCTTATCCAATTTGACATGACAAATGAGATATTTCTGACAAATGACGAATCCACGAAAAGGTGAATACCAAAATGTCAAGAAATAGTGCTGCAACATAAACTTCTATTTTCTCTATTTTAAATACATTTAAAGCTTGAGTTCAAAATTTTAACTATTTTATGACATTTTAGACAACATGCTCTTATTGTTTGCAGGAAAAAAAAAAACAACTCTCCTGTTTTTGCTATTTGTTACACCGTGTCAACAAGTTTGCTAAATGGGGTACTTCCTCTCAGAAACATGATATTTGGGGCGCAAAAAAGATGGTATACTAGATAATGATGCAATTTCCCCGGCCCTTCACGGCACAGAACAATATAATCACGACGCATCCACTGTTTCCGTGAAGTTGAAACGAGAGAGAAACAGGGAGCTCACCGTCCAGAGCGCTCCCTCGGCGATGGCGAAACCGGAGCCGAAGAGGAACTCGGAGACCTCGGCGACGAGCCCCTTCTCGTAGCGCGTGCCGTACCCGCGGAGCACGTGCTTGGCGACGGCGGGGTCGCTGACGATGACGAAGTCGCGCGGCCCCGCGGCGAGGCGGTAGACAGGCCCTTCCTCGCGGAACCACTTGAAGAGCGGGAGGAAGAGCGCGCCGCCGAGGAGGTCCTGCACGTCGTCGAGCTTGGCTGACGCGACGGGGATCCCCGAGTCGTCGTTCCCGCGGCCGAGCACCGAGCGAGATAGCGACGTGAGCCAGTCGGGACTGACCCACGACGTGGTGGGCTTGTCCCCTCCTCCGCCGCCGCGGTTGTTGCCGCTGCTCCTTGGCGGGGGTAGCCGGAGGCTGCGGCGAGGAGGCGGTCGTGCGGCCCATGGAGGGGACGCCGCGAAGGCGCAGGCGAATGCCGCGGAGGGCATCGCGCCGGCCACCGGGTGAGAGACGGGAGGGAGGGGCAGGGGAGTCGTCAGGGATTCTCGATGCGGAGAAGAAAGAGGATGAGGTGGGCCCCGCCTGTAAGCGGGCGGGGTAACAGCACAGGGGCGGACTGAGTTTCGAATTCGGTGGTGCACGCTTATTACGACACCTGTTGTGTAAATCCCAATATTCACATATTCAATTTCAAACATCTTTACTATTAAATGGGAGTTGGTCGTTTGATACTCAACGCACTTTGGTGGTCGTCATTGAAACATCTTGTCCGTTCAATATAAACAATGTCTATCCTACCGTCCGTGAAACAAAAGAATCAAGACATGATCCTGTCTTTCTAATTAATAACCAGGACGTGATTCACTCCTTTTCTAATGGTTAAGGAAGGTTATTTCCGAAAAATGGGAACTATGGGATGGAAAGGAAGGTTATCTCCCCAAAATTCAGGACGTGATGCCTGTCTTCTACCTCCTCGCACCTCCTCGCAGATCCTGCTCCCAGGCTAGCTAGCTATCCCGCCTTGGTCCCTTCCGCCAAGATCCATCGCCAACATGGGCCCCTGCGCTGTTGCCCTGCAAGATCCAGGTATTCGTTGCATGGACGAGCTTGCGCCGCCTAGAGGTGGAGGAGGACAAAACCGATATTGAGACCTTACTCCTTGAAGATGCGACAGGAGGTGGATGAGGAGCAGTATATTCTACTTATGGCTACCTGTTGTTGACCGATTTTTTATGCGTCTGGATCGCTGCCCCGAATGCCACCTTCATCCACTTCCCCGTCCAACGACCGTACCGACGGAGCTCTAGCAGGTCGACTCCGTCGAGCACCTCGAGCGCACCCGTGGTGCAGCAACACTACGCGGTACGGACGACCTGAGCACCGCCCCTGTGTATTGACCCGCTAATCACACATGTACAACCCTACATGATGCCTTACTTTTTTACCTGCTAAAAAAAACTGCTGCACATACTGAATTATCTAACGGATGATACGTTGTTGCATTTTTTATTATGCCTTAAAATGAAACTGAAAGATATCGACAACTTTCAGTGGTTTCCTTTTCACATATATGAACAAGAAGTGTGATTAGACGTGGCACTTTCAGAACAATTAAATAAAAAATGCTTTTTTATAGAACAGAAGCTTCGGGTACTATGCAGTTTTCACCTTGTTGTATTTTTATCATGGGGACATGGTTATAATTACTTCTTCAAGTATATGACTCTATGTCTGTTCCATTTCAGCATATATGTGGAGCTTCTTTGTGTGGTTGGACTTGTCCTGTCATTTGGTCAGGTTTTCTTTCTCTTCACCTTTCTTTGTAGTAAAAATAACGACCATATAATCAACACTTTGTGACTATTTTTTTTTTACACTATTAAGTTGATGGTCAATTTAAATGGCAGTTATAGTGCAAAATGGAATGATACCCTGGGATTTCTATGTAATTTTAGTAGAAGATTGGATATTGGTTACATACTATTCTGATTTCTCTATCTTCATTAATTTAAAGTCGGGCAGTATTTGCCTTTTATCTAAAAAAAACATACTATTCTGATTATCCCATCGATTGCGCATCCACGCATCGTAGGCGCGCTTCCGGACGCCAACACACCTTTGTCCTCCTCGCTCACCTACGATTCTTTTGCGATTTAGTTGTAAATTTGTATTTAATGGATACCTGAATGTGGTTGCAGATTACGTGGCTTTACGTTAATCCTACGAGGACAATTGTCTGGGGCAAAATCAAATCTAACCATGATGATTTTTCAGGCAGACCACGACTCCAATTGATTATTGTTATGATGGCGCAGGGTTAACATTTTATTGAAGCGTTGTTTCATTCTACATTTGTCGCTGTAGGTGGTCACAAGCCAGTCCATTAACTCTAGAAGGTCTTGCTTAAACAGTAGAGTGAGTAGGCACCATGTCTTTGCTTTGTTTCATTTTATCTTTACTATTAAATGGGAGTTGGTCGTTTGACACTCAACGCACTTTGGTGGTCGTCATTGGAAGCATCTTGTCCGTTCAATATAAACAATGTCTATCCTACCGTCCGTGAAACAAAAGAATCAAGACATGATCATGTCTTTCTAATTAATAACCAGGACGTGATTCACTCCTTTTCTAATGGTTAAGGAAGGTTATTTCCGAAAAATGGGAACTATGGGATGGAAAGGAAGGTTATCTCCCCAAAATTCAGGACGTGATGCCTGTCTTCTACCTCCTCGCACCTCCTCGCAGATCCTGCTCCCAGGCTAGCTAGCTATCCCGCCTTGGTCCCTTCCGCCAAGATCCATCGCCAACATGGGCCCCTGCGCTGTTGCCCTGCAAGATCCAGGTATTCGTTGCATGGACGAGCTCGCGCCGCCTAGAGGTGGAGGAGGACAAAACCGATATTGAGGCCTTACTCCTTGAAGATGCGACAGGAGGTGGATGAGGAGCAGTATATTCTACTTATGGCTACCTGTTGTTGACCGATTTTTTTATGCGCTGGATCGCTGCCCCGAATGCCACCTTCATCCACTTCCCCGTCCAACGACCGTACCGACGGAGCTCTAGCAGGTCGACTCCGTCGAGCACCTCAGCGCACCCGTGGTGCAGCAACACTACGCGGTACGGACGACCTGAGCACCGCCCCTGTGTATTGACCCGCTAATCACACATGTACAACCCTACATGATGCCTTACTTTTTTTACCTGCTAAAAAAAAACTGCTGCACATACTGAATTATCTAACGGATGATACGTTGTTGCATTTTTTATTATGCCTTAAAATGAAACTGAAAGATATCGACAACTTTCAGTGGTTTCCTTTTCACATATATGAACAAGAAGTGTGATTAGACGTGGCACTTTCAGAACAATTAAATAAAAATGCTTTTTATAGAACAGAAGCTTCGGGTACTATGCAGTTTTCACCTTGTTGTATTTTTATCATGGGGACATGGTTATAATTACTTCTTCAAGTATATGACTCTATGTCTGTTCCATTTCAGCATATATGTGGAGCTTCTTTGTGTGGTTGGACTTGTCCTGTCATTCGGTCAGGTTTTCTTTCTCTTCACCTTTCTTTGTAGTAAAAATAACGACCATATAATCAACACTTTGTGACTATTTTTTTTACACTATTAAGTTGATGGTCAATTTAAATGGCAGTTACAGTGCAAAATGGAATGATACCCTGGGATTTCTATGTAATTTTAGTAGAAGATTGGATATTGGTTACATACTATTCTGATTTCTCTATCTTCATTAATTTAAAGTCGGGCAGTATTTGCCTTTTATCTAAAAAAAACATACTATTCTGATTATCCCATCGATTGCGCATCCACGCATCGTAGGCGCGCTTCCGGACGCCAACACACCTTTGTCCTCCTCGCTCACCTACGATTCTTTTGCGATTTAGTTGTAAATTTGTATTTAATGGATACCTGAATGTGGTTGCAGATTACGTGGCTTTACGTTAATTTAACATTTTATTGAAGCGTTGTTTCATTCTACATTTGTCGCTGTAGGTGGTCACAAGCCAGTCCATTAACTCTAGAAGGTCTTGCTTAAACAGTAGAGTGAGTAGGCACCATGTCTTTGCTTTGTTTCATTTTATTATTCTTAGAACATCACTGGAGTCTATGTCGTCAGGATATGCAGAAGTGTCATCGTCACTGAAGAAAGTCACTTTTACCTGTAAGAGATCTCCAAAGTTGTATCCGCCTCATCTAGAAAACATGCAAAACCCTTATGTGTGTTTATTGGTTTTACATCATTTGAGCTTGTAGATTTTTTCAGAAGCTAATACAAGAGCTCATCATTTGTTATAAATTCCAAGCTACCAAATTATCAGCGAGGGTGCTCTTTCATATTTTCCGGGACTTGAAATTTTTCGATAGCAAGAAGTCTCTGATTATTTGAAACAGGTTCATATTGATCAACTTCGAACGTAATATATTTTTGTGATGAAATATATGAAATTTGTGTTCCCTTTTGTAAATTTTATTTATTCCAGATATGCTCATATGCATAGCGATGTTGCATACTTGCACATGGTCGATTCCATCTTATTTATCATGGAGCTTGTATTTGTTTGTTTAGGTCAAACCTGCAATACAGCACACACACACATGGGCACGGAAGATTGTCAAGATAAAAGCCAGATTTGACATCATGGAACTTGATACCATTCAGGTTTATTACCACACTGGTTCTATGTTATTTAAAATACTATAATATTGTCTGTTGTTATGCACATGATGTTAGCTGCTATTAGCTGCTAGGATATTTTTGCAAGTCTTTTTTTTGTGGCTCTTATAAATAATTGCACTACTCGGACAGTGGTATTTTGGTTTTCACATAATTCAGTCCTAAAAAGACAAAGGATGGATAAGAAACCGAGGAACTATAGTGGTATGTTGGTTTTCACATAATTCGGTCCCATCTGGTGCGACTACAGAAGGCAGGGCTGACAGAACTGAGCGGTGTTCTTTTTATGATATTCCCCCCTCTTAAAATTAGATTTTGCCTTTCATATCACCAAGTCTTTCTACCTTATCGTCCACTACTTGACTGATTTTCCCGGTAGAACTGCAGCTTCATAAATAGAAACACATGACATGTTGCCACCAGTAACCTATCTACTATGTGGCACATAACGAGTTGAAGTTAACTGGATTTTAAGGATATAACATTGTCTCCGTGCTAATATTTCTCTTACAAAATCCCCGCTCTTGGGGTCTGTTTGGTTTATGCCCCAACGAGCCGTACCAAATCTTTGGCATGACCAATATTTTGGCGCAGCTTTCTCCGCCCTCAGTCCGCCCGTAGATTGGCTAAAAAATGAACTGCGGGGGTACGGGGTCGGCTGGGCTAGCCAATTTTGGTGCGTTAAACCAAACCACAGCCAAACACCACTGGTGCGGCAATATTTTGGTGGGGCTAACGTTGGCTCCTAAGCAAACACGTCCTTGGTCTCCATACTATGAATTCTTTGCGGATTGGTTCTTTGGTACAGTTCCAGCGATCCTTGGGCTAAGATTGTAATGTAATAATGGGTGTTAGTAAAGCTTGATATATTATATAAAGTGTATATTTTTCTTCAATTCCACTCTATTGTTTCCTCCACTGATTTGATGTCTAATGCAATAAATAAAAAGTACCAGCCGATTGTTGTAAGAAATACGACAAACAAAGAGGGGAGCAGATTGGTACATTATCGGTTAGCTTGTTATTCTCTAAAGCTATATCGTGTTTGGAAATTCCGATATGCATTTGGTCTGTAAAGTAGTCATTTATGCTATGTTAAAAAAAATTGATCAATTTCATTTTATTTAGTGCACTATTTTTTAGATTATGTATTTATTGAATGTAGGCCTAGATGTATATTTTGTTTGCTTACAAAAAAATGAACAAGTTAATTACAGAGACAGTGGCTGCTTGTCAGAGAGAGAGAGGGGGGGAGAGAGAGGGAGAGGGAGAGGGAGAGGGAGAGGGAGAGGGAGTGATGTCACATTATCTTGAAGCAGTGAGGGTGAAGTAGAGAATGATGATCATGGAAGCTCTCCATATTGGCATCAGAGTGGAGGTAGCAGGGGAGACTATGTAGACATTTCTAGAGATAATATTGAAAACAATATTTTTATAGATGCTCAAGAACTTGACTATACATGGGTAGGCTCTAGCTGCAAGGATCACCAACTAAAGAGGATTTAGTAGGATTGTTAGTGTGTTTACTATCCTAACGAGTGAGCTGAATTCTTATTTTGTTTTCTACTTTCTCGGGCTTCAAAAAGTTTTTTTGCGGACCTCGGGCTCTAAAAGTTTGGCTACTTATTTTTCTGTT
This sequence comes from Lolium rigidum, assembly GCF_022539505.1. Classification (NCBI taxonomy): domain Eukaryota; kingdom Viridiplantae; phylum Streptophyta; class Magnoliopsida; order Poales; family Poaceae; genus Lolium; species Lolium rigidum. The sequence goes on along the minus strand of NC_061511.1, from coordinate 163,267,541 downwards.
CTTGTCATTTTTTAGTTTGCAAGAACATTGTTTGGTGATTCTTTAAGTAATGGAAATTGATGAGGCTGATTGGTTCCAATATTGAAAGATATTGCTAGAAGGATGGCTCCGCTTCCGCTCCAACCCCCATTGAATTTCTTGTGTTGTCTTTTGAATACACGTGAATTTTTATAACTATTTTATTGATACGTTGCAAGAAAAAAAGAGAAGCCGTAGCAACGCACGGGCATTCAACTAGTCTATATTACGTACAAATTAGTACTACTGTAGTTAAAATTCCAATGGAAGCGATTTAAGCCAAACTTATAAGGTTAGAACTTCATCAATTAATTGAAAACACAAGGTTGCCACTTGGCACTGACCAACAGATGATCAGATTACGGTGGTCAACCTGTGAAACTATCTTTTGACATAACCAAACAAAAAATTGGGTATTACACACATTTACCGGTCTTTGCCTAAACACGTCGCTAGAATATATCTTTGCTCAGTACCATTAAAAATTTACGGTGCATTTGCCGATACACACTATATGCCAAAAATAGAAATATTTAATTTTATTTCGTAAAATCAAATCACCAGATTAACCTTTGGCAAATGTTGTTGAATCAAACCGGTTTTCTCCTGTAAGCTATACAACCATAAGGGGACGAATCCTGCATCTATCAACAATAAGCCTTAGCGGCCAGCTCTGTACCCCATGGCTTGATCTCGCAAGTCGCCGCTGTTCCATTTCTCTCCACCAGTGAGCCCACCTCCCTCTTCCCCATCATCGTCTCTCTCCCTACATTGTCCCAATCTCGCGTTCGCACCCACGGCGACCGGCCATAGGGAGGCAAAGGTGCCGCGCCACCCGGGAGGAGTGCGGGCCCTTCACCGACTCTATGGGTCAATCTTACTGGCTCCTCCGCTGCACTCATCGGCACCCTCCCGCTGGACCATCAGCTTCCCGTGATGGCCTACATGGCATGGGCGTATAAAATTTCTGTGCCAGATCCCTCCAATTAGATGTGAACTACAACTACCGTATTAGGGCAAAAATAAGGTCAAAATTGATATGTACATAAAAGACCTGTTCAAATTCAAAACCGAACCTAGTATGGTTATTTTAAGAAAAACATCAAACTTCCGATTTTGGTCATTAAGGTGTGTACTGACAAATGTGTCACCAAATTTTAATGGTACTCAATAAAGATATATTCTAGCGGTGTGTTTTAGCAAAGACCACAAAATAACGATGTCTTGTGGCAAAATTTTCCAAAACATAATGGGGAGTTATGTTTACCTCGCGTTATACCATATCATTGAATGTAGATATAACTTTTAGGACACAGTACATCGGGGTGTGGTGAAACATATGTTTCAATATGTACATGAACAATGTCAATCATGACCCACCACCACACCTGCAAGTCCAGAAATTTTGTAAACGTAGGGTCTTTCTTTTTCTAACTAAAGGACGCTCATTGTACCATTATGTAGCAAGGTGCAACTAAAGAGTATGTAGCACCAAAACTCTTATCCCACTTCATCACAAGAGGTCAAGAGAAGTAATGTTTTTCTTTCTCCTAAGGCCTTTCACAACATGGGTTTCTCGATGTTGTATTCTAGATACTTCGCTTACGTGGCAATATATTTAATTGGGAAAGGGATTGTTGTTTTAGTACTAGCCAGCAGGATACACCTATTGCACAACTTCATAGAAAAAATGGTTTCTAAGACGATCATATGCATGCATGTTTCCAAAATCATAAAATGTAGATGTAACTCTTAAAAGACAATGCATTGGACGTATTGTCTCTTGAAGCAAGTACAATTAGATCTAGCCAGCAGACTATAACGATTTAAATATATTTGTCCTTAGTTGGATCAGAGAGAATATGATTGAGAAAGTACGTTGACTCTAGCATGTGGTTCTAGACAATTAGTGAGAGTGTGAAGTGGGCCGTGTATTAGTAGAATAGTACATTATTCTATTAACAGATTATATATATTGACTATAAGGTTAGTTATAGATAACATGGCAATATTTTATAGCCAGATATTAGCTATACTATTGAACATGCTTTCAAGATACACCTATGCCAAGATTAACCTGCTAAAATACTTTTCCATTGTGAAAAGCCTTAGTGAAATGATGTTACATATTTGTGATAAGGGAAGCTACGGGAAATGAGGACCACACACCAATAGAAAGCTATATTAGGTAATTCTCACAACCTAGAGACACTGGTAGAAAAATGGCCTTTAGTCGCGGTTCGCAACTGCCATTAGTCGCGGTTGCGCAACCGCGACCAATTAAGCGCGACTAAAGGCCCCCCCCCCTTTAGTCGCGGTTGCTTACCAACCGCGACTAAAGGCCTGTCCACGTGGGCGGCTAGCGTGCGCCTAGGCGAAGGACCTTTAGTCGCGGTTGGTGTCCCCAACTGGGACTAAAGACTATTTCGTTAATTTTTTTAAATTCATTTGGGTTTCTAATTTTTTTTTCACTCCGTTTTTTTCTATATTTTTCAGAATTTCTATTATTTCAGTTATTTGCATAGCTTAGTCTCTATCTCTAACTACACTTATCTCTACTCAAATTACTTACTCGTGGTCAAACTTCCCGCTCGGTCACCCATCCTCCCACTACTCCACCTCTAGCACGCTTAACTTTCGAGTTCCATTCCGTCCCGCATCCAAGTGCTACGCTGATACGTCTCCAACGTATCGATAATTTCTTGTGTTCCATGCCACATTATTGATGTTATCTACATGTTTTATGCACACTTTATGTCATATTCGTGCATTTTCTGGAACTAACCTATTAACAAGATGCCGAAGTGCCGGTTCTCGTTTTCGCTGTTTTTGGTTTCAGAAATCCTAGTAACGAAATATTCTCGGAATCGGACGAAATCAACGCCAAAGTTCCTATTTTCATCGGAAGCATCCGAACACCGGGAAGGACCGGAGGGGGCCACAGGGCCACCAAACCCTAGGCTGGCGCGGCCGAGAGGGGGCCGCGCCGCCCTAGGGTGTGGACCCCCTTCGACCTTCCTGCGCCGCCTCTCCGCCTATAAAGAGCCCCCGGATCAGAAAACCCGATACCAATTGACGAAACCCACGTAAACCCGCCGGAGCCGCCGCCATCGCGAAGCCAAGATCCGGGGACAGGATCTCCGTTCCGGCACGCTGCCGGAGCGGGGAAGTGCCCCGGAAGGCTTCTCCATCGACACCGCTGCCATCTCCACCGCCATCTTCATCACCGCTGCTGCTCCCATGAGGAGGGAGTAGTTCTCCATCGAGGCTCGGGGCTGTACCGGTAGCTATGTGGTTCATCTCTCTCCTATGTAGTTCAATACAATAATCTCATGAGCTGCCTTACATGATTGAGATTCATATGATGATGCTTGTAATCTAGATGTCATTATGCTAGTCAAGTGGGTTTTACTTATGTGATCTCCGGAGACTCCTCGTCCCACGTGTGTAAAGGTGACAGTGTGTGCACCGTGTGGGTCTCTTAGGCTAGATTTCACAGAATACTTACTCATTGAATGGCATAGTGAGGTGCTTATTTATATCTCTTTAAGATTGCAGCATGTTGTATCACAATTTATCCATGTGCTACTCTAGTGATTTGTTATTAAAGTAGTTTATTCCTCCGGCATGTGTGCAAAGGTGACAGTGCGTGCACCGTGTTAGTACTTGGTTTATGCTATGATCATGATCTCTTGTAGATTATGGAGTTAACTATTGCTATGATAATATTGATGTGATCTATTCCTCCTACATATGCATGAAGGTGACAAGTGTGCATGCTATGCTAGTACTTGGTTTAGTAGCGTTGATCTATCTTACACTAAAGGTTACTTAAACATGAGCATTATTGTGGAGCTTGTTAACTCCGGCATTGAGGGTTCGTGTAATCCTACGCAATGTGTTCATCATCCAACAAAAGTGTAGAGTATGCATTTATCTATTCTCGTTATGTGATCAATGTTGAGAGTGTCCACTAGTGAAAGTGTAATCCCTAGGCCTTGTTCCTAAATACTGCTGAGTTACTACTGCTTGTTTACTACTCGCTGCGTTACTACTCGCTGAGTTACTACTCGCTTGTTTACTGTTTTACTGCGTTACTACTGCTGCAATACCACCACCATCAACTACGCGCCAAGCACTTTTCTGCCACCGTTGCTACTACTCATACTTATTTATACCACCTGTATTTCACTATCTCTTCGCCGAACTAGTGCACCTATTTGGTGTGTTGGGGACACAAGAGACTTCTTGCTTTGTGGTTGCAGGGTTGCATGAGAGGGATATCTTTGACCTCTTCCTCCCTGAGTTCGATAAACCTTGGGTATCCACTTAAGGGAAACTTGCCGCTGTTCTACAAACCTCTCGCTCTTGGAGGCCCAACACTGTCTACAGGAAAGGAGGGGGAACGTAGACATCAAGCACTTTTCTGGCGCCGTTGCCGGGGAGGAAAGGTAAAAGGCTCTCATACTACGGTCCCAGGTAAAGTATTTTTCTGTTGCCGTTGTGTGTGTGCTCAAAGCTATTTCCTTTAGATCCTGCAATTGCATCTTGTTGTTTCTTGTTTACACTAGTTTGGCATAATGGACAACAATGAGCTTCTTATTCTATTTCCTGAATTAAAACATGGATTGTTTGATGCGAAAATTAAAAAACCTATGAAATCTTATTTGCATGCTGGTAGTAATATTAGTATGAACCATTTGAACACCATTGTTGATAATAATATAGAAAGTTCTAAGCTTGGGGAAGCTGGTTTTCATGATCTTTTTAGTCCCCCAAGCATTGAGGAGAAAATTTTCTTTGATGATACTTTGCCTCCTATTTCTGATGATGATAATGATAGTGGTCCTTTGATGCCACTTACTGCTGAGAGTAAATTTTGTTGTGATTATACTATGCCTCCTACACTTGATGAGAATAATAATGATAACTACTTTGTTGAATTTGCTCCCACTACAACTAATAAATTTGACTATGCTTATGTGGAGAGTAATAATTTTATGCATGAGACTCATGATAAGAATGCTTTATGTGATAGTTATATTGTTGAGTTTGCTCATGTTGCTACTGAAAGTTATTATGAGAGAGGAAAATATGGTTGTAGAAGTTTTCATGTTACTAAAACACCTCTCTATGTGCTGAAATTTTTGAAGCTATACTTGTTTTATCTTCCTATGCTTGTTACTTTGCTCCTCATGAACTTGTTTATTTACAAGATTCCTATGCATAGGAAGCATGTTAGACTTAAAAGTGTTTTGAATTTGCCTCTTGATGCTCTCTTTTGCTTCAAATACTATTTCTTGTGAGTGCATCATTAAAACTGTTGAGCCCATCTTAATGGCTAAAAAGAAAGAACTTCTTGGGAGATAACCCATGTGTTATTTTGCTACAGTACTTTGTTTTTATTTTGTGTCTTGGAAGTTGTTTACTACTGTAGCAACCTCTCCTTATCTTAGTTTTGAGTTTTGTTGTGCCAAGTTAAGCCGTTGATAGAAAAGTAAGTACTAGATTTGGATTACTGCGCAGTTCCAGATTTCTTTGCTGTCACGAATCTGAGCCCACTGCCCTGCAGGAAGCTCAGAAAATTATGCCAATTTACGTGCATGATCCTCAGATATGTACGCAACTTTCATTCAATTTGAGCATTTTCATTTGAGCAAGTCTGGTGGCCTAATAAAATCCATCTTTACGGACTGTTCTGTTTTGACAGATTCTGCCTTTTATTTCGCATTGCCTCTTTTGCTATGTTGGATGAATTTCTTTGATCCATTAATGTCCAGTAGCTTTATGCAATGTCCAGAAGTGTTAAGAATGATTGTGTCACCTCTGAACATGTTAATTTTTATTGTCCACTAACCCTCTAATGAGTTGTTTCGAGTTTGGTGTGGAGGAAGTTTTCAAGGGTCAAGAGAGGAGGATGATATACTATGATCAAGGAGAGTGAAAGCTCTAAGCTTGGGGATGCACCCGGTGGTTCACCCCTGCATATATCAAGAAGACTCAAGCGTCTAAGCTTGGGGATGCCCAAGGCATCCCCTTCTTCATCGACAACATTATCAGGTTCCTCCCCTGAAACTATATTTTTATTCCATCACATCTTATGTGCTTTTTCTTGGAGCGTCTGTTTGTTTGCTTTTGTTTTTGTTTTTGTTTGAATAAATTGGATTACATTATGCTTGTGTGGGAGAGAGACACGCTCCGCTGGTTCGTATGAACACATGTGTTCTTAGCTCATAATATTCATGGCGAAGTTTCCTCTTCGTTAAATTGTTATATGGTTGGAATTGGAAAATGATACATGTAGTAATTGCTATAATGTCTTGGGTAATGTGATACTTGGCAATTGTTGTGCTCATGTTTAAGCTCTTGCATCATATACTTTGCACCTATTAGTGAAGAATACATAGAGCATGCTAAAATTTGGTTTGCATAATTGGTCTCTCTAAGGTCTAGATAATTTCTAGTAAGGTGTTTGAACAACAAGGAAGACGATGTATAGTCTTATAATACTTGTAATATGTCTTTTATGTGAGTTTTGCTGTACTAGTTCATCCTTGTGTTTGCCTCAAACAACCTTGCTAGCCTAAACCTTGTATCGAGAGGGAATACTTCTCATGCATCCAAAATACTTGAGCCAACCACTATGCCATTTGTGTCCACCATACCTACCTACTACATGGTATTTTCCCGCCATTCCAAAGTAAATTGCTTGAGTGCTACCTTTAAAATTCCATCATTCACCTTTGCAATATATAGCTCATGGGACAAATAGCTTAAAAACTATTGTGGTATTGAATATGTAATTATGCACTTTATCTCTTATTAAGTTGCTTGTTGTGCGATAACCATGTTTACTGGGGAACGCCATCAACTCATTGTTGAATTTCATGTGAGTTGCTATGCATGTTCGTCTTGTCCGAAGTAAGGGCGATCTACACCGAGTTGAATGGTTTGAGCATGCATATTGTGAGAGAAGAACATTGGGCCGCTAACTAAAGCCATGTTCCATGGTGGAAGTTTCAGTTTTGGACAAACATCCTCAAATCTCTAATGAGAAAAGAATTAATTGTTGTTGAATGCTTAAAGCATTAAAAGAGGAGTCCATTATCCGTTGTCTATGTTGTCCCGGTATGGATGTCTAAGTTGAGAATAATCAAAAGCGAGAAATCCAAATGCGAGCTTTCTCCTTAGACCTTTGTACAGGCGGCATAGAGGTACCCCTTTGTGATACTTGGTTAAAGCATATGTATTGCGGTGATAATCCGGGTAGTCCAAGCTAATTAGGACAAGGTGCGGGCACTATTAGTACACTATGCATGAGGCTTGCAACTTATAAGATATAATTTACATGATGCATATGCTTTATTACTACCGTTGACAAAATTGTTTCATGTTTTCAAAATCAAAGCTCTAGCACAAATATAGCAATCGATGCTTTTCCTCTATGAGGACCATTCTTTTACTTTCAATGTTGAGTCAGTTCACCTATTTCTCTCCACCTCAAGAAGCAAACACTTGTGTGAACTGTGCATTGATTCTTACATATTTGCATATTGCATTTGTTATATTGCTTTGCATTGACAATTATCCATGAGATATACATGTTACAAGTTGAAAGCAACCGCTGAAACTTAATCTTCTTTTGTGTTGCTTCAATGCTTTTACTTTGAATTATTGCTTTATGAGTTAACTCTTATGCAAGACTTATTGATGCTTGTCTTGAAGTGCTATTCATGAAAAGTCTTTGCTATATGATTCAGTTGTTTACTCATGTCATTACCATTGTTTTGATCGCTGCATTCACTACATATGCTTTACAAATAGTATGATCAAGTTTATGATGGCATGTCACTCCGAAATTATCTTTGTTATCGTTTTACCTGCTCGGGACGAGCGAGAACTAAGCTTGGGGATGCTGATACGTCTCCAACGTATCGATAATTTCTTGTGTTCCATGCCACATTATTGATGTTATCTACATGTTTTATGCACACTTTATGTCATATTCGTGCATTTTCTCGGAACTAACCTATTAACAAGATGCCGAAGTGCCGGTTCATGTTTTCGCTGTTTTTGGTTTCAGAAATCCTAGTAACGAAATATTCTCGGAATCGGACGAAATCAACGCCAAAGTTCCTATTTTCATCGGAAGCATCCGGAACACCCGGGAAGGACCGGAGGGGGCCACGGGGCCACCAAACCCTAGGCCGGCGCGGCCGAGAGGGGGCCGCGCCGCCCTAGGGTGTGGACCCCCTTCGACCTTCCTGCGCCGCCTCTCCGCCTATAAAGAGCCCCCGGATCAGAAAACCCGATACCAATTGACGAAACCCACGTAAACCCGCCGGAGCCGCCGCCATCGCGAAGCCAAGATCCGGGGGACAGGATCTCGTTCCGGCACGCTGCCGGAGCGGGGAAGTGCCCCCGGAAGGCTTCTCCATCTACACCGCTGCCATCTCCACCGCCATCTTCATCATCGCTGTCTGCTCCCATGAGGAGGGAGTAGTTCTCCATCGAGGCTCGGGGCTGTACCGGTAGCTATGTGGTTCATCTCTCTCCTATGTAGTTCAATACAATAATCTCATGAGCTGCCTTACATGATTGAGATTCATATGATGATGCTTGTAATCTAGATGTCATTATGCTAGTCAAGTGGGTTTTACTTATGTGATCTCCGGAGACTCCTCGTCCCACGTGTGTAAAGGTGACGAGTGTGTGCACCGTGTGGGTCTCTTAGGCTAGATTTCACAGAATACTTACTCATTGAATGGCATAGTGAGGTGCTTATTTATATCTCTTTAAGATTGCAGCATGTTGTATCACAATTTATCCATGTGCTACTCTAGTGATTTGTTATTAAAGTAGTTTATTCCTCCTGCATGTGTGCAAAGGTGACCGTGCGTGCACCGTGTTAGTACTTGGTTTATGCTATGATCATGATCTCTTGTAGATTATGGAGTTAACTATTGCTATGATAATATTGATGTGATCTATTCCTCCTACATATGCATGAAGGTGACAGTGTGCATGCTATGCTAGTACTTGGTTTAGTAGCGTTGATCTATCTTACACTAAAGGTTACTTAAACATGAGCATTATTGTGGAGCTTGTTAACTCCGGCATTGAGGGTTCGTGTAATCCTACGCAATGTGTTCATCATCCAACAAAAGTGTAGAGTATGCATTTATCTATTCATGTTATGTGATCAATGTTGAGAGTGTCCACTAGTGAAAGTGTAATCCCTAGGCCTTGTTCCTAAATACTGGCTGAGTTACTACTGCTTGTTTACTACTCGCTGCGTTACTACTCGCTGAGTTACTACTGCTTGTTTCTTGTTTCTTCGCGTTACTACTGCTGCAATACCACCACCATCAACTACGCGCCAAGCACTTTTCTGCCACCGTTGCTACTACTCATACTTATTTATACCACCTGTATTTCACTATCTCTTCGCCGAACTAGTGCACCTATTTGGTGTGTTGGGGACACAAGAGACTTCTTGCTTTGTGGTTGCGAGGGTTGCATGAGAGGGATATCTTTGACCTCTTCCTCCCTGAGTTCGATAAACCTTGGGTATCCACTTAAGGGAAACTTGCTGCTGTTCTACAAACCTCTGCTCTTGGAGGCCCAACACTGTCTACAGGAAAGGAGGGGGAACGTAGACATCATACGCGCACATGTATGTGATAGTAGTATCATATCAATCCTATTAACATGTTGGTCGATGTCACATTTTTTTATTGTTTGAATTTCAAATAATTTTTTTCATAAACAAAAATAACGATGTAATAATAATCGTGAATAAATAAATAAACATTAACTTTTTAATTTTTTAATTTTTAATTTTTTTAATTTTTAATTTTTTTAATTTTTAATTTTTTTAATATTTTTTTTTTGCCAAACCTAAAACCTAAAAATTTGAAAATATTAAAATTGGGTAAAAGTAATAGTAATCTTTATGCATGATGAAATTTTTAATTTAAAAAATAAAAAATATAACTTTCATATTTTCATATTTTCATTTGGGCAAAAAATATAAAAAAATTGGGCAAAAATTAAAATCTTCCTGCTTTCATATTTTCATTTCGAATTTTGAGAATCTAAAAATTGGCTAACCGGGTAAACCCTGGTGAATTCGGATGTAACTTTTTTCCAGGATTTTTTGATATATTCTACGTTTGTTTCCCGACGTCGTATGCAAAAGTTATTGCGGTTTTACCATTTTTTTAACTTTTTTTACAAAAAAAGTGAAAATTCGAATTTCTTAATTTCTCCGAATAGTAGGTTGCATAACATACAAGAAAATGAAAACAATTTTTTTTTTGAATTTTCTATCATTTTCTTTTGTATTTTACAAACCAAAAAAAGGCGATCCACGGGGGGGGGGTGTGTGTGTGCAGGCTGCGTGGGAGTAAAAAAACTCGGAAAAACCTTTAGTCCCGGTTGGTGTCCTTTAGTCGCGGTTGGTGTCCCCAACTGGGACTAAAGGTTTTTCCGCCGGCCACATCCCTCCATACCCCTTTAGTCCCGGTTGATGTTACCAACCGCGACTAAAGGGGTACCCTTTCGTCTCGGATGGAGCATTAGTCGCGGGTCGCCTCCCGAACCGCGACTAAAGCTCCCTTTAGTCGCGGTTCGAATATTTCCGGGACTAATGGGGGTGGACAGAAGCCTCTTTTTCTACTAGTGAGATTTTTTAGGTTTTGAAACATATTCAAGAACAAAAGGTGCAGCTCCAAGTTAGTGAAATGTGCGCTTTGTAAAAGAAAATTCTCATATATTTGGAAGTTGCAGCTTTTGAGAAATCGATTCTGGCTTAAGAAAAACGAATTTGCTATGTCTCAAGAGAATTTGTAAAGTCCGAGACAGCTAGAAAAAAATCCCTACACTGTGGCTGGTTGCATAGAAAGTTGCCATGGAATTGGATTGGACTAAAATTCCAAATCCAAGATGAAAATGAATTGGTTTCTAATTCGATTGGTTCTATTGTTTGGATGTGTTTGGAAACTGTTGTTGAAATCAAATGGTGTTCCTATTTCCAAATCTTGCTTGGATTGCAGCAACTGTGGAAATGAATTGGCTGGGGTGGAGGGGCCGTCGGTATCCAGGGTCTGCCGGAGAGAATGGAGACGGGGAGCTGTGTCGCCGCTGTTTCCCCCATGAGCGCCGCCGTCACCCTTCGAACCCAATGGAAACTAGGGTTAGGGCGAACACACTGAGGGGCCAGCTGCGGAGCTCGGAGGAGGACGGAGATGGGCGATGAGGAGGACGGGGAAATGGAGAGGAAGACGATGGAAGGGCAGGGCGCGGAGCTCGGAGGACGGCAGGGATGCGGAGGTCGGAGGATGGCGAGCGCGTAGATGGGGAGCGACGGCGAGGGAACCTGGCAGCGTGGCCACATGGTGGGGCCACGCGGCAGCGGGGGAACGGCGGCGACATAGCTATAGACGGGGGGGAAGGTGGGGAGGGTGACGGGAGGGAGGTTGGGAGGGTGACGGGAGGGAGGCGGGGAGGGAGAAGGGCGAAGCGGTACGCTTGTTTCCGAGGGAGGGAACTCAGAATGTTTGGCTGGCTCTTTGCACTAGAGGGTTCGGAGGGCGGAATGTTGTTAGTTTTCCACGTGAAGATTCTAAGTGCAAACCAAACGGCGAAATTGGCGCAAATTCCAATTCCGCGCCTTTCGCAAAGAAAAAAATTCCACGCCCTAATTCTATGCAATCAAATACAGTGTAAGAAAATCTTAATTAACTGACACGTAGATAAACACTAAGAAAAATCTCGGCCAACAAGGCTTGGATTAACATTACTCGCAGCAGCGATCATACGTCTCAGCCTTTTTTAACAAAAAAGGACGTAGCAAAGCTTGTACTCTCTCCATTCTATAATTTAAACTACACAATTAAGGAAAAAAATATGGAAACGAAGGGGGTTCCTTAGAAAATAATACTAGGATGGAGGTTGAGACAAGGACACAGATTTGACCTCTGGGAGCGGCATGGGCTTGAGTAGTATCCGTAGTGGGTGGCGCTGTAGATGGGTACATACACCTGTAAAAAAAAATAGATGGGTACATACATGGCCCATACATGGGAGGCAAGCCCACGTCTTGGACAGAGGGTGCATGACGCGATACGGGCTCTGCGCCAGCCCCGTATCACAAGGCCGGCCACCGTCTGGTCCCATTTCATTTCCCCCCAATCTCGCCTCAGCTTGTGTGACCAGGTCGAACAGAATACTAGAGCCAAAACTCTAAACACGATCGAGGACCAGCCAATCATCCCGACAGCAAAAGGTCCGGCGACGGCGAAAGCCGTGCGATCCGTCGACGCCTCCTCAGAAAAAATGCTCCTCGGAAAAGACTGGACGGTGATCGATCGAGAGGAAACCTGACGGGGCCGCCGCCGCTGGTCGCGTGGCGTGGCGCCGTCGTGGTCCGAGATCGAGAGGAAACCTGACGGGGCCGCCGCCGCTGGTCGCGTGGCGTGGCGCCGTCGTGGTCCGAGATCGGATACTGCTCCTAGGCGAGCCGTGCGTGCGTGCGTGCGCTCGTGTATGCCGCGGCTCGCGGCACTTCGATTGATTGGCCGGCCGGCTGGACCACGCTGGCGCTGCCGCCTGCGGCGGCGCGGAAACCTATGCGGCGTATCCGCGTCCAGCTGCCTCTTCCTCCCATCACACGTGCGCCCATCCTCTTCGTTTTCAAACTTGGCCTTGTGAGCAGTAACTGCCGGTGCGAGCGCTGCATTTGCCTGCGGCCTGCCCTAAATCTGAATTACTACCCGTTTCACACGGCTTAGGTTGAAGTTACTTCTGCACATTCGACATGGTGCACGCACGTACTCACTGCGTACACTGTCTCGCACAAAAGTTGTCTACCCAGAGCTTATATCTGGAGAGCCTGGGGGGATAAAATGGAGGCGTTAGGGCATCTCCAACCGGGCGACCCATCCTGCGCCCGCGCGTTCGGATGGGTCGAAACGGACAAAACCGCGGCCCAGCGCGCGGACCCATCCCTAAAACGGATGGCCGCGGCGTCCGGGACGACCCAAACCCGGCCCAAATCTTGGATGAGTTTGCGTGGCCGCGGACGCGAAAGGCTGGTCGCTCGCGTCCTCCCTTGTCCACCCCTGGCCCGCCTGTCTGCCTCCCAAAACACAAAACACTCCACTGTACTCCCAAAACCTAGAGATGGCCGACGAAGCGGCCGCCGCCGCCACCGCCACCGACACCACCGCCACCATCGAAGAGGAGGCACCCGCGGCCGTTGCCGCTCTGCCGTGGAGGCGGCTCTCGAACCAGCGGTGGCCGAGCTCCCCGGGCCGCCGACGAAGAAGGCGAAGGCCGAGCTCACCCCGGAGCGAGAGGAAGCTCGAGAGCAGGAAGAGGGCCGACCGGCGCGAGTGCGCTGGACCAACGGAAGAGGGAAACCGCTGCCGAGCTGGAGCGGCAGCGGGCGGCGGGCGAGCTTCTCCAACTCCGGACGGAGGCGAAGAGCACTCTCCTTCAAGAGCAGCGAGGCCATGCTATTTACGGCCACCCGGCGCTCGGCCGGCACATGATCATCCCCGGCACCGGCGCGGCCTCGGTGGGGAGCTCGGCCTCCTCCGTGACCCGGCCCCTTCCTCCAAGGTCAAGCTGCCCACCGACTCGCCCTATTTGGGCACGAAATGGGGGCGCATGGGCGGCAGGCGTACCGATCACGGGATGGGTCACCGGAGGTGGGCGAGTCCATGACGGGGCCGTCACCTTCGTCCATTGACCCGAACCGTGCGCCGGCGAACTCCAAAGGCCCGAAGAACACGGGAGCGGCTGCGACGTCCGGTGCACGCAACCTTGTTCGACGATATGTCGGCCGCGCGCGCGAGTCACCGTCCGCCGTGCGAGCCCCTCCGTCTTTCGCGCGGACAATGCCGACGACCCTTCCATATCCTTCGACACGACGAGGCTCCCCAGCCACCTCCCATTGACACACGAGGAGGGCACAAGCCGCTGTCCCGCAGACATAAACATTGAGGAGGAGCCGTTGTTCGGTGAGGGCCTCACACAAGCCGCAGCTGCACAAGCTCGAGGTCGCCGGGTAAGCAAACGAACCGCCAACTACACGGAGAAGGAGGACAAGGTGCTCGTCGATGGATGGTTGACCATCGGGCAAGATGCGTTGACGGGTGCCGAGCGGAAGGGGTCCGCATTCGCGCGCCGGATCTATGAATACTTCCATGAACATCGCAAATATGGACGGGAGCCATTTGAGAGCGACCGCAGCGAAATATCGCTCCAAAAGAGGTGGGGAGCAATTCAAACGGAATGCAACAAGTTCCGGGCGGCGTATGAGCACGCGAGGCGGCTCCCGTGAGTGGCATGGGTGTGAAGGACTTGGTATGATTCATAACCTCAACTTATTCATCCGATGTTTGCACATATGTTTATCGTTGTTGTCTCGCTTTGCTCTAGGTGTGGCGAGCTTTGGAATTCTACAAAGCCAACAATGGAGAGAAGACCTTTGCCTTCCCTCATTGTTGGAAGGAACTCCACGGCACCCCCAAGTTCCGGGAGGGGTACGAGGGCTACATGGCGACCTTGGTCGGCAACAATCCCGCCAAAGATGCCACGGTCATTGACCTTGATGGTGGGCAGCCTTGCGACAGCTCCGCTTCTCGTGCAAGTCGTCCACGCGGCCACAAGGCAACCAAAGCCGACATGAAGCGTGATGCGTCGTCCATGCTATTGTATGGTACTTTGAAGGAGATGCATGCGGACGAGAGAGGTGTCCACGGACAAGAGGGATGAGAGGAGGCGCCGGGAGAAAGAAGAGGACGAGGAAGAAATTCTTTGATGTCCGGCAGAAGAAGCTTGAGATTGAAGAGGTCAAGACGAAGACCAAAGCTAAAGAACTTGAGCTCAAAGAGAGAGAACTTGAGCTCATAGCAATGGCAAGGGCCAAAGAGGTGGAGGCGAAGGCGAAGGAAGTTGAGCTCAAACGCCAAGCCGAGGACAACCTCATCATGAACGCCGACTTGACCAACATGAGCGAGGTAAAGAGAGCTTGGTTCGAGAAGAGACAGAAGGAGATCCTCGAGCGCCCAAATTGAGTTAGACAATCTCAATTGTAATTTTTATATTTTTCTCAAACTATGACACATTTTATTTGATTTATCATGGTACATTTGATAATATTTTATGGTATTTGATAATATTTTATGTTTACTATATATTATTTTATGTTTACGAGATATTATTATATATCAAAGTGAATACGTGGCCGAGAGGACCTATTTTCCAAAGAAATAGGCCAAATGGCCAAATGGCCAAATGGGTGGCCGCTGCGTTGGGCGCAGCACGCGACCCAAACGGACGCGCGGACGCGGGGCTCCATCCGCGCGTCCGCTCGGGCACGCAAACGGCCCAAAACGGACGGCCCAGCACGTCCGTTTGGGTCGCCCGATTGGAGATGCCCTTACAGAAGTAGGGGTACTACCTAGGGGAAAAGAGCACTGGTTAATCCCGGGCGATATGTACCTGGCCGGCGAGCCGCGTTCACATGTGGCCAATCACTGCGGTTCCTGGCAACTCGTACGGCCTCGGCCACACGTCAAACTTTTTTTTTTGTGAAGGGCGACACGACAAACTTATCAAATAGGAAACGAAAAAAAAGAGAAAAGAGCAAAGCAAAAAACAAAAGCTCACGGACAGTAACTACGGGCATAGGATGGCAATGGGTACCCATGACACCTATACCCGCCGATAAAAGCTCAATAAAAGTATGGGTACAGCACAAAATATTACCTATGAGTTTGTAACTGGAGAAATATCATACCCATCAGGTAGAGTGGGTACGGGTATGGGATCGTAGAACCCATACCCACATACTCATTTACCCATCTAAATTTGACAGGTGGGCCACCGTAATATTTTAAACTACCTTAATTTTCCCTCTAATCATGTCTTCATGTTGTTAGCCTGAACCTCACGCTTTCTGGTTTCACAATCACTGGTAGATTAGTGAGGATTAGATCCCTATTTAGGGTCCCTTCACCTCATGTTATTTTTTTATCAGTTTGATGTGTTGTAAGTGCGGGTATTTTTTTTATCCACGGTACACATTTACCCTGCCGGGTGACGGGTATGGAAAAACCTTATACCTATCGATGGGTATGGGTACAGATGATAAGTAAGATTGAAGGTGACGGGTATGGGTATGAGATAGCTCTACTCGTACCCATACCCTGCAGGTGCCATCCCTATACGGGCGTTGCCACACCGGATCGAACAACGGAAGGATTTACCATATCCACTGTTCCAGAGTCAACAATCGCTAAATCTTAGGACATCCTTTGATTCATAGGATTTGTAAAGGAATTGTGTAGGATTTAGATCATATGGAAATTTTTCTATACAAGTTTGATTCATGGGAACACATCCTATACAACTAATCCTATAGAAATCTTGTAGTGTAAATTCTATAGGAAAAAAGCATTAGATCATACATCATAGAAAAATTCCTTTGCTACAATCAAACACACCCCATCTTCCCATAGGATTCACACAGGCATGACATCTAAATCCTATGATTTTTATATTCATATGTTTTTCATATCCTATGAATCAAAGGTCATATTTGTATTCCTATGCCGCCATTTTCGCCAACCTACGTTGGTAAAAAGGTTTGTTAGATTTGTTATTTTTTTTTAGTGCTAACAAAGCTTCATTCAAAAGACATCGGATGTTCGGTTACAATCTAAAACCACAGCCTTAGTAACACTATCTGGGAACACACCATTCCAGATACCACCGACACCTACAAGCCGCACATAGGCAGCACATTCATGAGAAGCATTATTATTTGCTCTCTTAACAAACACACACTTCCAGTTCGATAGTAAATTACCAGACTTAAAAAATCAGAATAGGGGTTCCTTAAGTACGATAAGTTTTGCATTCCCCGCTGTGTAGCTTGCACAATAGGGAGGCAATCAGATTTAAAAATAATGGGGCTTCCATTGTATTGTGTTGCTACTCCTGCTCCATGAACAAGGGCCATTGCTTCCGCCTCCTCGGCACATTCAATTGGTAAAAGGTTAGTCAGATTTGTTTAAATTTAGATGTATCTATACACTGAATAGTATCTACATACATTCAATTTTAAAATATCTACGACATACTTTTATTGATAGAGGTAGTATTGTAAAATATATATGATTAAAAAGTTCACATGTTATACTTTCTAAAATATTTTTTTGTTGTACGATTTATATTAAACTAGTGAAATTAATAACCGATGGATGCGTGCAAGACTTACCACAGGTAAGAAAAAAAATCCTATAGCAGGATTCGTACCGATGGTGCACCAAATTACTGAGTGTTATTTACCGTTGATGTACCACTTCTTCGGTGTGCCAGCAGTACCATGGAATAGCTCACTCACTCATGAGTTAGTTATTCATGTATATATTTTCTCGACAAAACATAAGGACAATTTGCGAGTCACAAATTTACCACACTGATCTTTATTGTTTCTTCTTGCTACATAATTTTATTACTAACTACAACACATCCTGCAATAGTTGTGACACATTTTTATTCAACACTCTTTCTTGCAGAAACAAAGTAGACTAAGTTTTCTTCTTCTTACAGCAATGTCACACACCCCTTCTTTAAAGCCCTCCTTATGGCAGGCCTCGCCACATTCCTTCTCAACACATGCTGAAGTGGTATATTTCGAACTGAGCTCTTTGCAAGTGTACGCCTGTGAACCTACAAGAAAACAATCAAAATATGGTACAGGAAAAAAAATTAGACCCTACAATATTCTCAAGTGTAACAAGGAATGTATTACATGTAGTATAAATTGTACGTCTGAATAGCAAAAGTATGAACCGTACATTGAGGAAGTGCATTGATTTTCATGTGATCTTTTTTTGAAAATATTTACCAGGAACCAAATGGAGTGGCATGAGTAGTAGCAAGCATAGCAGGACTGTCACGTCGACGGTTCCCATGTCTCGAGTAATACGGCGTAAACAAGGCAAGTAAGTGAGCACACAATAGATGCACACCAAATAGTCTATGCCAGTTCTTATAGACATGGATGAGGATAAGAAGGCCTGAAGAAAAATAAATGTCAAAGATATGACATATCTCATGTCTTGAAGATATGTGTGTAGCGGTGTTGATATTCTATCTGAGAAATATTTCTCTATCTGCATGATGCATTTATGTGTTCTCTCTTTTGGGTGGTGTACAGTTATGTCCAGTATTCTAAGTATCTTCTATAATCTCGTTCGGTAAAGATCCCCTCGTGAATTACTCAACAGATTAATTTGGGCTTGTCCAACTAAGGAACGTGTAAGCGAGACACGATACAAAGAGAAGGTTGGTAACGTTGCGATACTTAATGTCTTGGGATGAAACATGTGTAACGTTGTGGTACTCTCTTGGAAATGCTTCCAAGGATCTTGTCCACTTGCATCCCACTTGACTTTGTGGCGATCTTGATCTTGGATGGTTCCTTCATGATCAACAAATTAATCTCTTGATCGAGAAAACGGCACCGCCGGTTTTCCAGAAAAACTTCCAAAATAAATTTTATTCAAGAACTGAACTCACCCACAAAGTGTGATAGATCTATTTGGTGGTAGGATGTGTATATGGCTTTGGCAACATCCCCAACGAGCTCATCAAGACCACCACTATTAATAGTATGGTGTTCCTTATTGACTCAAATATAAATTAATAGAAAATAAAGCTTGATTGCATCTGTTTCCCTCCCTGGCACTTTTCCATAATGTTTTTTACAATGAGTAATAGCAAGCATAGCAGGAATATCACGTAGACGGTTCCCATGTCTCGAGTAATACATCGTAAACAAGGCAACTAAGTGAGCACACAATAGATGCACGTCCAAATAGTCTATGCTAGTTCTTATAGACATGGATGATGATAAGAAGGCCTGGGAAAAAAATGTCAAAGATATGACATATCTCATGTCTTGAAGATATGTGTGTAGCGGCGTTGATATTCTATCTCAAAGACATTTCTCTATCTGCATGATGCATTTATGTGTTCTCTCTTTTGGGTGGTGTACAGTTATGTCCAGTATTCTAAGTATCTTCTACAATCTCGTTCGGTAAAGATCTCCTCGTGAATTACTCAACAGATTAATTTGGGCGTGTCCAACTAAGAAACGTGTAAGCGATACACAATGCACAGAGAAGGTTGGTAACGTTGCGACACTTAATGTCTTGGGATGAAACATGTGTAACGTTGTGGTACTCTCTTGGAAGTGCTTCCAAGGATCGTGTCCACTTGCATCCCACTTGACTTTGTGGCAATCTTGATCTTAGATGGTTCCTTCATGATCAACAAATTAATCTCTTGATCGAGCAACGTGCCGGAGGTCCTAGTATATGATGTCTACGGGAGCTTCTATTCTTGTAGACAGTGTTGGGCCTCCAAGAGCAGAGGTTTGTAGAACAGCAACAAGTTTCCCTTAAGTGGATCACCCAAGGTTTATCGAACTCAGGGAGGAAGAGGTCAAAGATATCCCTCTCATGCAACCACTGCAACCACAAAGCAAGAAGTCTCTTGTGTCCCCAACACACCTAAGAGGTGCACTAGTTCGGCGAAGAGATAGTGAAATACGGGTGGTATGAATAAGTAGTAGCAACAGACACCGGAAAAGTGCTTTGCCCAGGACAATAAACAAGCAGTAGTAATGCAGCGGTAAGTAACGCAGTAGAAACGAGTAAACAAGCAGCGATAGCGAGTATTTAGGAACAAGGCCTAGGGATTACACTTTCACTAGTGGACACTCTCAACATTGATCACATAACAGAATAGATAAATGCATACTCTACACTTTTGTTGGATGATGAACACATTGCGTAGGATTACACGAACCCTCAATGCCGGAGTTAACAAGCTCCACAATAATGCTCATATTTTAGTAACCTTTAGTGTAAGATAGATCAAAAGACTAAACCAAGTACTAGCATAGCATGCACACTCGTCACCTTCATGCATATGTAGGAGGAATAGATCACATCAATATTATCATAGCAATAGTTAACTTCGCAATCTACAAGAGATCATGATCATAGCATAAACCAAGTACTAACACGGTGCACACACTGTCACCTTTGCACATGTGCAGGAGGAATAAAACTACTTTAATAACATTGCTAGAGTAGCACATAGATAAATTGTGATACAAACACATTGCAATCATAAAGAGATATAAATAAGCACCTCACTATGCCATTCAACAGGTGAATAAGTATTCCGTGAAATATAGCCTAAGAGACCCACACGGTGCACACACTTGTCACCTTTACACACGTGGGACAAGGAGTCTCCGGAGATCACATAAGTAAAACTCACTTGACTAACATAGTGACATCTAGATTACAAGCATCATCATATGAATCTCAATCATGTAAGGCAGCTCATGAGATTATTGTATTGAAGCACATAGGAGAGAAATGAACCACATAGCTACCGGTACAGCCCCGAGCCTCGATGGAGAACTACTCCCTCTTCATGGGAGCAGCAGCGGTGATGAAGAAGGCGGTGGAGATGGCAGCGGTGTCGATGGAGAAGCCTTCCGGGGGCACTTCCCCGCTCCGGCGGGGTGCCGGACGCGAGACTCCTGTCCCCCAGATCTTGGCTTCGCGATGGCGGCGGCTTTGGAAGGTTTTCCGTATCGTGGTTCTTCGCATCAGGGTTTTCTCGATGGAGGCTTTATATAGGCGAAGAGGCGGCGTCAGAGGGTCGAAGAGGCGGCGGCACCATAGGCTGGCGCGGCCAGGGCCCAGGCCGCGCCACCCTATCATCTGGGGCCCACAGGGCCCCCCTCTGGCGGCTCTCGGGTGTTCTGGATGCTTCCGGTGAAAATAAGAACCTGGGTCTTGATTTCGTCCGATTCCGAGAATATTTCGTTACTAGGATTTCTGAAACCAAAAACGAGAGCCGGCACTTCGGCATCTTGTTAATAGGTTAGTTCCAAAAAATGCACGAATATGACATAAAGTGTGCATAAAACATGTAGGTATCATGAATAATATGGCATAGAACATAAGAAATTATCGATACGTCGGAGACGTATCAAGCATCCCCAAGCTTAGTTACGCTCGTCCCGAGCGGGTAAAACGATAACAAAGATAATTTCTGAAGTGACATGCCATCATAACCTTGATCATACTATTTGTAAACATATGTAGTGAATGCAGCGATCAAAACAATGGTAATGACATGAGTAAACAAGTGAATCATAAAGCAAAGACTTTTCATGAACAGTACTTCAAAACAAGTATTAATAAGTCTTGCATAAGAGTTAACTCATAAAGCAATAAATCAAAGTAAAGGCATTGAAGCAACACAAAGGAAGATTAAGTTTCAGCGGTTGCTTTCAACTTGTAACATGTATATCTCATGGATAATTGTCAACATAGAGTAATATAACAAGTGCAATATGCAAGTATGTAAGAATCAATGCACGAGTTCACACAAGTGTTTGCTTCTTGAGGTGGAGAGAAATAGGTGAACTGACTCAACATAAAAGTAAAGAGAATGGTCCTTCAAAGAGGAAAGCATCGATTGCTATATTTGTGCTAGAGCTTTTATTTTGAAAACATGAAACAATTTTGTCAACGGTAGTAATAAAGCATATGAGTTATGAAAGTTATATCTTACAAGTTGCAAGCCTCATGCATAGTATACTAATAGTGCCCGCACCTTGTCCTAATTAACTTGGACTACCGGATCTTTGCAATGCACATGTTTTGACCAAGTGTCACAATGGGGTACCTCCATGCCGCCCGTACAAAGGTCTAAGGAGAAAGCTCGCATTTTGGATTTCTCGCTTTTGATTATTCTCAACTTAGACATCCATACCGGGACAACATGGACAACAGATAATGGACTCCTCTTTAATGCATAAGCATGTGGCAACAATTATTATTCTCATATGAGATTGAGGATATGTGTCCAAAACTGAAACTTCCACCATGAATCATGGCTTTAGTTAGCGGCCCAAAGTTCTTCTCTAACAATATGCATGCTCCAACCATAAAGGTGGTAGATCTCTCTTGCTTCAGACAAGACGGACATGCATAGCAACTCACATGATATCCAACAAAGAATAGTTGATGGCGTCCCCGAAACATGGTTATCGCTCAACAAGCAACTTAATAAGAGATAAAGTGCATAAGTACATATTCAATACCACAATAGTTTTTAAGCTATTTGTCCCATGAGCTATATATTGCAAAGGTGAATGATGGAATTTTAAAGGTAGCACTCAAGCAATTTACTTTGGAATGGCGGATAAATACCATGTAGTAGGTAGGTATGGTGGACACAAATGGCATAGTGGTTGGCTCAAGTATTTTGGATGCATGAGAAGTATTCCCTCTCGATACAAGGTTTAGGCTAGCAAGGTTATTTGAAACAAACACAAGGATGAACCGGTGCAGCAAAACTCACATAAAAAACATATTGTAAACATTATAAGACTCTACACCGTCTTCCTTGTTGTTCAAAACTCAATACTAGATATTATCTAGACTCTAGAGAAACCAAATATGCAAACCAAATTAGCAAGCTCTAAGTGTTTCTTCATTAATGGGTGCAAAGTATATGATGCAAGAGCTTAAACATGAGCACAACAATTGCCAAGTATCAAATTATCCAAGACATTTTAGAGTTACTACATGTAGCATTTTCCGTTTCCAACCATATAAAAATGAACGAAGCAGCTTTTAACCTTCGCCATGAACACTAAAAGATAAAGCGAAGAACACATGTGTTCATATGAACCAGCGGAGCGTGTCTCTCTCCCACACAAGCATTTATTCAAACAAAAACAAAAACAAAAGCACACATACGCTCCAAGTAAAGTACATAAGATGTGGCCGAATAAAAATATAGTTTCAAGAGAAGGAACTCGATAATTTGTCGATGAAGAAGGGGATGCCTTGGGCATCCCCAAGCTTAGACGCTTGAGTCTTCTTAGAATATGCAGGGGTGAACCACCGGGGCATCCCCAAGCTTAGAGCTTTCACTCTCCTTGATCATAGTATATCATCCTCCTCTCTTGACCCTTGAAAACTTCCTCCACACCAAACTCGAAACAAACTCATTAGAGGGTTAGTGCATAATCAAAAACTCACATGTTCAGAGGTGACACAATCATTCTTAACACTTCTGGACATTGCTCAAAGCTACCTGGAAGGTAATGGAACAAAGAAATCCACCCAACACAACGAAAGAAGCAATGCGAAATAAAAGGCAGAATCTGTCAAAACAGAACAGTCCGTAAACACGAATTTTAAAAGGGCACCAGACTTGCTCAAATGAAAATACCCAAATTGAATGAAAGTTGCGTACATATCTGAGGATCACTCACGTAAATTAGCATAATTTTCTGAGTTACCTACAGAGAATTAGATCCAGATTCGTGACAGACAAAGAAATCCGGAACTGCATGCAGTAATCCAAATCTAGTATTTACTTTACTATCAAAGACTTTACTTGGCACAACAAAACATAAAACTAAGATAAGGAGAGGTTGCTACAGTAGTAAACAACTTCCAAGACACAAATATAAAACAAAGTACTGTAGCAAAATAAACACATGGGTTATCTCCCAAGAAGTTCTTTCTTTATAGCCGTTAAGATGGGCTCAGCAGTTTTAATGATGCACTCGCAAAAGATAGTATGTGAAGCAAAAGAGAGCATCAAGAGGCAAATTAAAAACACATTTAAGTCTAACATGCTTCCTATGCATAGGAATCTTGTAAATAAACAAGTTCAAGAAGCATAATGCAACAAGAATAGAAAAACTAGACAAGCTCAACTTCAAGATTTTAAGCATATAGAGAGGTGTTTTAGTAACATGAAAATTTCTACCACCATATTTTCCTCTCTCATAATAACTTTCAGTAGCATCATGAGCAAACTCAACAATATAAATATCACATAAAGCATTCTTATCATGAGTCTCATGCATAAAATTATTACTCTCCACATAGGCATAGTCAATTTTATTAGTAATAGTGGGAGCAAATTCAATAAAGTAGCTATCATTATTATTCTCATCATCAAATATAGGAGGCATATTGTAATCATAATCAAATTTATCCTCCATAACAGGCGGTACTAAAAGACCAATATCATTATAATCATCATAAATAGGAGGCAAAGTATCATCAAAGAAAATTTTCTCCTCAATGCTTGGGGGACTAAAAAGATCATGAAAACCAGCTTCCCCAAGCTTAGAACTTTCTATATTATTATCAACAATGGTGTTCAAAGCGATCATACTAATATTACTACCAGCATGCAAATAAGATTCCATAGGTTTTTTAATTTTCGCATCAAACAATCCATGTTTTAAATCAGGAAATAGAATAAGAAGCTCATTGTTGTCCATTATGCCAAACTAGTGTAAACAAGAAACAAAAAGATGCAATTGCAGGATCTAAAGGAAATAGCTTCGAGCACACACACGACGGCGCCAGAAAAGTACTTTACCTGGAACCGGAGTATGAGTGCCTTTTTACCTTTCCTCCCCGGCAACGGCGCCAGAAAAGTAAGTGCTTGATGTCTACGGGAGCTTCTATTCTTGTAGACAGTGTTGGGCCTCCAAGAGCAGAGGTTTGTAGAACAATGAAGCAAGTTTCCCTTAAGTGGATCACCCAAGGTTTATTGAACTCGGGGAGGAAGAGGTCAAAGATATCCCTCTCATGCAACCCTGCAACCACAAAGCAAGAAGTCTCTTGTGTCCCCAACACACCTAAGAGGTGCACTAGTTCGGCGAAGAGATAGTGAAATACAGGTGGTATGAATAAGTAGTAGCAACGAGCACTGTGAAAAGTGCTTTGCCCAGAACGATAAACAAGCGATAGTAATGCGACAGTAAGTAACGCAGAGAAACGAGTAAACAAGCAGCGATAGCGATATTTAGGAACAAGGCCTAGGGATTACACTTTCACTAGTGGACACTCTCAATATTGATCACATAACAGAATAGATAAATGCATACTCTACACTTTTGTTGGATGATGAACACATTGCGTAGGATTACACGAACCCTCAATGCCGGAGTTAACAAGCTCCACAATAATGCTCATATTTTAGTAACCTTTAGTGTAAGATAGATCAAAAGACTAAACCAAGTACTAGCATAGCATGCACACTCTCACCTTCATGCATATGTAGGAGGAATAGATCACATCAATATTATCATAGCAATAGTTAACTTCGCAATCTACAAGAGATCATGATCATAGCATAAACCAAGTACTAACACGGTGCACACACTGTCACCTTTGCACATGTGCAGGAGGAATAAAACTACTTTAATAACATTGCTAGAGTAGCACATAGATAAATTGTGATACAAACACATTGCAATCATAAAGAGATATAAATAAGCACCTCACTATGCCATTCAACAGTGAATAAGTATTCCGTGAAATATAGCCTAAGAGACCCACACGGTGCACACACTCGTCACCTTTACACACGTGGGACAAGGAGTCTCCGGAGATCACATAAGTAAAACTCACTTGACTAACATAGTGACATCTAGATTACAAGCATCATCATATGAATCTCAATCATGTAAGGCAGCTCATGAGATTATTGTATTGAAGCACATAGGAGAGAGATGAACCACATAGCTACCGGTACAGCCCCGAGCCTCGATGGAGAACTACTCCCTCTTCATGGGAGCAAGCAGCGGTGATGAAGATGGCGGTGGAGATGGCAGCGGTGTCGATGGAGAAGCCTTCCGGGGCACTTCCCCGTCCCGACAGGTGCCGGAACGAGACTCCTGTCCCCCAGATCTTGGCTTCGCGATGGCGGCGGCTCTGGAAGGTTTTCCGTATCGTGGTTCTTCGCATCAGGGTTTTCTCGATGGAGGCTTTATATAGGCGAAGATGCGGCGTCAGAGGGTCGAAGAGGCGGCGGCACCATAGGCTGGCGCGGCCAGGGCCCAGGCCGCGCCACCCTATCATCTGGGGCCCACAGGGCCCCCCTCTGGTGGCTCTCGGGTGTTCTGGATGCTTCCGGTGAAAATAGGAACCTGGGTCTTGATTTCGTCCGATTCCGAGAATATTTCGTTACTAGGATTTCGAAACCAAAAATAGCGTGAAAACAGAACCGGCACTTCGGCATCTTGTTAATAGGTTAGTTCCAGAAAATGCACGAATATGACATAAAGTGTGCATAAAACATGTAGGTATCATCAATAATATGGCATAGAACATAAGAAATTATCGATACGTCGGAGACGTATCAGTATACCAAAGGGAAACCAAAGACCGCCGGTTTTGCAGAAAACTTCCAAAATAAATTTTATCCAAAAACTGAACTCACCCACAAAGTGTGATAGATCTATTTGGTGGTTGGATGTGTGTATGGCTTTGGCAACATCCCCAACGAGCTCATCGAGACCACCGCTATTAATAGTATGGTGTTCCTTATTGACTCAAATATAAATTAAGAGAAAATAAAGCTTGACTGCATCTGTTTCCCTCCCTGGCCCTTTTCCATATGTTTTTTACAATGTGGGAGAGATACGCTGACCCCCCCTCCCCCTAGGCGGTGACCCATCGTTGCCTAGGGTCATAGCCGGCCCTAGGAAGCACTATGGCACTATGAAATAAACTGGACACCATAAATGTAGAGTGAGGTACATGTTGCATGAATATAAGATATTTCAATTTGAAACTTTCCAGTTTGGTAGAACACAACGTTGTCTAGGTACATATATATTTTTAGATTGTTTCGGAACTTTAAAGTGCCTTTTTCGAGTTTTTTTAGAAAAATAAGTGAACTGCATGTAGCTTGGGTAACAAAAAACCATATTCGAAACAGGCCCATGTTATGTTCTAGAGTCAAGAAATCTTAGTACTCCATTTGTTCTTGAATAAAATGGCACTATTAAAAATTCATTTGTTTTATCTATACAAGGCCACGAACACTAATCGAGAAAAAATGATTAGATTTCTATCTTGTAGGATGGTGCTCATTAGTTTGAATGTTGGATGCAACTATAGAGAAGGAGGCCGCAACACATCTAATTAATCCATAACACAAGAGCATTTTCAAATAATTAATCGTGCTTTCTATTACTCTAGTCGGTTTTGGTTTTTTATACCTAAAATACGACTTTGTGGTGTTGTATGAGTATCCAATGTTGTGCTCTGGAGTCAGCAATCTAACATGAACAGAACCATAACCGAGAGAACAATCACCGATGATCTTTATACCGGTGAGAGGATCACATTTCGAAAATTATTACCACTAGCAGAGCGAGAGGCACCTCTTAGATTTTGTCTTTCTTTTACCCCGCACAGTCAGTACTAGGCAGACCACGGGCGACTGAGTAGCAACTGTCACTCTGTCAGGCAGCACATTTTTTAAACAAACCCTTTTGTTGGAAGGGCAGAGTCGGATTCCCTCGGCGATGTGCCTGCTGCAGCTCTGCCGGTAGGCTCTGCGCGAGACACGTCGGCGCCGCGGGCTCGATCACGAACGAGCGCCGAATAAATCTAGGCGCACGGGCGGCGGCATCCGATGCTGGAGCGTCTCGGCCAGGTACATGACAAGGAGGCATGGAGCCGCGCGCTGCAGCGGCGGCGCCCATCCGGAAATTCGCGGCGGCCGTGGGAATTCCAGGCGTGGAAACCACCGATCTCAAGCGTGGTAGTATTTTCGCACTTGCATTGAGTAAGATTTTAAAGGGCTTGATGGTCGAGAATGAGGAGCAATTTGCCAAGAGAATGAGAAGCGACGCCGCGCACCTCGCAAAAAGAGTTTTGAAATTGAAGAAAGCAATGCAAGGACAAAGACCATTCAGGCGGAGGCCGAGGCAGAATTGCTCATGAAGCAGGACATAATCATCTGCGCTAACTCATACAGCCGGATTGACGTTATACACATGATTTGGATTTAAAGTTTTGTGTTATAGATATATTTCTAGCCGTCTAGCTTGCTTAAAAATAAAAAATCACGAGTGCCAAGAACATACGCAATGGGGTAACACCGATCTTCTCCAGTGACGTCCAGACATTAGTGCTATATATGACTCTAACGTAATACTTAGAGCATCACTAGCAGAACCTTTAAAACCTGAACCCTTAAAACTAATTTACAGGTCGAGAAAAATAACTTTAGAGGACCGAAAACAGAGGACGCAGGTCAGTGCCCTCAAACTCAATCCGTATAGCACAATATTCTGTTTTAAGGGTTGAGTTTTACCACATTTCAACCCGTAAAACATGGTATTTGTTGTTTCATCCCAATTTGCATACAACATTGAACAGAATAAAGCAAAGTACCTTGCAAATACAACATTCAACAACAACAAATAATAGTTTCAAACACAGTTTAATCATTCTAGTTATTACAACAATGTTTCTTGCAAATTTCTACAAGAAGCGGGGTGGGTATGTTGGTACCTCAGCACAGTAGTCTTGCATGAGTTGCTCGTGGCCAAGAGCGCGGTTCCGTGGATGCAAAGGCGACCCATATGTGACCTCTTCCTCTGATCCACTAGCTTCACGCGGTCCTCGAGCTCCTTCACGGCGAGGAAGACGACCATCATCTCAGTGTCGTCATCTTGGAGCAGCTCATCGATGTCCGAATCGTCCAAAGACGACCAATCGGAACAATCTTACATCGAATCAAGCATGTTGTCCATGTTCACCTCCGCGCTCATCTATATATGCGAAGATGCAATTAGTTCTATCTACCGGTCAAGACAAAAAAGAAAACGAAAACGAAAAAAGGAGGAAAAATCCATACCTCGATCCGGTCGGGACGCGGCGCAACGGCGACATGCAAAGGCTGGCCGAGTGCGGTGGCCACCACTGGTGGCGTGCGCCGGCCGAATCGGGGCGGAGCGGTGGGGGGTGTGCGGCGGCCGAATTGGGCGACAGCGTGCATCGGATGAACCAGGCCGGGGCGGGCGGCGGGGCGGCGTACAAGGGCGGGCGGCGGCGGGGGACTGCGGGGAAGTGGGGGGGGGGGGGGGGAGGAGGGACGACGCCGGCGGCGGCAAAGAGGAGATGAAGATTCAGCCCGCGCTTGTGAATTCGAGAAGTAGGCGTCGGCACCGCTTTCTTCCATGATCATGTACAAATGAGGGTCGACGAGGCAAAAGAGGGCCGGGCCTCTAAATTGTTTTAGGGGTTTACAGTTTTAGGAGCACTTATACGCGAACACCCCTCGACCTTAAAAAAAAACAGTTATTTGGAGGGTTTGAACCTTTTAAGGGTTCCGCTAATGATGCTCTTACTCCCTCCTAATTCGGGCTGAAAGGCTCACTTTTAAGAACATGCAATCTAAAAACATTTTCCAAATTAAGGACCGATAGTATTAGTTAGGCCAGTGCATAGCCAATATATTTGGCTACTGGTTCTCGATGTAGCCGTCGTCAAGTCATCAAGAAGCCATCGCGGATATTTTACTGCGCAAATCAGTCTTGCTGATATTTTGTGGCCGAGAAAGTTGTTTCAAATGTTGTCATCGCCATCCATAAAAGCAATATCAACTCAAGGAGGTGGTAAACCGTAATAAACATGATGTTCTTTTTATATCAAGACAATATCTATGAGCATCTCCAGCCGCGTCCCCCAAATCGTCCCCCAAACCGCGCCGGATTGAGCGTTTGGGGGACGTGTTTTGTTCGTGCCGCGTTTGGGGGACGTCGCTCCCCAGCCGCCTCCCCCAAGCGCCGCCCCCAAATAAATATTGGTGCACGAAAATAAAGGTTTTCATTCAGATTTGATTATATATTACAAAGTTTGAATGAAAACGGATAGATTTCATCTAAACCTAGACTACTGACCGCCCGGCGGTGCGTTCGACGGCCCCGCCCCGTCGTCGCCTCCCCTACGCCGCAGCTCCTCCTGCGCGCGCCTCCTCTCCTTGCGTTGGGCGGTGGCCAGACGCCTCCGCTCCAGCCGCACGTCCTCCTCCGCCCTCCCCTGTTGCGCCGCCTGGAGGGAGAGCTCGACGGCGCGACGAATCTGCGCCTCCTCGCGGGCACGGTCGTCGTCCTGGAGCTTCTTCTCCGACTCGAAGGACTCGACGAGCGCGCGTTGCTGATCGGCCGTCTCGTCCAGGTGCGACCCGTCGTCGTCAGACCACTCGAACTCGTCGTCGTCGTCGTCCTCCACTTCGGTCTCCTCCGCCTCGGCCTCCTCCTCCTCCTCCATTGGCGCCTCCTCCTCCACATCTGTTGGCGCCTCCATCATCGCCGCTGCCAAACACGTCGGCCTCCGCCGCCAACTGGTCTTCCCGCCTCCCCCAGATCGCTGTCAGCGCCGCCTCCCGCTGCTGACGCTCCTCCGCCGCCAGCTGCTGCTGGCGCTCGATCGACTCCCACTGCCGGCGCTCGATCCCCTCCCGCCGTTCACGGTACAGCGCCTCCCGCTCATCGCGCTGGCGCAGGCGCTCATCAGCACACCGCTGCTCCATCTCCTCCCGATACCGACGCTGTCACGCCTCTTCTCTCGTCGAGGCGTCGAACGCCGCAACGGTGTCGCACTGCTGCTCGTGCCACGCTGCTACCGCCGCGGCCTCATCAGCAGCGGGGCCATGGGCGCAGAACGCCGCTAGATCCGCCGCCTTACGCTGCTGGCGGGCCTGCTGCTGACGGTGTGCACGCCAGTTCTGCATCCCTCGCCGCCGCCGCTCTTCCCGGGCCGCGGGGTTGGTGTCAACCTGCGATTCCGGGACTGGAAGTGGAGGAGATGGTGGTGGAGGGAAGTGGCCAGCGCCGGGGCGGTTCGCCATTGCTACTGGTGGTGGAGGAGATGGCGGTGGAGCGACGAGGGCTGTGTTTGTTGCCGGCGGGGTGTGGTGGCTACCATTGAGCCGGGAGACCTTTTATAGACACCGGCGTCGGGAAGAAAGCGCGGGAACATGCGAGAAGAGGCGGGAAGACCGCGCAGGAACGGGCGGTGGCGTGCGAACGTCGGCGACGCGTGGAGGCTGTGCAGCACCGACGAGACGTCTCGTCTGCCCCTCCGTCAGCATTAAGGCAAAGATACCTCTGTGTGTCACTGCGCGCGAATAACTTCCGTCGCGAGGTAGGTGACGGTTAGGTTAAAATTAACTGTACCGCTGATGGGTCGGCCCCGCCACTCCCCGCCTCGCTTTTCGTTGTGTCCGGCGTGCCCGGAGCGTCCCCTGTGGGACGGGGACGGGCTCGGGGCGCCAGACACCATATCGGGACGCGTCGGACAAAAATGGGCTTTGGGGGACGCGGCTGGCACAGTTTTTTGGTCCGACGCGCCCCAAATTGCTTTGGAGAACGCTTTGGGGATGCGGCTGGAGATGCTCTAAAGCCTTCAGTTAGATATTGCAAAGAGAAGGAGTTGGTTTCCGACTAGATTAGATGTACTCTGTGTTTTCGGTTCGCAATTGATTTTTGTGGAATGTCCACTAAAACAAGCATAGCTTTCCAAAATGGATGTAACTGGAGATGAGTGCTGTCCTAAATTTTCCCAACCGTTATGACAAGCCACGTCTACGACAGAGGGTGATTTGGTGTGATATGGACTCTGTGCAACCCCGTATGACAAGGCCACCGTCCGGATAACGTTTCCTCCTTATACCTCTTTGGTCATGTCATTGTCATGTAATGTGCTACTACCATAGAGCTTCAATGATCAACTCGAACAGAATGCAAAGGCAAAACCCTGAGTACTCCAGCACGAGCAAGGGGGTAACGGCTTCTCTAACGCCAAGATTGGAACATAAAAGGAGTCGACTTAGTCCATTTGAATGACCACTCGAACCTTTGTTCGGCTCATGTCCTTCCTAAGCTGGTAGGTGCCCCAAGCGCGACCACTCATTTGGTCCGCGTAGCCAGGTCTTTGTTATCAACCTTGGCCATTTTCCATTTGGTCATGCAAACACCAATTATTCGACAAATAAAAATTTAATAATATGCAATTGTTGCACAAATCATTTGTTCATAGATTAAACAAAATATATATTTTAAACAAATAACATGTAAATTTCAAATAGAATTAAACGGATTTCTACACTGTTTCCTACATAGTTCCACATGTGACAAACCAATTTGTTTTGGAGTTGATTATGAGTTGTTTTCATAATGCACATGGAGAAAGTCTTGGAAAGTTGCCCGTCTACCCTAGGGCTCAACCAACTGGCCTTGACCTTCCCAATCTTGGTCATACATTGAATCATCACGCTCAGACTCCACAATCATGTCGTGCATGATCACACAAGCAGTCATCACCTCCCATATAGAGTGTCAACGCTCCATGGTCGGGCAGGATGCCAAATAATAGCTTAACAAACTCGGAGCACAACAAATGTCCGCTCCACATCCTTCCTAGCACACCCTCTTGCTTTTTAGCAAATTTGGCTCGTCCTTCAACGGGGACGAGGACGATCGCGAGGAAGAGGACGCATGTTGGCGGTGCGCGCCCACCTCCCCGACGCCTGATGGTGGCGCGCTACTGGGTGCAACTGCGACGGTGGCATCGTTAGCGGGGGGGTTCCCCCGACGAGGTAGTCGAGGACCGAGGCAAGAGTCCTCCCATGGGGCGCTCCACCGTCGCTCCGCAGCCGCTGACAACGCCGGCTCATGATGACCGGACGCTTCGCGTGGTCTCCTCCCGCCCTCCTTCCTGCCAACTCATGTCAATCTGGCGCCCCTCTAGTGTCCGGTCTTAGTTGAGCCGCGTTGGCGCCAAAATTAAATTGAAGAAACCATCTATTTTTTGCCTTCTATGTTTTGCGCTGCCACTCTTATAACTCTTCAGAAAATCTTTAGAACCCGTGGTTGGAGATGATCTAATCATCCCGACAGCAAAAGGTGAGGCGACGGCGAAAGCCGTGTGATCAGTCGATACCTCCACATAAAAAAGCTCCTCGGAAAAGCCGGGATGGGGATCGAGTTCCGGAGCCCGGGACCGATCGAAAGAAACTTGACGCGCGGCTGACGAGCCCGCCGCCGGCGCTGGTCGCGTGCCGTGGCGCCGTCGTGGTCCACACACCATGGATGGACGAGAGGCGAGGCGCCGAGGCGTGCGCGCGCGCGCGTGCTGGTTCAGTCCCGACTGGCGGGATTGATTGGCCGGCTGGACCACGCTGACGCTGTCCCTTGGAGCGGGCGCCGAAAACTAGGCGGCTTAACGCGAATTTACCGCGTCCAGCTGCCTCCTCCTCCTTGGATCACACGTGCGCTCGTCTTCTTCGTTTTCAAACGCAGACAGCTTAAGCTCTGAGCATTAATCGCCCGTGTGACTGAGGCACTGAGCACCGCAATTGCTTTGCCCTAAACAACCCGTTTCAGTGCAAATTCGACCTTGGTGCTAGTGCAGGTTGTTGAGTAACATATTGTATAGATATAGGTCCCGTGTTTTCTCAAGGTTGTACCTGTAATTGTACATGTGTCCGCCTATATATATATGAGCAGCCGGCCCTATTGGTGCTGTGCAATCTCCAATAACCCTTCTACATGGTATCGTAGACCCTTCGGGTCCCGCCCTAGCCGCCGCCCTCCTCTTCCCTTGGGGCGCCGTCGGCCACCCCCTTCCAACCCTAGCCGCCGCCCTCCTCCTCCCTAGGCGCCGCCGCCACCACCTCCATCCACCCTAGCCGCCGCCCTTCTCATCTAGGGCGCCGCCGCCTCCACCACTCCCAACCCTAGCCGCCGCCCTTCTCATCTAGGGCGCCGCCGGCCCTCATCACCACCACCGCTTCCGCCATGGAGCGCTTCGACTCATCCGGCTCCGGTTTCTCCTCCGGCTCCGGCAGCGAGCAACCCCTTCGCCGGCCCCTCCGTCGCCATCATCCGCGACATCCCCATCGCCGAGCGCGTGCCGCCGAAGCTCTCCACCACCGTCGCCAACTTCTTCCCGTGGAAGACGTACTTTGGGCCGCTCTTCCGCGAGTATGATCTCCTTGATCACGTCGACGGCACCATCGACCTCCTCGCCATGCCGCACGACCCCGAGTGGCTCGCCATCGACGCCACCATCATCCGCCGGTTCTACCGGACCGTCTCCAACGACATCTTTCGCACCGTCGTCCGCGACGGTGATTCCGCCCACACGGTCCGGGCTAAGATCACCGGCCTCTTCACCGACAACAAAATCCAGTGGGTCACCTTCCTCCAGCAGGAGTTCTTCGGCACCCACCGTAACGACTTGTCTCTCGATGACTACGCCCTCAAGTCGAAGAGTCTCTCCGATGAGCTCCGCGACTTGGAGTTCCCGATCGATGACAAGATCATGCTCTCCACCCCGTCGGCGGGTCTCGGCGAGGATCTCGGCAACGCCGCCTCCAACCTCACGCTCCTCACCACGCCCACCTTCGAGCGAGGCCGTGGCGTACTCGCGCCTCTAGGAGCGCCGCCTCAAGCACCTCCGGCTCGGGCAGCCCACACCGCCTTCGCCGCCGGCTTCTCCCGCGGCGCACGGACCTCCGCGCCCCGCGCCCTCGCGCCTCGCCCCATGGGTCCGCCGCCGGGTTTCCCCGCCGCCGCCCCGCCGCCCGGTCAGACCGGATCGTGGACCGGTCAGTCCGGTCACCAGGCCGGCCAGACCGGCCCCTGGACCGGGCACGCTGGCGCCCCGGCCGGCCAGACCGGTCCCTCCTGGTGGTAGCCTCCGTGGCCGTCGTCGCCGTGGCGGTGGCAACGGTGGTGGCAACGGTGGCGCCAATGCCGCCGCCCCCGCGCCTCGTCCCCCGCAGTACACCGCCCCTCCGCCATGGACTGCCGGTCACAACCCGTGGACCGGGGTTGTTCACGCCTACTCCATGCCCGTGCCGCGCGCCCCTACCCGGGCATTATGGGGCCGCGTCCGGCCTCCCACCAGGGCGTTCTACGCGGCGTCCCGGCCTGCCCCGGCCTACGCCGCCCCTCCGGGTGCGACCCCGTGGGATCCCGCGCTCCCGACCGCCCTCCGGAGCGCCCTCTCGCCGGGGCGTACGGCGGCGGTGGCGACTGGTTCATGGACACCGGCGCCTCCGCGCATATGGCTGCGCATCCCGGTAACCTCTCCTTTTCCACACCCGCTTCCACTTCTTCTCGCATCATCGTTGGCAACGGTCATGCTCTTCCTATTACTCACACTCGGTTCTGTCTCTTTTCCTTCCACCTCCACTCCTCTCTCTCTCCATAACGTCCTTGTTTCTCCCGACTTGATTAAAAATCTTGTTTCGTTAAGTCTTTCCGTCGTGATAACCCCGTGATCGTGGAATTTGACGCTTTTGGTTTCTCTCGTCAAGGATGGTCGTACCCGGATGCTCCTCCACGGATGTGACAGCCCCGGCGATCTCTACCCGTTGGCGCGGCCTCCACCACCACCGGCCGCCCACTCGCCCTCTCCGCCGGTGTCGACCTTTGGCACGCCCGTCTTGGTCATCCGAGCTCCGCCACTCTGCGTCAAATAATGCAAGGCTTCTCCTTTACTTGTAATAAAACGGATGCCCACTCTTGTGAAGCATGTCGTCTAGGCAAACATGTTCGCCTTCCGTTTAGCTCGTCCTCCACGGCCGCGTCTTTTCCTTTTCAACTTATTCATAGTGATGTTTGGACCTCGCCGGTTTCGAGTAACTCTGGTTATAATTATTATCTTGTGATTCTTGATGATTACTCGCATTTTGTATGGACTTTTCCACTTCGCCGTAAGTCAGATGTTGCCACCACCCTCACCGCCTTCTTCGCCTTCGTCTCCACTCAGCTTTGGTCGCCCCATTCACGCCTTACAAACCGACAACGGCAAGGAGTTCGACAACATCACCATTCGCTCACTTCTAGCCACCCACGGCGCCATCTTCCGCCTCACGTGTCCATACACTTCTTCACAGAATGGCCGTGCCGAACGGATGCTTCGTACCCTCAACGACTGCGTCCGCACCCTTCTGTTCCATGCCTCCATGCCCCCGCGATTCTGGTCGGATGCCCTTGCCACGGCGACTCTCCTCGTCAAAATCCGCCCGTGTCGTGTGCGTTGGTCCTACACGCCGCATCATCTCCTTTACGGTGCGCCGCCCACTTATGATGACCTCCGCATCTTCGGCTGCCGGTGTTATCCTAACACTGCTGCCACCGCCGCGCATAAGCTTGCGCCGCGCTCCCTCCCTTGTGTGTTTCTCGGCTACCCCGCCAACACCAAGGGCTACCGCTGTTACGACCCGGTCTCCCATCGTGTCCTCACTTCCCAGCACGTGTACTTTGACGAGTTGGTTTTTCCGTTTCAGCAGGGACTCATGGCGACACCTCCGACGACGCCCCCGGCGCCCGCTGGCCCTCCTGCGGCCGCGCGCCGACGACTGACCGCGGTGGCCCCTCCGGTGTCGGCCCCGCCTGGTCCCTCGGCATCCCCGTCGCCCGCGGCGCCATCGCCCGCGGCGCCTCCGTCGCCCGTACCCGCGACGCCCGCAGCGCTCGGCGCCATCGCCCGCGTGCGGCCCCTTCGACCGCGCCCGCGTCGCCCGAGGCGCCATCGCCGCCGCCGCCAGCGGCGCCATCGCTCGCGGCGTCGCCTTCGACCGCACTCGCGTCGCCCGAGGCGCCATCGCCCGCGTCGCCCGAGCGCCATCGCCCGCGGCGGCCGCCCTTCGTCGTCCGCCTTCGCCACCCGTCGCTGCGGCTCCCGAGCCCATGCTCACCCGCGCCCGCGCGAGAGTGCGGCGGCCGTCTACACGCTACCCCGCCGATCCAGCATGTCCGCGCGCGGCGTCTCCGTCTACCGCGTCTCGCCTTCGGGCCGGCGGCAACAACGATATTGCCGCACGACGGCGGCGCCTCCTTCACCGGCCGACCCGGCCAAGCGCCCGGTCGGACCGGCCGTCCCGGCCGGACCCACCCGGCTCGCCGCCCGGTCCGACCGGTTCTGCCACCGGCCCGGTGATCGCTCCTTCGCTCGGTGCCCACCTCGGCCGCGCCGCGCTTGCGCGACCCGCATTGGCGCGCCGCCATGCGGGAGGAGTACGACGCGCTGCAGCCGCAATAGGACCCGGGAGCTCGTTCCCCGGCCCCCTCGCGCCAACGTCATCTCCGGCAAATGGGTCTTCAAGCACAAGCTCGGCTCCGACGGTACTCTCGAGCGCTACAAGGCGCGCAGGGTGGTGCACGGTTTTCGGCAGCGCGCTGGCGTCGACTTCACGGATACGTTCGCCCCGGTTGTCAAACCGGGCACGATCCGCATAGTGTTGCACCTCGCCGCGTCTCGTGCGTGGCCCGTACATCAGATGGACGTCTCCAACGCCTTCCTTCATGGCCATCTGCAGGAACAGGTGTACTGCCAGCAACCCATCGGCTTCGTCGACGCCGAGCGTCCCGATGATGTGTGCTTGCTCTCTCGGTCTCTGTATGGACTGAAGCAGGCACCCGCGCGCTGGTACCAGCGCATCGCCGGCTTCCTCGCATCAGCTGGGTTTCCGCTCCACGCGCTCGATGCGTCCTTGTTTGTCTACCGGACCGGCAACGACATGGCTTACCTGCGCCGTACGTCGACGACATCATCCTGACGGCCTCCACCGCGCTGGTCTTCTTCGACAGCTCACCGACCGCCTTCGCGCTGAGTTCGCGTTGAAGGATCTTGGCCCGCTCCACTACTTCCTCGGCATCGAGGTTGTCCGGCGTACGGACGGGTTCTTCCTCCATCGGCGGAAGTATGCCCACGAGCTTCTCGAGCGTGCGGGGATGCTAACGCAACCCTGCGCCTACTCCTGTCGACACGAAGGCCAAGCTCTCCGCCGGTGATGGGTCGGCCGCGTCGGCGCGCCGTTCTATCGCTCCCTCGTCGGTGCTCTTCGATGCCTGACGTTGACGCGACCGGAGCTCCGGTACGCCGTGCGGCGGGTGTGCTTGCATATGCATGCTCCTCGGGATGCTCATTGGGCCGCGGTGAAGCGGATTCTCCGCTATGTCTGTGGTACCATGGGCTACGGCTTGACGTTGCATGCTTTGCCCTCGACGTCGACTGACCTTGTCGCCTACTCCGACGCGGACTGGGCGGGTTGCCCGGATACGCGCCGCTCCACCAGCGGCTACTGCGTCTACCTCGGGTCGTCGCTTGTCTCTTGGTCCTCCAAGAGGCAGCCCACCGTGTCCCGCTCCAGTGCTGATGTCGAGGGTACTCCTCGTCAATGCCCTCCGATAGGGGCTTAGGGTTGATGGAATCCTGCAAGCTGACACGAGACATCGGTTCACAGACAAGCGGGGAGAGCGATTTACCCAGGTTCGGGGCCCTCGATGAGGTAAAACCCTTACGTCCCGCCTGTCTGTTCTTGATTATGATGATAATGGGTTACAATGGGGTGCCGAATAGTTCGGCTGAGATCTCGTCGAGATGGCTATTGCTATGATGACCTAGCTCTAAGCTTTTTCGGCTAAGATTGCTAAGATCGATTCCGTCCCTCGGCAGCCCCTCTCCTGGCCTTTATATAGGAGGCCAGGTCTCAAGAGGTCTCACCGAGTACGACTAGGTTTACAGTAATTTTAGATCCGATCTTTCCTTGTTCGATCGCTTCCTTGCCTTGCCCGTCAAGGAACCTTCTAGTGCGCCGCCCTAGTGGCCCATCTTGCCTTTATGTGTCCTCATGGGCCTCCAATTAGTCAATACAAGATAGGGTAATGTGGGTTACCCGAAGGGTAGTGCCCACGTCAGTAGCCCCCGAGTGTCTAGCCGAAGATAGTTCGGGTAGAGACTAAAGTATGTCTTCTCCTGATATTCTTCTCCTTCATTGTCCTTGTTCACCTTGAATCTGCTCTATCTTCATTTTATCGGGTGCGCGTCAGCGCTCCCGATGGGAGTAGCCCCCGAGTCTAGGTGCGGATGCTCGCAGTCCGCGCGTAGACTCAAGTTGTACTACTCGAATATTTTCTTCTGCCGAGATCTTCATAAGTCATCCGATATATTTTCTTTATGCAAAGGATAATGAGTAACGAGCCCAACTGTTGTTTGGTTAACTGCCGATGGCAAAACAACGTTACCCTACACAAAATCAAGTCCTCGGGCATGATTCTGGAGTGCAAAAAACTTCTATCAGGTGTGCATCACACGCTCCCGATGGGGGTAATAGCCCTCGAGTGTCTGGGTGCGAGCGCTTTGCAACCGAATGCTGACTCAAACCTTCTTCCTTCGACTGCTTATTCTGTCGAGTCTTTATTTTATCGGGTGCGCGTCAGCGCTCCCGATGGGAGTAGCCCCGAGTCTAGGTGCGGATGCTCGCAATCCGTGCGTAGGCTCAAGTTGATCACCCGATACTTTCTTATCTCTTCACATGCAATCATTCCTCATGACGTCATTGATGTCGTTTTTCTGTCCCCTTGATTTTGACTGATAAGACGCAACCTGCCAGCCCTGTTTCCAAGCAATTCCTGCTCCTCTTCGCACGGTTAACGAGGCACCTCCTCGATTTCCGCAACCATTAACTGGAGAAAAGGCCCATTAACAATGCGAAGCCTTCCTTAAGTTCCCCAAGAGATAGAAATCCCTAGTATTCTCCTTCATTCAATCCTTCGCTGTTTTTCTTCTTCTCCTGTTCACAACCGCTCGCGCCTCCACCACTGTCCTCCGATTTCTCCTAGATCTGACAATGGTGAAGAAGAAGAACCCTAGCGCCGCCGCCAGTTCCACGAGCGGCGGAGCCGCCGCCAAATCTTCCTCGATCCTTTCGAAGGAAGGCGCGCCTGGCGCTCCTCCCCGGCTCCGGCGCCGATGGCGCCACCAAGTTCAACAGCCAGGCCCGGAGACTGGACAGCCTCCACCGTCACCAAGCGTGACGAAAAAAAGATCCCGAAGCCTGGGATTGATCTCCTCCGATGAGGGGAATGTGATCTTTCCAGGTGCGATTTCTCGACCTAACCCCCCTACCGGTTTTACCGTGATGTTCTTATCGTTCTTATACCGAGGTCTTTCGCTTCCCGTCCACGAATTCCTCCTCCATCTTTTGCGAACTTACGAAATCCAGTTATGGCAACTTACTCCCAACTCAATCCTCCACGTTGCTGTGTTTATCACCCTCTGCGAAGCATATCTGGGCATTAAGCCACATTTTGGGTTGTGGAAAAAGATCTTCTATGTGAAAAGATACAGCAGTAGTAACGGATCTTTTGTCACCGGAGGAGTGGGATTTGTAGCTCGTTCGGATGTTAACTACTTCAATTTCCCAATGAGAGAGTCCGTGCAAGGGTGGAGATTGAAGTGGTTCTATATCAAGGATTCTTTATCACCCGAATCTCAGCTCCCCTGCTTTGTCGATGTCCTTGAAGCCAAACCTAAAAATTCCTGGAAGAATGTTCTTTCTCCCGACGAAAAAGTAGCTGCCGATGAACTATTCGCTAGATTTCTTCAGATTAAAGAAGCTGATGGCCAAACCATGATTGGTACTGAGGTAGCGGCAGTGTTCTTGAAACGTCGAGTCCAACCAGTGATGGCTAGAATCCGTCCAATGTGGTTGTATTCGGGTCCAAAGGATGAGACCAGAATTAACGCTGCCGAGCTGTCGGCAAAAGAACTGCTTGATGAAGTCCGTCGCCTCACTTCCTATAGTCAAGAAGACTCAATCCCATTGTTGTCCCCGTATACTCCTTTCGATGCCGATCATCCACCACCAGAGGTAACTTCCCTCCTCAGATTCTTCTTATGCTGCTATTTACTTAATCAACATGATTACTGTTATTCTCATCCATCTTTTCTTCTACAGACCCTCGTAGCTTCCGGGAGTTTTCACAACTTGCCAAATACTACTTCCGAGGGAAGAGGTTCTTCAGAACCTGTTGACTCTCGTACTGTCGAGCATAAAAATCCAACAAGCGATGACTTGATAGATTCTGAGACTGCTCACACCAATCTCCCCCATCAGCCGATGATACTTGCGACACAGAGGGATCAGTGCGCGATGATGACGCTGATCGCGATGCCTTTGTTAATGCAGCTGCGGAGGAGATCAGGGCTTCACCTACAAAGAGGTCAATCGGCGGCTTTGCCGATGAAGATGATCTCCTTGATATGTAAGTGTTTTCCTTCTTCTTACTATTTTCAGCTCCTTGGTCTTTTCATATTTTTCTCATAACTTACTCGATCAAACCTTCCTTGTAGTGACGATGATCCCATTGAGCCTCCACCTAAAAGGGTCAGACCTGATGCTGTCTCACCAGCCGCCGCAGCTTCCGAAGCTTCGGCTCCTAAGGCGGCTCCCGCGGCGCAAGCATCGACTGCCTCCTCCCTTTCCAGAGGGAAGGATGCTCCTGCTGCTGCCACAGCTCCTCCTTCTGTAAGTCTTTGTCGATTTTAACAAGAATCTTCTGGGATGTGTCTTTGCCTAATGATTTTTATAAAACATTCCCCTTCTTCAAGGATCTACGAGGTGTGATATCCTCTTTAGAGGCCTTCGCCTCTCAATTCACCTCTCTGGAGGCGGACAAAATTCGGCTGCAGGAGGAGGCTAAGTCTTCCTCTTCAAAGCTGGATGGCGCCATCAAAAAGGCCGCCATGGCTCGCCAGGAGGTCGACTCCCTGAAAGAAGAACTGAACAAGCTGAAGGAGAGGCTGAAGGAGGAGGAAGCTCGGGCGGCAGAAAAGGATGAACTCCTTCGTCAGTCTGCCCTGGCCCTGCTTGGTAAGTCCTTTCATCTCTCGAAGATTACCACGTTTTATGAATCTGTTTCTTTGTCAACGATTCCCTTTAATTTCTTTGCAGAAGCCGCCAACATCCCTGTTACTGCTTTGGACAAAGTTCCAAGCAACTCCCCGGCGAATGGTGTGTCAATGGTTCTCGCCACCCACCAGCTTACCCGGGAGTTGCTTGACAAGGGAAAGGGTGCACTGGCGCGAATGCATTCAATGATATTCCCCAAGGCCAAGCAGGAGAAGACTCTGGGGCAGCTGATTGATGCCTTCGCAAGTCGATACTAAGGAGGTCATCGAGGTATTCAAGCGCACCTCACGTACCTACGGTGCCCTCCTTGCCTTCCAACTTATGATGGGTTATGGCTTTAAGGCTGACATTGAAGAAATGACTAAGGAACTGCCGAAAGAGAAAGATGGGCGACTTGTTAACTTAAGCGCTTTTACAGCATCCGCCCGTACTTGTGCTCGCCAGCTCCTTGACTTAGTTTCGTCGAGAAAGGCATCGGTTGGCCCCAGCCTGTCGACTCAGACTCAGGCTCCTTGATTGTTGTAACAATTTTATCCTTGGACTAGTATGAAACATTATTCTGTTTGCGAGAACCCAAGTTTGTAATGAACACTATGCTGGCAATATTGTCAGCGTACTTTTGTCATAATATCTTTGTTTGTCTGATAGGAATTTCTTATACCTCTCCCGATGGGAGTTAGGTTGGATGCTCGATTTGCCCATAACCATCATCCTTTTGACGTTGTTGCCTGCAGGTTCCCGGTGCCCTCGTTTGTTGATGATTCTTCGGGCGTTCTTCCCGAAGGTGATCGGGTCCAGCGAATGAAGGACCGAATCACGCAGATGGAAAAGGACCTGCGTAGCACTTACGCCTTAGCTGCAATTGTCAACAAGAAGAGCGAGATTGCAGCCGTCGTAGAGCGGTATGCTCTTACTGAGCTTCATAAGGCTACCGAAAGCTTGAACTGTGAGTCCTTTGATCTCTCGCGCCCTTTGATTGATAGAATCTTATCCGATCCTTTGCCTACTTCTGTGCCAGTCATAGCTCTGAACCGTGCAGAGGAGAACAAACGGATCCACGAGCGTGTGAATGCATTAACTCAGCTGTCCTCAGCCGAAGAGATCTTCTGGCGGGAGCACTCGAAGGCTTCGGCTGTCGCGCAATTTCAGGATCGGGTTCAGCAGGTCCACAACTTCTTTGACAAGTGTTACAAAGCTATGAGGGTCGTTTGGAAGACGATGTTCCCTTTGAACGCGGTTCCCCCGACGCTCCTTACTTTGATGTCTGAATTTGGTAATGCCAAGAAGATTCGAGACTTGGTACGTTCGCAGGTTTTTGCAGGGGCCAGGTTTACACTTGCCCTTGTGCTTGCCCGCTATCCTTCGGCAGGTTTGCTGTCGATTGCCAACGCGACTGGAGATTTGGAGGCACTGTATCCGAAGGTATTGTTGCCTGCCAACATAATTGTCGATAGACTCGAGGAGAACTCAAGGGTACCTGAAGAAGGAGAAACTCCGCAAGGGTGATTTCAAGGTTTAAAATGTCCTTTTTGTAAATAGACAATTTGGCTATTTTATCCAAGTGTTTGGATTTATGACGCCTTTTTATTCGGTAGGTACATGCGTATGTACTTTTACCATGTTATTGCCGTTGGCAAGTTTTATCTTGAGCGAATCTTAGTTGCTCGTTTAGATGTATGTATATTGGTTGGTTAGCAAATCATTTGAGTGATCAGCTCGTGTTGCAGGTCTTGCTAAACCTGTTGTATGCGCAACTTTGCTTTCAACCGTTTTAAATTTCGACGAGCACTCCCGAATATTTCGGGTGTAGTGATTCTGCCGATGAGCCCGTTGTTCCTTTGATATTTCCATAAGTAAAATATCGAACGTGGGTTGTTGTTTATATGTATTTCCAAATTCTTGCTATTTACGGCACTCGTAGAGGCATCTATAGCAGAGGAA
Organism: Lolium rigidum; assembly: GCF_022539505.1. Lineage (NCBI taxonomy): Eukaryota > Viridiplantae > Streptophyta > Magnoliopsida > Poales > Poaceae > Lolium > Lolium rigidum. Next base: position 163,223,921 of record NC_061511.1, on the reverse strand, counting down.
AATGTGAACGTCCTTTAGCACTCGTAGAGGCTTTTTTGGAGCGCGATCTTCTGTCTTGTACTATGTTTACATAGTGATGGGGCTTAAAAGTTTGTCGTTACTGCAATGCTTAACAAGGAAATAAGGCTTAAGTTCTTATTAATAAAGTAAGCACGATGCTAGAGGGCGGAAAAGGGGGAAGCCCTGCTTAAAGTAAAGGAGAAAAGAGAATAAAGACTGGTAGACTGCTTAGGTACGGAAGGGGTTCTTCTCCTCTTCTGGCTTCTTCACTGTGTCAGTGATTGCTGCAGCGTTGCTGGTTTCGTCAGGGGTTTGGGCGGTGATTGCCATCGTCTTGCTATCTGCTAAGCCTTCTGTGCCATCGCCGACCGATCCTTTTGCTGCCAAGGCTCCTCGTTGCCGAAGCTTCTGCTGCCGAAGCTTCTGCTGTCGAAGCTTTAAGGGTGAGGGCAGCTGAATTCTTCTTGGCGTCCCTGCCATCTTTTTCTTCTTTAATTTCTCGTATAGATAGCTTGGGCGGGGGGTCGATGATTTCTCGCTGTGACCCGAACTTTGCGGCAATCCTCTGAAAGTCGCGATCACAATTGTCCGAGCGTGAGAAACTTCCATAGATTGTGATGTTTGTCCCGTTGTTCCCAGGCATTTTCAGCTTGAGGTATGCATAATGCGGCACAGCCATGAACTTGGCATACGCTGGTCTCCCGAGTATAGCGTGATATTGTGACTCCCAGTTCACCACTTCAAACTCGATCTTCTCCTTCCTGAAATTGTCGGCCCCGCCGAAGATGACATTCAGGTAGACTTTGCCAAGAGAGTAGCCCGGTGCGGTTGGAAGGATCCCATGAAAGCGAGTGTCTGTTTCTTCCAACATGTTCATGGTGATCCCCATACTTCTAATTGTGTCGACAAATATCAGGTTTAGACCGCTTCCACCATCCATGAAAACTTTGCTCATCTTGAACCCCCCAATTTGTGCTTCGACTACCAAGGCAGCATGACCTGGTTTTGGTATGGTCATCGGGTGATCGGTTCGACTGAACGTAATGTTCTGAGAGGACCATTCGACGTACTCAGGGATGTTTGCCATGATGCTTTCTGCCAAGTTGATCTCTCGGGTGAGCTTCTTCATCTCTCTTTTCGAGACACCTGTCCTATGGATCATGCTCATCTGCCCACGTGGTGGTGGAAATGCCTCGTTGGGTTGATGAGGTTGAGCCTGCTGGACCTGATGTTGCGGTGGGGGTGGTGGTGGTGGCGGTGGTAGCTGTTGCTGGCCTGCCTGCTGGATGAGTTTATGCATATCGATGAACTGCCGACGGTCCCCGAGCAGGTGGCTAGACTTTATTTTACCATCCTTGGAATCGGTATATGAATGCAGGTAGCATGGGGCGTTGATCTCGCTCGGCGTAGGGTAGTTCGGGTGTTCTCTGTTGTCGTGGTTTATAGTTGCCACGGTTCCCGCAGTTGCTCCGATTACCGTCCCGTCGATCGTCTCGCCTCGTCATCATACCGATCACCCCGCCGATCGAGTAGCCTCGCGGCCACCAAGTTGTTGTCATCATAGCCGCGGTTCTTCCTTCTCTTGTTGCGATCCCTCCGACCGCCCGAATCATGTTTCGGCTGGTCATCCTCTTCGTCGTCGCTGCGTTGTCGTGGCTTTCGAACGTTGTCTTCGCCATCGGCCCAGCTGTTGGCGATTTCCATTAACTTGGTTATGGTTTTAGGCTTTTTGCGCCCAAGTTCCTCTATGTAGCTTTCCCGCTGAACGCCGTCGCTGAAAGCGTCAATTGCTCTGTCGACAGATACGTCTTCGGCGGCGTTTAGGAGTTTTGTGAATCTCCCGATGTACGAACGCATCGATTCCCTCTGCTTCTGGCGGCAATTCCGCAGCTCTTCGATTCCGACGGGCCTCTTGTACGTTGCTTGGAAGTTGGCAACGAAGGCATCTACTAGGTCGTCCCATGATTTAATGGAGCCTTTCGGCAGCCCCCTTAGCCAGGCCCGTGCTGAATCCTTCAAGTAAAGCTGTAAGCATTGCATTGCTGCTATCTGGTTTCCTTTGTGCAGGATCACGGTCTGCAGGTAGTCGTCTATCCAAGATCTTGGTTCTTGCTGCCCATCGTACTTGGCGGCATCGGTAGGGGTAGGCTTGAACTTTTTGGGCGGCATCGTTTCGCGGATCTTGTAACTTAGACAGTCAGCTCCCCTGAGCTCGCCGTCGTACTCCTGGTCTTCATCCGAAGAATCGCTGTCGTCGTCCTTCCTAGCGGCGCGTCGCCGCCTTGCTTTGTCGATCCTGCTCTGGGTGATTTCGTCTCGAGCATCTCTCGCATGATGTTTCGACCCACTGCCCTGGATGGTGGTCCTTTCTTTTGGCGGGGCTAGGTTGTTCCCCAATATTGCGAGACTCTCCAGGGCACCTCGATGAGCTTGAGCCATGGATCCTTCGGGGCGCTGGTTGATGAGGTATGCGGCAAGGTTGGCCGTTGCTCCTGCGACGGTCTTCGGCCGTGGCATGCCGGCGGTATCCATAGTCATAAAGGATTTGGTCAGATTCGACGTTATTTCTCTGGCGTCATCTTCTCGAAAGCCTGGATAGTCTTGACCGGTTCTTGCCTGTTCCGTGAGTGTTTCGGGAGGCACTCCCTTGCGAGCCCCTTCGCCGTTCGCTGGATCGATCCGCCGCAGATAGACGTCTCTCAAGGGTGGCTTGCTCTTTCGACAGGTGCTCCCGGTTTTTCTCTAGTATGGAGCGATAAGCATTGAGGGTTCCAACTCAAGTTCCTGCGGGGAGCGGCGTGTTGTTGAGTACTGCTGCCCTTGCTGCCGCCCACTCCTCGTCCGCGATAGTGTAATCGCTGTCGCGGTTGCTGGCGCTGTTTTCAAAACTTGCCCTTCTGCTGGAACGAGGGGTGTGGTCCTCGTCTCCTCTGCGCCTTGCGTTTCCCGTGTTATTGGCGACATAAACCTGATGGTGTGCCGTCCTTCGGGTGGTTCCCTGGATGATGCTGTCGATACTGTCCTCTCCCGATGAGTACTGGGCGTTGCAGACGAACGGTGTGTCGCTTGATCCCAGCCCGTGCCTGGTGTCACAGTTCAGGCAGTAGTACGAAGTTAGTTTCGAGGATGAGGAATCATCCGACCCTACCGACATGGAGGACACCGAGCGGGGAGTCGAGGGCACAGGGGAGCGCGTCGATCCCGTCAGTCCAGCCGACGAGTCGAGTGATGATGACGCGCTTGATCCCGCCGATCCGGAAGTGGGGGATTCCAGCAATCGAAGGATTCCCTCCGCGTTGACGTTGTAGTGGACGCCGCCGAAGGTCATCTCCATGTTTCCTTGTAGATCTGAAAAGTTCGAGCGGGAGGAATCGCTGTGTGGAGTAAACTCGTAGGAGCCGAATCGAATCGGGCTTCCCAGGGTCGGTGACGATGGTGTCGATGAAGCTGCTGATGAAGCTGCCGGCGAAGCCGCCGATGTCATGATCGGATCTGCCGATGCTCTGCCTTGTGCCGACAGGGTTCCCACAGACGGCGCCAATTGTCGAGGGTACTCCTCGCCAATGCCCTCCGATAGGGGCTTAGGGTTGATGGAATCCTGCAAGCTGACACGAGACATCGGGTCACAGACAAGCGGGGAGAGCGATTTACCTAGGTTCGGGGCCCTCGATGAGGTAAAACCCTTACGTCCTGCCTGTCTGAGGCCGAGTACCGCGCCGTGGCTAACACTGTGGCTGAGTGCACATGGCTTCGCCAGCTTCTGTCCGAGCTCTCTTGTCCTGTTGACAAGGCTACGGTGGTTTTCTGTGACAACGTATCGGCTGTCTACCTCTCCGCCAACCCTGTTCATCATCGGCGCACCAAGCACATCGAGTTGGACATCCACTTCGTTCGTGAGCAAGTTGCCCTCGGTCGCGTTCGAGTTCTTCACGTACCGACGTCTCGGCCAATTTGCCGACATCATGACGAAGGGATTGCCATCCACGACTTTTCCCGAGTTTCGCTCCGGTCCTGTGTGTCGGTGCCGACCCTTCGACTGCGGGGGGGTGTTGAGTAACATATTGTATAGACATAGGTCCCCGTGTTTTCTCAGGGTTGTACCTGTAATTGTACATGTGTCCGCCTATATATATATGAGCAGCCGGCCCTATTGGTGTTGTGCAATCTCCAATAACCCTTCTACACAGGTATTCATTACGTGCAATACTTCGCAGATAATAATGACAATAGGGTGTGAAGTATGGATATGGTAGAGCAATATCGTATGAATTCATACTCGTATAATCAACATGTAAATAATTTTACCTGTGTCCATAGGTACTCACGGGTATAAAAGTCTATCCATACCTATACCCGACGGATAACCATACCCAGTAGGCACCCAACAGGTAGGTAGAAATATCAAATAGTACACAAATTATTCATAATTTTACATTCACCAATAGCACATGGACATAAGAGTATGTACGTATCCTACCAATACGGATACGGTACTCATGAATACCCATATCCGTGGGTAAAAATTATCATCCTTATTTGCAGAAATGTTGTATATGGAGTATATTTGCAGAGCCTGGGGATAAAATAGGGCAGAGTACTCAAAATATAAAGTAGATGTACTACCCTAGGATGAAAAAGAAAGCACTAGTTAATCCTTAAGCGATAAGCACCCAGCCGGCGGGCCGGGTTCACATGTGGCCAATCACCATGGTTCCCTGGCAAATCGTACGGCAACACGACTAACTTTTCCTGTGTGTGAAGGGCAACACGACAATCTTGTCAATAAGCGACCGAAAAAAGAAAGGAGCGGAGCAGATATCCACCTTTGATCTAGTGTGCAACTGTGTATATGCTTATGCCACCAAAAAACCATTCAAAATATGGAAAAAGTTTCGTACAAAAAGGAATCGCGTGCATCTCGATATCACATGAGCTCAGGCCAAGTACCGCAGAAAACCAACATTTTTTTGCGTCCTGCGTGAGAAGGATAAAGAAATTTCTCATGAAGTGATTTATATTTTTTAAAATTTTGTCTTTTTAGCACACTAAACGGAAATATCGATTTTTCGTGAAACGACTTTGCGAGCAAATAGAACCATCAAGATGTACACAAGACGTTTTTTGTCAGATTTTTTAAATATTTTGAAGTGTGTTTAAAAATCATTTTTTAAAAAACACAACAACGCCTTGTCCGGAGCAAAGCGCAAAAATAGTTCACAGACTGGAACTACAGGCGTTGCCATTCCCAAGGTGCTCACCTGTCGCCAAATCTTAAGAGCATCTCCACTAGGAAGCTCCAAATCGTAGTCTGCGGGGATTTGTGAGTCCTAGTGAGAGAAAGTGCTCACACCAGCGACCCCATACAAAATCCACGTCATCCCAAGCCCAATAGAATAGCGATTTGCACAAAAATAACCTAAAAGTGAAAGAAAAGCACAGACTGACCCTCCGGCGAAACTATTTCACCAATCTAACCCTTTTGTGTGGCGCCCCACACATCGGCGCCACACATGCCAGTGTGGCGCCCCTCCTGCCGGCGCCACACACCCGGCCCGACGTGGCGCCCGCGACGCCGAGCTGGTGCGCACATCCGACGTGGCAGCATGTGTGGCGCCCCTCCCATCGGCGCCACACATGCCCTTACAATTGCCCAAAACATACTGTGAGACAATTCGTCTGGGACTTAGCCGTTTTGCGAGCCTCTACGTGTGGCGCCGACGCCACGGGCGCCACACATGCTAGTGTGGCGCCGATGCCACGGGTGCCACACAAAGAGCATCGCCAAAACGGCTAAGGACTTATCGTCCGGAGCCCCTGGATGTTTTCGACCTAATAGTTGATATACGTTGGCATGTGTGGCGCCGATGACACAGGCGCCACACACTGCAGTGTGGCGCCAGCGTGGAGGGCGCCACACGTTGACTTGTGTTAAAACCCTGAAAAATCCTACCAAACTCCAACAGTTTTGAGTACAACAATGGACACAACAAGTTGCAATTTCAGAACATACACATATAACACTTCATAGCTCACATCGTAGCAAGTAGATTCAAACAACAAGTAGCATTACAAAGATGGTTCGAAATGACATAGGGTTCACAACTCGATACTTATGAAGATATAGTTCACAACAACACGGAGCACATCCTACTGTCATCCTCGACGTGTCGTCCTCACGGGCTGCTTCCGGACGGCCATCCTCTTCGTCCGCTACCGTGGCTCTTGTTGCTGCTGCTCCTGCTGTTCCTCCTGGTCCTCCTGCTCCTCCTGCTCCTCCTCCTCTGAAGATAAGGGCTCGTCGTTCCTCATCCTCCTCAAACCTGATCTCCGCGGAGGCGCCTCATCCTCCTCAGTGACAACCTTCTTTCCTCGGTTGACATAATCTTCCGGAGTGTACCGGTTTGGAGCATTGCCCCTTGGCTTCAACTGGTAAGCAGACCGTGGGGCTTGCTTGGAGGTATGCTTTGACTCAGGATTTCGTCGTCGTCAGGAATCTTCACAAACAAGAGCAAATGAGATTACAAAAGTTGAAATTAGTAAGAACATGTTTGATAGCAACAAAATAGTCCATACCTCCCGCTCTGGAGAAGAGGAGGATTGCGGAATTTCGCCTTCGCGGCAACCTAGCAAGTTGGCTAACCGCCGCATCTTTTGTGCAGTGTTCTGCGTCATGGAACTCATGATTACAAAGCCACCAGAACATAATAACGTACATTCAAAGTTGGTGATCATACCTTAATGAAATTCCGCAACGGTCCGACAGGCTTTTCTTCTCTCCCGCTCTTGTCCCACATAACCTCGCACTCATCAGCCTGTTTTTGGATCTCCGACCGCCGTGACAAACATAGCATACACAATTTAAGCGAGCACATGGCAATCTAGATGATGTACTAGTTAATGAGAGAATCCATTACCACGAAGTTCAGCTCGGAAGCAATAGAAGTCGATCTCCCTCTGCGAGCATAGGTGTCATGCTGGCTTTGCGCAACCTCATCGAACTCGATGGGGTCGTCCAAAATGTAGTCAGCATACGCGTGCTTCACTAACTCGATACGCGTGTTTTCATGGAACCACTGCAGGTAGTTGTTGAAAGCGGCCAAGTTGTGAGGCACAATCTCCACAGGCCAGCCAGTCCGTGTCGCTTCCAAACAGATGTTGGAACGCCGCGATGTGGCCGCTATGGTGGACTCGGCCAATTTGTGATCTTCCACTGCCGCTGCCTATCAAGCCCGCAAGAATCAAGAAGTTAGATTCTACCTCTTCTATCAAGAATCTTCCATCGCATGATTCCGAAGTTTACCTATGAAGCGCCTTGTCCGTGTCTTGCCACCGAGGTGGGCACTCCCGATACAGCCCAAACCTGTCTCATCACTCGTGCGGCCGGTGGTGTTCAACAAGCCACATGCATATGAGTGGGCAGCGCATACGTCAGAACAGCGCCTCCTCCGTGCACTTGTGGTTGAGGTCAGGCATCCCCGCGCCAATACGGTAGTAGGAACCATATGGCTCCCATTCCACCTGCACCATACAAATATTTCAAAATTTAGAACATGCCAGTACAATCAATGAAAACTAGGATTGCAAAAGAGTGATCGGTTACTCGCTCGGCGGTAAGAGTGTCCAACTCCGCGAGTGTACTGCGCTCGTACATGATCTTTGGATCGCTCGTCATCTCCGAGACATTGTCCCAAAGGTATGCCCAAGTGGGCTCCCGATCAGGGTTGTCCGGGTGATGAGGCCATGGCCTCTCGTTGAGTACCCTAGGCCGCCCAACTGATATGCGGTCCCAGCTCCATACGGAAAGTAGGAGCAAGCATCCACCAATACCGCCGCTCCCGGCCCCGCTCCCGCCCCGCGACAAGCTTCGTCCAACTGCGTACATAAGACATTTGGTTACTACTTTGTCTAGCACACTACTATAGGAAAATAGTACATAGAACAAGTCATCACCTGCCGGTAGAGGTAGGCAAGTCCCGCTGTTCCCCAACTCCACCGGTGGTCCAAGACCGTAAGCGCCTTCAGCCAACACCAATGGGCCAGCTTCCCCCCACTGTCAGGAAAGAGAGTCTTCGAAATCATGTACCATAAGTACACGCGGGCGTACGTCCTCCGAGTGTCCTCGTTGGCCCCTTCCGGGCATTGTGCAAAGTTAGTCTTGATCCAAGAGAAAGACGCGCCGGCGGGAACTCTCTCCTTTGGATTTGCCGGCGCCGGAGGAGCCCTCGCCAATAAGGTCCTCCATCCGTCCGCGCCACCCATCGAAGCCGTGTTCATACACAGTGGCTCGCCCTGAATAGGTAGTCCAAGGATCATGGAAACATCCTGGAGAGTAGGGGCCATCTCGCCGGCCCTCAAGTGGAAGGTGTGCGTCTCCGGCCTCCACCGGTCGACAAGAGCGGTGAGTGCCGCGGCGTTCATGTTCGGCCCCCCACGGCTTACAAGGGATATGAACGGCATAAGACCGGTAGGCTGGATGAACTCCGTGTACCTCTCGTCATACGGTATATCCACTGTGCCATGGTAACGAATCTTCAAAGGGTGAAGATCCGTTCCCCTCTCCGTCATATGAACAGCCCGGTGCTCCCTGTCGTACTCTTCATCCAGAAGCCACACCATCCTACATGTTTACACAACCATGTTATGAGTCATTCCACTAACAAAAATGAGCAACACATACATGAGAATATATCTAACTTTCGAATCACCTATACATCACACATACATGAGAGTTCATATCCAAATACATCACACATATGAATTTCGTAAGACATACCATTCCTAGGCACATAATAGACATATGTAAGACAATAGAGTGCATTTGCTAAGCTCCAATTTTGCCTTTCACCACATACATACATATGTAAGACAATATATCTAACTTTCGAATCACCCATACATACACACATTTGAATGCAACAAATTTTAATAGGCATTTGCTAGGCATATGTAACAAATTTGAATGCATTTGCTAGGCAAATATTAGACATTTCAACACATACATACATAGGATTTCAACACATACATGTAAAATTTCATATCTAGGGTTCCAACAAATCTTTGGTTCAAACACATATACTACAATGTAGATTCCACCAACATTGATTTCCATATCAATGGTTCATATCCAAATCCACCAACATAAATTTCCATGTCTAGGGTTCATACCCAAATCTACCAAATCCACCAATACTAGTGCATGAATCGGAGGGAATCGAAGGGGAATACCTTGAGGAATGGAGGAGGAAGAAGTTGGCCGGATAGATCTGACGATTCCTTGGTCGATTTGGTGGGGGGCGAAGGGGAGGCGGGCGGCGGCGGCGGTTTCGTGGGAGCAGAGAAGAAAGAAGAGAGAAGATGAGGTCTGGTCGGGCTGGGGCGGGCGCCACACTTAAGTGGATGTGTGGCGCCCGTGGCATCGGCGCCACATTAGCATGTGTGGCGCTCGTGGCATCGGCGCCACACGTAGAGGCTCGCAAAACGGCTAAGTCCCAGACGAATTGTCTCACAGTATGTTTTGGGCAATTGTAAGGGCATGTGTGGCGCCGATGGGAGGGGCGCCACACATGCTGCCACGTCGGATGGGCGCACCGGCTCGGCGTCGAGGGCGCCATGTCGGCTGGGTGTGTGGCGCCGGCAGAGGGGCGCCACATCGGCATGTGTGGCGCCGATGTGTGGGGCGCCACACAAAAGGGTTAGATGGGTGAAATAGTTTCGCCGGAGGGTCAGTCTGTGCTTTTCTTTCACTTTTGGGTTATTTTTGTGCAAATCGCCCAATAGAATAGTCGGCGAGCCCCAACCAACCCCTCTGGAAAGGGAGGCTATCGAGGTCGCCGACACCAAACACACTCTACTTCCACGTCGATTTGGGGGTCCTAGTGGGAGAAAGTGCTCACACCGACGACCCCCATACGAAATCCACGTCATCCCGAGCCCAATAAAATAGCTGACGACCCCCAAAAGTAGCCCCATGTGTGATGTCGGCTACTATTTAGGGATCACCGGTGAAGGTGTTCTAACTACGGAAGAAACCCGAAAACCACAAACATAGTCCGAGCTACATGTAGCCTGAACATAACGTATTTTGATTTGAAAACCTCCCGCTGGTAGAACACAGCATTACCTACATATGGATTTGTTTTCAAAATAAGAATCAAAACTTCAGTATACCGTTTTTGAATTTTGAAAGAACGGAAAAATGAACTACTTGTAGCTCCCATGTTCTTCAAGAGTCAGCAGATCTTAGGAAGAAGAAGCTCATGTTGTCTGCTGCAATGACCAATCGGCAAACCTTAATATGAGTATCCAATGTTGTCTTGTAGAGTAAAACAAAGAAGATTAGCATAAAGAAACCCCATAATAACCCTCCAAAATTATTACTACTACCAAAGCCAGAGGCGCCTCTCAGATTTTGTCTTTCTTTTACCTGCACAGGCAGTACAGACCACGAAGTGATTGTCAGGCAGCAGCGCATTTTTTAAACAAACCCTTTTGCTGGAAGGAGGGCAGAGTCGGATTCCCTCGGCGATGTGCCTGCCGCGCCTGTCGCCGCTGCCGGCGCGGGACACGTCGGCGTCGCGGGATCGATCACGACAGGACGAGGGTGAGCTTGTGTCGAATAAATCTAGGCGCACGGGCGGCGGCATCCGATGCTGGAGCGGCTCGGCCACGCAGAGGACAAGGAGGCAGGGAGCCGCGTGCAGCAGCGGCGGCCTTCGCCCATCCGGAAATTCGCGGCGGCTGTGGGAATTCCAGGCGTGGAAACCGCCGATCTCAAGCGTGGTATTTTTGCACTTGCATTCAGTAAAATGTTGAAGGGATTGATAGTCGAGAACGAGGAGATATTTGCCAAGAGGATCAGAAGCGACATCTCGTAATTTTTTTAATTTTTTTGAAATTGAAGAGAGCGATGCAAGGAGAAAGGTCATTGAGGCCGCGGCCGAGGCCGAGGCCAAATTGCTCGCGGAGGGGAACATAATCATGTTCGTCGACCTGAGCATCATGGAGCTAGAACAAAGGGTTTGGCTGAGACCGAGGCCAAATTGCTCGTGAGGGAGAATCAGATCATGGTCGACTAGCATAACGGAGTCCGAACAGAGGATTAGAAGAAGCAATCCATCATCTGCCAACGTGATGCATAATCGCACATACCTATCATCATAGTTTGTCTATCTCGCATAAAACTTATATACTTTTTGCACTTTGATTCATTACTATTGCGTGTGAACAATATGATTAACTAATTAATGGTATTTTATTAGCAATATCCAATTTCCATGGCCTCTTTAATTCATATATTGGCATATTTAATGAAACGGGAGGAGGGGATAACAAGGGCCAGCTCGAACCAAAGTGCGTTGGGCGCTATGTCTGCCCAACCCAAACAAACAAGCGAAGAACATGTCTGCTTTTGTGTCAGGGGCTCAACCCAACATAAATAATTGGTGTTGAAATGGGTTGGGCCCCAAAGATGTCCACATGAACTAAAAGATTTACATACCTAGTACCATGGTTGACCTTATACACATGGAAATTCATCATTCTCTCTAATGGATCAAATTAGGATTTAAAATTTTGTGATATAGATATATTTTTACCCATCTTACATTCCTAAAAACACAAATTCACATATGTAAACGACATATGCAATGGGTGACATCAGCCTTCTCGAGTGATGAAGGATAGAATGAACCAGAGGTAGGTAAAACTCTCGAAAAGTAATGTAAAAAGATCAAAATAGTGCGACATTAATGCTATATATAACTCTTAAGGCTGCTCATATAGTGGAGAGTAACTTAGTCTAGTAACATATGTCATGTTACTAATCTAAGTTACTGTCTCTATAGTGTGTAGTAAGTAGTAACTTAGATGTGGTTTCATGCAATGTGTTATTAATTATGTTGTAGACTCATATTGCTTTGGGATGTGTGATGTTATGGTAACATAGCTAGTTACCACCTCACTCTCTTTCTTCTTTTATCATCATGTCATGTTACCAAAATGTCTTGAGATGTATGATGTTACCACCTATGTTACCCCCACTATAAGCAGTCTAACACAATTTTGATTCAGGTTAAAAGGGTCAAGAACATCCAATTTGAAAACATTCACCGATCACATTAGTTAGGCAAGTGCATACGTCACGCCAAAATAAATTAAACTTATCTATATCTCTTATAAAGCAAAACCCCACTAGGGGGGCATTTAAGTTGTCTATCTCAACATGCAAGCTATCCACATCATCCATTCTATTAGCCATCCAATTGTCCATGTCATCCCCCACTAATATTTATTAATGCTCTACATGCAAGCCACATCATTTATTTTTTTAGCCATCCAATTATCCACATCATCCACTTTTAGCCGCCAACTACATAGTCATTTCAAGTCAGTTTTTATGTTAGCCTCTTGACTATTTACGCCAATTAAATCCTGCATGTTCCTACAAATAACACCCTATTCTAATCAACTTAATTATATCCTTTTGGTTTTTACAAAATAGAGTTATCGGAGAAATTCCCGCTGCAGCGTGCGGGTATCCTTCTAGTTTTAATATAAGTAGAACCAAAAATGAACTGGTTGTGCAAACAACCATATTTATCCAAGTTTAAATCGAATATTAAGTCAAACAATTGATGAAATATCTCTCTAGCCTTGCTAATAGTGACCAGTTATTTAAAAGATGTTCAAATCATTGTGTCATACAGGAAATCATGTTTTTATGGCGCAATCTGGAGCAAAAGGGGAAGAATCACAAGTTGTCAATACTCACAAGTCAACTTGGGTCAAAGAGCTGATTCCACTGGTGTTAACGAGCACTGTTGTAGGCGGGGAGCGTCCGTACCGCCCACCCATACCACTCGGCACTATACCCGGCTATGGGAATCCTGGCTCGATCAGCCCGGCCCGAAATTTCCGGGCTTGGGCCAGCTCGAGCATGTCTGTGGGCCAGGCCTGGGTCGAAAATTTAGGCCCGATGGTCGGGTCGGGCCTGGGCTTGGGAAATATGGCAAATAGGGAAGAGGCCCGGCCCGAGGCCCGAGGCTCGATGGGTATTTGCTGCTATGGGCCAGGCTTGGGCCGAAATATTAGGCCCGACGGTCGGGATGGGCCTGGGTTTTTTGTGTCGGGCTTTGTTAGGCCCGGCCCGAAGCCCAGCCTGGCCCGAACAATGCCCAGGTATACTCGGCACCGACGTCGCCATGTCAAACCAAACGAGTTTTGTGAAGGCGCCCATATATTTCGAAGCTTCAGCTGCCGCACACAGAGCCAACATTCTCATTTTGCATCAGAAACACAACGAGGAAGATCCACCGCTTCACCTCCACCATTGTTCATCATCCCCATCTCCATCTCCATTTCATATCCATAGCTTGTAATTGAGATCTCCTCGCGATTAGCGACCTTGTAAGAATATTTGGTACCAATCTAAGTAATTCTACAATTTTTCTTTCATTGATCTTGTTATTAAAGGTCAGTAGTCCTCACAGACTGCGGGTTGACGATTATCCTCGCAACGATTATGTTCATATAATACATGGGAATATTGTGTGGTGATTTCAATAGAAAACTTGTATTTTGTATCATTGTCTCTTACCTCGATTTGAGGACTTGTCAGGTATCCAAGTCCCCGAGGATTGATCAAGGTTCCAGGTGAGACGAATGGTAAGCAACGTCTAAATGTGAAATCACTAATCATGATGCTTTGGCATGCATTTTACTTAATAATAGTTGATAGTCCGATGATTCGTGGTATAACGGTTGGACCAAGAGACTATATGCTATCCTTGTGGCTTGCGGGGGCTATAATATTTATGGATGTGCTTCCCACAAATCCTATCATATTAGACCATTTGCACATGAATGTGATTAACTTTATATTTATCTCATATGTATGCATAGTTGCCGGTGAAACTTCAACCCTAGCCTATCTCCATCCATCGACATAACTCTAGATACAAACTACTGATGACCCACAAGTATAGGGGGTGTATCGTAGTATCTTCGATAAGTAAGAATGTCGATCCCAACGAGGAGCAGAAGGTGTTGACAGGCAGTTTTGATGAAGGATTCACTGTAAATGCTCACATACAAGTATTCAGGGGGTTTTGATGTAACAGATGAATAAAGTACAAGTAAATAAAATGCGAGAGAAATAATTGCAGCGAGTGGCCCAATCCTTTTTAGCACAAAGGACAAGCCGGTTTGTTTACTTATAATGACCAAACGTTCTCGAGGACACACGGGATTTTAGTCTAGTGCTTTCGCTACATACAGTTGATTAATCAAGTGTTGTGTGGGTGAACCTATGCTAATGTACCGCCATTCCTAGGACTAATACATACTTGTGATTATACCCCTTGCAGGCATCCGCAACTACAAGAAAGTAATTAAGATAAATCTAACCACATCCTTAAACTCTGAGATCCTGCGATCCCTCCTCGCATCGATATACCAACGGGGGTTTAGGTTTCGTCACTCCGGCAACCCCGCAATTGGCAAACGAGTACAAGATGCATTCCCCTAGGCCCATAAATGGTGAAGTGTCGTGTAGTCGACGTTCACACGACACCACTAGAAGAATAACACCACAACTTAAATATCATAACATTGAATATTACTCAACCATAATTGACTACTAACATTTAGACTTCACCCATGTCCTCAAGAACTAAACGAACTACTCACGAGACATCATATGGAACATGATCAGAGGTGATATGATGATGAATAACAATCTGAACATAAACCTTGGTTCAATGGTTTCACTCAATAGCATCAATAACAAGTAGAAATCGCACCGGGAGAGTTTCCCCTATCAAACAATCAAGATCAAACCCAAATTGCTACGGCGGTGACGATGTCCAGCGGTGGAGATGGCGGTGAGGATGGTGGAGATGATGATGATGGTGATGGAGATGATGTCCAGCTCAATGGCGGTGACGATGGCGTCGATTTCCCCCTCCGGGAGGGAATTTCCCCGGCGGATTCCTGCCCGCCGGAGAGCTCTTTTCTCTCTGGTGTTCTCCGCCCCGCAGAGGCGGCTGTAACCCTTCGTGAGGATTCCTCTGTGGCTTAGGTTTTCGGGACGAAGGGTTTCGCGAAGAAAAGGAGGCGAAAGAGGCTGAGGGGGCCCCACACCACATGGTGGCGCGGCCAGGCCATGGGCTGCGCCGCCCTATGGTGTGGGCCCACCTTGGGTCCACCTGGCTCCCCCTTCTGGCTTCCTTCGTCATCTGGAAAAATAGGATTTTTGGTAAAACTTCCTTCCACAGCTTGATCTTCCGAAATATTGCATCCTCGACGGTGCTTTTTCCAGCAGAATCCTGGCTCCGGTGCTCGATCTCCAAATAATCATGAAACATGCAAAATAATGAAATAACATAAGTATTGTGTCCCAATATGAAATATATCAATGAATAACATCAAATTATGATATAAAATAGTGATGCAAATTGGACGTATCAACTCCCCCCAAGCTTAGACTTCGCTTGTCCCCAAGCGAAACCGAACTCGGTAAACAGGACCACATGTTTATGGAGTGAAGAGTCGATAAACAAAATACGGACAAGAAGCATCATATTCATTCACACAAGACATTATAATAAACAACTTCCTCATATAACTCAACTTGAAACAAGTATAAGGTAGTCACAAATAAAGGTGCATAAAAAATCATAATTGGTGATGGCAAACTTTGTTCTTGGTCAGAGAACAGTTAACGATTATACTTATCTATTGAGCAGCGCTCTCATATTAAAGCTTATGGTAAACTTGCATACTCAATCATATTAATCATTGATGACTTTCAAAGCTATATTCATTCAGGTAAAACTTGTACTAAACAAGAAAGAATAAAAACATGATGAAGCAAACCACAATATAATAGTTCGATCACAACAACTCAAATGCTTGCTTGAGATGGAGGGAAATAGATTTACTGACTCAACATAAAGTAAAAGACAGGCCCTTCGGAGAGGGAAGTAGGGATTAAATCATGTGCTAGAGCTTTTTCAGTTTTGAAATCATATAAAGAGAATAAAAGTAAAGTTTTGAGAGGTGTTTGTCGTTGTCAACGACTGGTAGCGGGTACTCTAACCCCCTTGCCAAACAGACATCCAAAGAGCGGCTCCCATGAAGGACGTTATCTCTACCAGCAAGGTAGATCATCCCTCTTCTCTTTTGTTTACACATGTATTTTAGTTTATTTAAGGATGACACTCCCCCCAACCTTTGCTTACACAAGTCTGATACGTCTCCGACGTATCGATAATTTCTTATGTTCTATGCCATATTATTGATGATACCTACATGTTTTATGCACACTTTATGTCATATTCGTGGATTTTCTGGAACTAACCTATTAACAAGATGCCGAAGTGCCAGTTCTCGTTTTTCGCTGTTTTTGGTTTCGTAAATCCTAGTAACGAAATATTCTCGGAATTGGACGAAACGAAGACCCGAGGGCCTATTTTTCCACGGAGCTTCCGGAAGATCGAAGAACATACGAAGTGGGGCCACGAGGTGGCGACACCACGTGGCGGCGCGGCCAAGGGGGCCCGCGCCGCCTATGGTGTGGCCCCTCGTCAGCCCTCCGACTCTGCCCTTCCGCCTACTTAAAGCCTCCGTCGCGAAACCCCTGATGCGAAGAACCACGATACGGAAAACCTTCCAGAGCCACCGCCATCGCGAAGCCAAGATCTGGGGGACAGGAGTCTCTGTTCCGGCACCCTGCCGGAGCGGGGAAGTGCCCCCGGAAGGCTTCTCCATCGACACCGCTGCCATCTCCACCGCCATCTTCATCACCGCTGCTGCTCCCATGAGGAGGGAGTAGTTCTCCATCGAGGCTCGGGGCCGTACCGGTAGCTATGTGGTTAATCTCTCTCCTATGTACTTCAATACAATAATCTCATGAGCTGCCTTACATGATTGAGATTCAATATGATGATGCTTGTAATCTAGATGTCACTATGCTAGTCAAGTGAGTTTTACTTATGTGATCTCCGGAGTCCCACGTGTGTAAAGGTGACAGTGTGTGCACCGTGTGGGTCTCTTAGGCTATATTTCACAGAATACTTATTCACTGTTGAATGGCATAGTGAGGTGCTTATTTATATCTCTTTATGATTGCAATGTGTTTTGTATCACAATTTATCTATGTGCTACTCTAGCAAAGTTATTAAAGTAGTTCTATTCCTCCCGCACGTGTGTAAAGGTGACGAGTGTGTGCACCGTGTAAGTACTTGGTTTATGCTATGATCATGATCTCTTGTAGATTGCGAAGTTAACTATTGCTATGATAATATTGATGTGATCTATTCCTCCTACATATGCATGAAGGTGACGAGTGTGCATGCTATGCTAGTACTTGGTTTAGTCTTTTGATCTATCTTACACTAAAGGTTACTAAAATATGAGCATTATTGTGGAGCTTGTTAACTCCGGCATTGAGGGTTCGTGTAATCCTACGCAATGTGTTCATCATCCAACAAAAGTGTAGAGTATGCATTTATCTATTCTGTTATGTGATCAATATTGAGAGTGTCCACTAGTGAAAGTCTAATCCCTAGGCCTTGTTCCTAAATATCGCTATCAGCTGCTTGTTTACTCGTTTTATTGCGTTACTACTCTGCTGCATTACTCTTCGCTTGTTTATCTGTCCGGGCAAAGCACTTTACGGTG
The DNA here is from genome assembly GCF_022539505.1 of Lolium rigidum. Classification (NCBI taxonomy): domain Eukaryota; kingdom Viridiplantae; phylum Streptophyta; class Magnoliopsida; order Poales; family Poaceae; genus Lolium; species Lolium rigidum. Next base: position 163,206,242 of record NC_061511.1, on the reverse strand, counting down.
CCGTTGCTACTACTTATTCATACCACTCGTATTTCACTATCTCTTCGCCGAACTAGTGCACCTATTAGGTGTGTTGGGGACACAAGAGACTTCTTGCTTTGTGGTTGCAGGGTTGCATGAGAGGGATATCTTTGACCTCTTCCTCCCCGAGTTCGATAAACCTTGGGTGATCCACTTAAGGGAAACTTGCTGCTGTTCTACAAACCTCTGCTCTTGGAGGCCCAACACTGTCTACAAGAATAGAAGCTCCCGTAGACATCAAAGCCATGGCTAACCGAATCTTTGGGTGCCTTCCAACAATCTCATACCATGGAGGAGTGTCTATTGCAAAATTAAGTTGCTTACTGATGAATCAGGGCAAAACACGTGAAGAGAATTATTAATGAAAGTTGATTAATTGG
>NC_061511.1:163186782-163205741 GCF_022539505.1 Lolium rigidum | reverse complement strand
CGCCGCTTTACCAGACAACGATATAGAGAATAGCTTCTTCCTAACTTCATTCATAGCAATTGATACGTCTCCGACGTATCGATAATTTCTTATGTTCTATGCCATATTATTGATGATACCTACATGTTTTATGCACACTTTATGTCATATTCGTGCATTTTCTGGAACTAACCTATTAAGAAGATGCCGAAGTGCCGCTTGTCGTTTTCTCGCTGTTTTTGGTTTCGTAAATCCTAGTAACGAAATATTCTCGGAATTGGACGAAACAAAGACCCAGGGGCCTATTTCGCCACGAACCTTCCGGAAGACCGAAGAGCATACAAAGTGGGGCCACGAGGTGGCCAAACCACATGGCGGCGCGGCCAGGGGGGCCCGCGCCGCCCTGTGGTGTGGGCCCCTCGTCGGCCCCCGACTCCGCCCTTCCGCCTACTTAAAGCCTCCGTCGCGAAACCCCCGAGCTCGTTCCGGCACCCCCGCCGGAGCGGGGAAGTGCCCCGGAAGGCTTCTCCATCGACACCGCTGCCATCTCCACCGCCATCTTCATCACCGCTCGCTGCTCCCATGAGGAGGGAGTAGTTCTCCATCGAGGCTCGGGGCCGTACCGGTAGCTATGTGGTTCATCTCTCTCCTATGTACTTCAATACAATAATCTCATGAGCTGCCTTACATGATTGAGATTCATATGATGATGCTTGTAATCTAGATGTCACTATGCTAGTCAAGTGAGTTTTACTTATGTGATCTCCTGGAGACTCCTTGTCCCACGTGTGTAAAGGTGACAGCTGTGTGCACCGTGTGGGTCTCTTAGGCTATATTTCACGTAATACTTACCCACTCGTTATGAATGGCGTAGTGAAGTGCTTATTTATATCTCTTTATGATTGCAATGTGTTCTGTATCACAATTTATCTATGTGCTACTCTAGTGATGTGTTATTAAAGTAGTTTATTCCTCCCGCACGTGTAATGGTGACGAGTGTGTGCATCCGTGTTAGTACTTGGCGTATGCTATGATCACGATCTCTTGTAGATTGTGAAGTTAACTATTGCTATGATAGTATTGATGTGATCTATTCCTCCTACGTGGCGTGAAGGTGACAAAGTGTGCATGCTATGTTAGTACTTGGTTTAGTCGTGTTGATCTTTCTTGCACTCTAAGGTTATTTAAATATGAACATTGACTTGTGGAGCTTGTTAACTCCGGCATTGAGGGTTCGTGTAATCCTACGCAATGTGTTCATCATCCAACAAAAGAGTGTAGAGTATGCATTTATCTATTTTGTTATGTGATCAATGTTGAGAGTGTCCACTAGTGAAAGTCTAATCCCTAGGCCTTGTTCCTAAATACTGATATCGCTGCTTGTTTACTGTTTTATCGCGTTACTACTGCTGCGTTACTACTGCTTGTTTACTCGTCCCGGGCAAAGCACTTTTCCGGGTGCCGTTGCTACTACTTATTCATACCACCCGTATTTCACTATCTCTTCGCCGAACTAGTGCACCTATTAGGTGTGTTGGGGACACAAGAGACTTCTTGCTTTGTGGTTGCAGGGTTGCATGAGAGGGATATCTTTGACCTCTTCCTCCCCGAGATCGATAAACCTTGGGTGATCCACTTAAGGGAAACTTGCCGCTGTTCTACAAACCTCTCGCTCTTGGAGGCCCAACACCGTCTACAAGAATAGAAGCTCCCGTAGACATCAAGCACTTTTCCGGCGCCGTTGCCGGGGAGGAAAGGTAAAAAGGCACTCATACTCCGGTTCCAGTGTAACAGTACTTTTCCGGCGCCATTGTGTTTGTGCTCGAAGCTATTTCCTTTAGATCCTGCAATTGCATCTTTTTGTTTCTTGTTTACACTAGTTTAGCATAATGGACAACAATGAGCTTCTTATTCTATTTCCTGATTTAAAACATGGATGGTTTGATGCGAAAATTAAAAAACCTATGGAACCTTATTTGCATGCTGGTAGTAATATTAGTATGAACGCTTTGAACACCATTGTTGATAATGATATAGAAAGTTCTAAGCTTGGGGAAGCTGGCTTTCATGAGCATGATATTTTTAGTCCCCCAAGCATTGAGGAGAAAATTTTCTTTGATGATACTTTGCCTCCTATTTATGATGATTATAATAGTGGTCTTTTGGTACAACCTACTATGGAGAGTAAATTTTGTTGTGATTATACTATGCCTCCTACACTTGATGAGAATAATAATGATAGCTACTTTGTTGAATTTGCTCCCACTATTACTAATAAAATTGATTATGCTTATGTGGAGAGTAATAATTTTATGCATGAGACTCATGATAAGAATGCTTTATGTGATAGTTATATTGTTGAGTTTGCTCATGATGCTACCGAAAGTTATTATGAGAGAGGAAAATATGGTTGTAAAAAATTTCATGTTACTAAAATGCCTCTCTATGTGCTGAAATTTTTGAAGCTACACTTGTTTTATCTTCCTATGCTTGTTACTTTGCTCTTCATGAACTTGTTTATTTACAAGATTCCTATGCATAGGAAGCATGTTAAACTTAAATGTGTTTTGAATTTGCCTCTTGATGCTCTCTTTTGCTTCAAATACTATTTCTTGCGAGTGCATCATTAAAACTGCTGAGCCCATCTTAATGGCTATAAAGAAAAAACTTCTTGGGAGATAACCCATGTGTTATTTTGCTACAGTAATTTGTTTTATATTTGTGTCTTGGAAGTTGTTTACTACTGTAGCAACCTCTCCTTATCTTAGTTTTGAGTTTTGTTGTGCCAAGTAAAGTCTTTGATAGTAAAGTAAGTACTAGATTTGGATTACCGCGCAGTTCCAGCATTTCTTTGTTGTCACGAATCTGGGTCTACCTCCCTGTAGGTAGCTCAGAAAATTAAGCCAATTTACGTGCATGATCCTCAGATATGTACGCAACTTTCATTCAATTTGAGCATTTTCATTTGAGAAAGTCTGGTGGCCTAATAAAATTCATCTTTACGGACTGTTCTGTTTTGACAGATTCTGCCTTTTATTTTGCGTTGCCTCTTTTGCTATGTTGGATGAATTTCTTTGATCCATTAATGTCCAGTAGCTTTATGCAATGTCCAGAAGTGTTAAGAATGATTGTGTCACCTCTGAACATGTTAATTTTTATTGTGCACTAACCCTCTAATGAGTTGTTTCGAGTTTGGTGTGGAGGAAGTTTTCAAGGATCAAGAGAGGAGTATGATGCAATATGATCAAGGAGAGTGAAAGCTCTAAGCTTGGGGATGCCCCGGTGGTTCACCCCCGCATATTATAAGAAGACTCAAGCGTCTAAGCTTGGGGATGCCCAAGGCATCCCCTTCTTCATCGACAACATTATCAGGTTCCTCCCCTGAAACTATATTTTTATTCCGTCACATCTTATGCACTTTGCTTGGAGCGTCGGCTTGTTTTTGTTTTTTGTTTTGTTTGAATAAAATGGATCCTAGCATTCACTTTGTGGGAGAGAGACACGCTCCGCTGTAGCATATGGACAAGTATGTCCTTAGGCTCTACTCATAGTATTCATGGCGAAGTTTCTTCTTCGTTAAATTGTTATATGGTTGGAATTGGAAAATACTACATGTAGTAACTCTAAAAAGTCTTGGATAATTTGATACTTGGAAATTGTTGTGCTCATGTTTAAGCTCTTGCATCATATACTTTGCACCCATTAATGAAGAAACACTTAGAGCTTGCTAATTTGGTTTGCATATTTGGTTTCTCTAGAGTCTAGATAACATCTAGTATTGAGTTTTGAACAACAAGGAAGACGGTGTAGAGTCTTATAATGTTTACAATATGTCTTTTATGTGAGTTTTGCTGCACCGTTCATCCTTGTGTTTGTTTCAAATAACCTTGCTAGCCTAAACCTTGTATCGAGAGGGAATACTTCTCATGCATCCAAAATCCTTGAGCCAACCACTATGCCATTTGTGTCCACCATACCTACCTACTACATGGTATTTATCCGCCATTCCAAAGTAAATTGCTTGAGTGCTACCTTTAAAATTCCATCATTCACCTTTGCAATATATAGCTCATGGGACAAATAGCTTAAAAACTATTGTGGTATTGAATATGTACTTATGCACTTTATCTCTTATTAAGTTGCTTGTTGTGCGATAACCATGCTTCCGGGGACGCCATCAACTATTCTTTGTTGAATATCATGTGAGTTGCTATGCATGTCCGTCTTGTCCGAAGTAAGAGAGATCTACCACCTTTATGGTTGGAGCATGCATATTGTTAGAGAAGAACATTGGGCCGCTAACTAAAGCCATGAATCATGGTGGAAGTTTCAGCTTTGGACACACATCCTCAATCTCATATGAGAATAATAATTGTTGCCACATGCTTATGCATTAAAGAGGAGTCCATTATCCGTTGTCCATGTTGTCCCTGGTATGGATGTCTAAGTTGAGAATAATCAAAAGCGAGAAATCCAAAATGCGAGCTTTCTCCTTAGACCTTTGTACAGGCGACATTGAGGTACCCCATTGTGACACTTGGTTAAAACATGTGCATTGCAAAGATCCGGTAGTCCAAGCTAATTAGGACAAGGTGCGGGCACTATTAGTATACTATGCATGAGACTTGCAACTTGTAAGATATAACTTTCATAACTCATATGCTTTATTACTACTCGTTGACAAAATTGTTTCATGTTTTCAAAATAAAAGCTCTAGCACAAATATAGCAATCGATGCTTTCCTCTTTGAAGGACCATTCTTTTTACTTTTATATTGAGTCAGCTTCACCTATCTCTCTCCACCTCAAGAAGCAAACACTTGTGTGAACTGTGCATTGATTCCTACATACTTGCATATTGCACTTGTTATATTACTCTATGTTGACAATTATCCATGAGATATACATGTTACAAGTTGAAAGCAACCGCTGAAACTTAATCTTCCTTTGTGTTGCTTCAATACCTTTACTTTTATTTATTGCTTTATGAGTTAACTCTTATGCAAGACTTATTGATGCTTGTCTTGAAGTACTATTCATGAAAAGTCTTTGCTTTATGATTCACTTGTTTACTCATGTCATTACCATTGTTTTGATCGCTGCATTCATTACATATGTTTACAAATAGTATGATCAAGGTTATGATGGCATGTCACTTCGTAAATTATCTTTGTTATCGTTTTACTCGCTCGGGACGAGCGTAACTAAGCTTGGGGATGCTTGATACGTCTCCGACGTATCGATAATTTCTTATGTTCTATGCCATATTATTGATGATACCTACATGTTTTATGCACACTTTATGTCATATTCGTGCATTTTCTCGGAACTAACCTATTAACAAGATGCCGAAGTGCCGCTTGTCGTTTTCGCTCGTTTTTGGTTTCGTAAATCCTAGTAACGAAATATTCTCGAATTGGACGAAACAAAGACCCAGGGGCCTATTTCGCCACGAACCTTCCGGAAGACCGAAGAGCATACGAAGTGGGGCCACGAGGTGGCCAAACCACATGGCGGCGCGGCCAAGGGGGCCCGCGCCGCCCGTGGTGTGGGCCCCTCGTCGCGCCCCCCGACTCGCCATTCCGCCTACTTAAAGCCTCCGTCGCGAAACCCCCGATGCGAAGAACCACGATACGGAAAACCTTCCGCAGCCGCCGCCATCGCGAAGCCAAGATCCGGGGGACAGGAGTCTCCGTTCCGGCACCCCGCCGGAGCGGGGAAGTGCCCCCGAAGGCTTCTCCATCGACACCGCCGCCATCTCCACCGCCATCTTCATCACCGCCGCCGCTCCCATGAGGAGGGAGTAGTTCTCCATCGAGGCTCGGGGCCGTACCGGTAGCTATGTGGTTCATCTCTCTCCTATGTACTTCAATACAATAATCTCATGAGCTGCCTTACATGATTGAGATTCATATGATGATGCTTGTAATCTAGATGTCACTATGCTAGTCAAGTGAGTTTTACTTATGTGATCTCCGGAGACTCCTTGTCCCACGTGTGTAAAGGTGACAAGTGTGTGCACCGTGTGGGTCTCTTAGGCTATATTTCACGTAATACTTACTCACTCGTTATGAATGGCGTAGTGAAGTGCTTATTTATATCTCTTTATGATTGCAATGTGTTCTGTATCACAATTTATCTATGTGCTACTCTAGTGATGTGTTATTAAAGTAGTTTATTCCTCCTGCACGGTGTAATGGTGACAGCGTGTGCATCCGTGTTAGTACTTGGCGTATGCTATGATCACGATCTCTTGTAGATTGTGAAGTTAACTATTGCTATGATAGTATTGATGTGATCTATTCCTCCTACGTGGCGTGAAGGTGACAGTGGGCATGCTATGTTAGTACTTGGTTTAGTCGTGTTGATCTTTCTTGCACTCTAAGGTTATTTAAATATGAACATTGAATTGTGGAGCTTGTTAACTCCGGCATTGAGGGTTCGTGTAATCCTACGCAATGTGTTCATCATCCAACAAAAGAGTGTAGAGTATGCATTTATCTATTCTGTTATGTGATCAATGTTGAGAGTGTCCACTAGTGAAAGTCTAATCCCTAGGCCTTGTTCCTAAATACCGATATCGCCGCTTGTTTATCGTTTTATTGCGTTACTACCGCTGCGTTACTACTGCTGCGTTACTATCGCTTGTTTATCGTCCCGGGCAAAGCACTTTTCCGGTGCCGTTGCTACTACTTATTCATACCACCTCGTATTTCACTATCTCTTCGCCGAACTAGTGCACCTATTAGGTGTGTTGGGGACACAAGAGACTTCTTGCTTTGTGGTTGCAGGGTTGCATGAGAGGGATATCTTTGACCTCTTCCTCCCTGAGATCGATAAACCTTGGGTGATCCACTTAAGGGAAACTTGCTGCTGTTCTACAAACCTCTGCTCTTGGAGGCCCAACACTGTCTACAAGAATAGAAGCTCCCGTAGACATCAGCAATACCTGCACATTTGAATAACCCGCATAATTCATGCAAAAACAGTAAATGATCACCAGGATGGACAGTTACATCCCCTTCATAGCGGTTATCCATAACATGTTCAATAATTTTCGTAGGTATTTTATATGGTATTACTTCCTCACCTGGCGCCTCATCCACTACCGTTGCAGCAGTAGTAGATTTCCCAAATAGAAATTGAAGAGAAGATCTCTCCATAATGACTTATAGCAAAGAGCGTAAATAAAATCAGCACAAACAGTAAAGGTTTCCCTTACCAATTCCACTTACCAATAGCGCTTCACTCCCCGGCAACGGCGCCAGAAAATAGTCTTGATGACCCACAAATATAGGGGGTGTATCGTAGTATCTTCGATAAGTAAGAATGTCGATCCCAACGAGGAGCAGAAGGTGTTGACAGGCAGTTTTGATGAAGGATTCACTGTAAATGCTCACGATACAAGTATTCGGGGGTTTTGATGTAACAGATGAATAAAGTACAAGTAAATAAAATGCGAGAGAAATAATTGCAGCGAGTGGCCCAATCCTTTTTAGCACAAAGGACAAGCCGGTTTGTTTACTTATAATGACCAAACGTTCTCGAGGACACACGGGATTTTAGTCTAGTGCTTTCGCTACATACAGTTGATTAATCTTCATTGTTTTGATAAGTGCTGTGTGGGTGAACCTATGCTAATGTACCGCCCTTCCTAGGACTAATACATACTTGTGATTATACCCCTTGCAAGCATCCGCAACTACAAGAAAGTAATTAAGATAAATCTAACCACAGACCTTAAACTGTGAGATCCTCGCGATCCCTCCCCGCATCGATATACCAACGGGGGTTTAGGTTTCGTCACTCCGGCAACCCCGCAATTAGCAAACGAGTACAAGATGCATTCCCCTAGGCCCATAAATGGTGAAGTGTCGTGTAGTCGACGTTCACACGACACCACTAGAAGAATAACACCACAACTTAAATATCATAACATTGAATATTACTCAACCATAATTCACTACTAACATTTAGACTTCACCCATGTCCTCAAGAACTAAACGAACTACTCACGAGACATCATATGGAACATGATCGGAGGTGATATGATGATGAATAACAATCCGAACATAAACCTTGGTTCAATGGTTTCACTCAATAGCATCAATAACAAGTAGAAATCGACACGGGAGAGTTTCCCCTATCAAGCAATCAAGATCAAACCCAAATTGCTACGGCGGTGACGATGTCCAGCGGTGGAGATGGCGGTGATGATGGTGGAGATGATGATGATGGTGATGGAGATGATGTCCGACTCGATGGCGGTGACAATGGCGTCGGTTTCCCCTCCGGGAGGGAATTTCCCCGGCGGATTCCTGCCCGCCGGAGAGCTCTTTTCTCTCTGGTGTTCTCCGCCCCGCAGAGGCGGCTGTAACCCTTCATGAGGATTCCTCTGTGGCTTAGGTCTTCGGGACGAAGGGTTTCACGAAGAAAAGGAGGCGAAAGAGGCTGAGGGGGCCCCACACCACATGGTGGCGCGGCCAAGCCATGGGCCGCGCCGCCCTATGGTGTGGGCCCACCTTGGGTCCACCGGCTCCCCTTCCGGCTTCCTTCGTCATCCGGAAAAATAGGATTTTTGGTAAAACTTCCTTCCACAGCTTGATCTTCCGAAATATTGCATCCCGACGGTGTTTTTTCCAGCAGAATCCCGGCTCCGTGCTCGATCTCCAAATAATCATGAAACATGCAAAATAGATGAAATAACATAAGTATTGTGTCCCAATATGAAATATATCAATGAATAACAGCAAATTATGATATAAAATAGTGATGCAAATTGGACGTATCAACTACACTGGCAAGGTCCGGTAAATATAAGATAAAATGAATTAACAAGTCTCGTAGACATTCCTTAACCATCTGCATGTGTTCTCCAAGGTTCAGTAAACCTAGGTATTCTAAGGGGAAAAGCTACTATATTGCATTAGTAATCCGGATCGGAGATATCAACACTTTTTCTGGCGCCGTTGCCAGGGAAGCAATTTCGCTATAGTGATAAAGTTAATGGAGACCTTGTTATTTAGTTTAATTTTTGTTTTATTTAATTTATCGTTATCTATTGAAAACACATAAAGAATTAGTTACTTGTTATTTTCATTCATCTTATACCAAAGCACAGAAATGTTAGCACTATGGCACAAAATACGTTGGGGATAATAATACCCCTAATGATGATTTCATGGGTGCACCTATCACTTGGCCCGATGTTACAACAGAGGACTATGAAATTAAGCCTAACTTTTTGATTTTAGATCAACATAACCAATTTAGAGGCTCAGATAATGATGATTCAGATTCGCACTTAAACACGTTTACTGAGATATGCGACATGGTCCACATACAAGATGCTGATCCCAATATAGTCAAATTGTGCAGAGTAAAGACAAAATATTGGTTGCTAGTTATGCCTAACGACACTATTATTTCATGTGAGGAATGCACTAATATTTTCATGACTATGTTTTTCCCTCTAGCTAAGACTATGCAATTTCGATCTAATATTAGATGCTTTAGGCAAGAGGATTGCGAGCCGCTGGCAGTTTCATGTGAAAGGATGAAGGAATCCATAATGAGCTGTCTCAACCATGGGATGGAAGAATGGTTAGTTCTCCATTTATTTTAGAACGGTTTTAATGCTATGTCTAAGCATATGTTTAATACTGGAGCACATTCATGGACAGACCGATAATTATATACAAGGAGAAATTTAATTTGGTTCCCGGGTGCGTATGCTCCCTCTACCAAGAAAATATATTTTGAAGTGTCGAAAAATTTTAACCAAAAATTCTACATGTACCTCTCCACAATATATGTGGGTACGCCAAGTCTCGAGAAAAACTGATATTTTTGTGGTCTACTAAAAAAGAGAAAATTTATGTTGTCACAAGCCTTATTTTAAGCACCAAATTTTGTATTTTTTACACACCCCACAAGTCAATTCGAATTTTCATGAAACAACTTTGTGGACGTATAGCACGTGAAGATTTATGCGCGAATTTTTTGTTTCAAATTTTTTCATGTTTTAAAATGTATCTAAGATGCATTTCAAAATAAAGAGATTATATGATCCCATGTGCCAAAACACCACTCCCATATACAAGCAGCGTCTTGATGATATGGAGAATAAATGGTTACTTGTCAGAGAAGGTGGAGCGAGACGGCGACGAGTCCCCGCCGCCCAAACCTGCGCATCCCCTAGCGGGGCTACCACGGCTAGCCATGGGAGTACGTTTCTCGGGCGAAGCGGCGCTGGAGTGAGGCGGATTCCTTATCAGAGAAGGTGGAGCGAGACAGCAGAGGGGAGTAGAGTTTGGAAACCAAACTCCCCTTCATAGCCCGTTTTAATACGGGGCAACCATCGCGTTTCTCGGACCCCCAAACTGAGTTTGCAGGTCAGGCCGCGAGTTTAGTCTCCGTTCTAAGTCACTTTCAGTCTGAACCCGTAAACTCGCCGGAAATATAGGGTTCTAACTAGTTTTTCAGTATGTGTTAGAGTTGCTCTAATCATCCCGACAGCAAAAAGGTCACAGCTACGGCGAAAGCCGTGTGATCCGTCGACACTTCCTCAGAAAAATGCTCCTCGGAAATGCCGGGACAGGGATCGATCGAGCTCTGGAGCCTGGCCGGGACCGATGGAGAGAAACCTGACGCGCGGCCGAAGAAGCCGCCGCCGGCGCTGGTCGCGTGGCGCCGTCGTGGTCCGCACACGGATGGTCCGACGGAGATCAGACGCGAGGCGTGCGCTCGTGCATGGGTCAGTCGTGACTGGCGAGAGATTGATTGGCCGGCGCTGAAATCTATGCGGCGTAACGCGAATGAATTAACCGCGTCCACGTGCGCTCATCTTCTTCGTTCAAACGCGGCCAGCTTACTTAAGCTGTGAGCATTAACTGCCGGTGTGAAAACCGCATTTGCTTTGCCCTAGATCCCCCATTTCACACTCTCAAGTTCAAGTCACTACTAGTACCTCGCAGAAATGTTGTCGAACTAGCTAGGAGTACCCAGAGCTAGAATATCCGCAGAGCCTGGGGATAAAACGGAACGAAAGCACTGCTAGTGTTAATCCCTAGCGATAAGCACCCGGCCGGCGGGCCCGGTTCACGTGTGGCCAATCACTGTGGTTCCCTCGCGACTCGTACGGCCACACGACAAACTTGTCAATATAAGCGAAAAGAAAAGAGAAAGAAGCAAAGAACCAAGCAGCACATGCTCCTGATTTTTAAATATGTTTGAAATTGTCAAAATCTAATTTAAAAATTCACATGTATATTTCGACCTTCTATTTGCTCACAGGTTCATGAAATATTATTTACGTCACGCATAGAAAAGGCAAAATTTGGTGCCATCAAGAAGCTTTTCACGAGATATTTCTTTATATTTTTTTATACTGGACACATAAATATCGGCTTTCCGCGAAACTTGGCGTGCACACGTAAAATATTGAGAGATACACTCAATTTCTTTTTAATTTGAAATCCTTTTAGCATTTTTAAAAATATTTTTCCTATGGCAAGAGCATATGCACCCAACATCAAAAGTGAATTTTCGGCAAATCACACAAACAGTTCACGGACATGATATCCGACTACGGATGTTGCCACAAAAGCGATGTATACCATCCCAATGTTCTGTTCTAGAGTAGGGGTGGACTAACTAGTCACTCAGATTGTTAAAGCTCGTGATCGTCAAGGCTTGAATCATTAAGACCGTTAAGAATAATAAGCTGAAATAGTTGTTTGGCTCGCTTTGTTAGCTAATTGTGAGTGCATGCAAATAGGCAATACATACTTACATAGTATTCAATACATACATATTCATTAACTGATATTGTTCGGTTACTTGACTTCGGCCACTTCTTTAGTCCGTTGGTCTCTTTTGATGGTCTTCATCTTAAATAGGCTATGAGTATAGCATAGGAACAACAATATACTCGGCTAGAAGTTTGTTACCAATGTTAACAAGTAGCTCACAAAGAACATCGGCTCGATTGTTTAGCTCGTTAAGGTTAATGAGCAAAACTTGTTGCTAGCAAAAATTGTTGCTCAGCTAGGTTCTTTAAGAAAATAAGTCGAGTTTAAGACTAGCTCCAATGGGAGTATCATAAGTAGTATCATGCATGCCATGTTGGCAAAAATCTAATGTGTCACATCAATTAATGAGGTGAGAGATGAGAGTAGTAGTATCATAATATGATACCGTATCATGACACATAAACCTAGAAAACTTCATGACAAATACATCATGTACACACATTTGCATTGAGATTCTACAAATCATTAAATATGACATAAGTATGATACCATATTATGATACTATGCATTGTGGAGGTGGTATCACAAACTAGTATCATGTGCATGATACTAGTATATAATACTTCTCATTGTGACTAGTCTAAACGAGTCAAGCAAACTGAGTGTTCTTTAAACTTGGCCAGATTCGAGCTTTATCTCCATGTTCTGTTTTAGAGAGATCGCCAATCGCTAATAATTTTAGTAGCCCATGCGTGTTCTCTTCTACAGTCACCAATCTTAACATGAACAAACCCATAATCTAGAGCGACCAACCAGCGATCTTTATACTTCTATAAGAGCATCTCCAGCCGCGTCCCCCAAAGCGTCCCCCAAAGGGATTTGGGGCGCGCCGGACAGAAAATGCGTTCCAGCCGCGTCCCCCAAAGCCCTTTTTTGTCCGGCGCGCCCCTATACGGTGTCCGGCGCCCGAGCCCGTCCCCGTCCCACGGGGACGCACCGGGGACGCCGGACACAACGAAAGCGAGGCGAACCGACGCGGGCCCGACCCGTCGGCGGCACGGGAAGGCTAAAACCCCGTCGCCTACCTTTGGTCAAGCGACGTTAATGGCGTCCCTCGTTTTCCCGTGCGACGCGAGGACGCGTCTCGTCGTGCACGGCCGCGTGGCCGTCCGCGCCGGAGTTATTGTGTGCAACCACCGCCGCCGCCGCCGTTTTAAGACGCCCTGCGGTTCTCGCCGCTCATAATCCTTCTCGTCGCCGCCGCCTCCCTCCCGGATCTTCTCCTCGCCGCTCAAAAATGTCGAGCTCGTCCTCCCGCAAGATCGCCGCGGCGAACGGCTTCGGCCGCGGCAGCCTCACCGTGGCGGAGGCGTGGGCGCCGTACCACGCCCGTATCCGGTCCCGCCGGACATGCGGTTGCCAGCGGCCGGCGGCTGGAAGATGGTCGTGAACGGCATTGGCGTTCCGCCGCCGCCGAAGCCACGCACGGAGCAATGGTGGGACGCCGTCAAGGCCCGTCGGGCTCAACTCACTGCCCAGGAGCGGTTGGATCCGACGTGGGCGGTCGACAACAACGACGCCTGGTGGACGACGTACTTCAAGGCGAAGTACGACATCGAGATGCACAGCACCGACAACCTCGTCAGCGGCCCCAATAGCTGGAACAAGGACGGCCACGCCCTGTTCTAGGGCGTTCGGGGGCGCACCCTCGACAACGTCATCCGCGGCATCCGCAACGGCGCTCCAAGGCTGGAGATGCCGTCGTCGCCGCCGCCGTCTCCTCAATGGCAGCCGAGGAGGACGACGTACTCGTCCTCCTCGCACTCTTCTTCCTCGGGACCGGCGCGATCGACGCCGTCCTCGTCTTACCGGTCGGCGCCGTACACCGTTCCCAAACGGGAGGTGAAGGAGGAGCCGGCGACGCCCGTCAACACGAGGCGTGGCGGCAGCGGCAGCCGGCGGCAGCAAGGGAGGCGTGGCGGCGCCCTCCTCATCCCGAAGCCGGAGGTGAAGGAGGATCCGGAGGAAGCGTCGCAGGCGGCGCTGCTGGCGCAGTACGAGCGGCAGCAGCGGCTCATCGCCAGCAGTGACGACTCCGAGGACCGCCTGGGCTGCGGGCGGCGTTCTTGGCGTCCATGAACGACAAGGACGCTCGGAGGGGCGACCTGGACGCGGCGATCGCCATGTCCATCCGCGACTCCGGCAAGCCGTCGGTGGACCTCACCGACGACGGCGAGGCGAGACCAAGCGGCTTGGTGAAGGACGAGCCCGTCGACGAGCGCGTCAAGCGAGGAGGTCGTCACCGACGACATGTACAACTTCCAGCGAAGTACTACGACGCCTCCGGCCGCCGCAAGTGGTTCTAGATTAGGTTTAGTTTAAAGTTAGTCAAATTTCGTTCGAATCTATGTAAGTTTGGACGAATCTAATCGAATCTAGTTAAGTTTAAAATTTGCGAAATTTTGTTGGGGGACGCGACTGGGGAGCGACGTCCCCCAAACGCGGCACGAACGAAACACGTCCCCCAAACGCTCAATCCGGCGCGGTTTGGGGGGCGGTTTGGGGGACGCGGCTGGAGATGCTCTAAGGATCGCTATTTCGAAATTTTATTACTGCCAGGTTCTGTCTTTCTTTTTCCCGCGCAGGTACTGGTACTGCGGACCAGGAAGACCAGTGGTTGTCAGCCAGCAGCACATTTTTTTAAACAAACCCTTTTGCTGGAAGGAGGGCAGAGTCGGATTCCCTCGGCGATGTGCCTGCTGCAGTTCTGCCGCTGCCGGTAGGCGCTGCACCTGCACGGGACACGTCGGCGCCGCGGGATCGATCACGACAGGACGAGCGCCGAATAAATCTATGGCGCACGGGCGGCGGCATCCGATGCTGGAGCGGCTCGTCAAGGTAGTACAGGACACGCAGGAGGGGCAGGGGGCAGGGAGCCGCGCGCAGCAGCAGCGGCTATCCGGAAATTCGCGGCGGCGCACGGTGGGTGGGAATCCCAGGCGTGGAAACCGCGGGTTTTTCTATTCGTCTCGGGCGATTCCCGAAGACGGTATCCGATGATCCCCTGTCGGCTGCCATCTCGCTCCCAGGTCCACAAAGTTGTGCTGATTTATGCAGGGATCCTCCTTCTTCTTCCTCGCCTCCGAACTCTCAAGGCGGGAAGCAAATTTCACAAAGTACGTACGCAGGAGAAGCTGATGGTCCGATTTTAAAGTTCAGATTCCTCCAATGACACGCGTAGGGATATGTGGCTGCTCGCCTTTTCATGGTACGCGCTGATTGGTGGATCAAAGTTGGATTAGATGGCCACGCGACCAGCCTCGTGCCCGTGCGTATGTGAATGACATGACCCTATTTGATTGCTGCGCAAATGGTGAATCAGTCCCGCTCAATCCTAGACATGTCCGCGGCAACTCATTTTCGGTCTAAATTTGGGGTGGAAATGGCGACACGCGGGCAGAGCGTGCGTGCGCACGTGTCTCTTTAGTCCACCCAAATCGTCATCTTCATGTGTGTCGCAACACCACCGCACCGCTGCATGCGTTGTTTGTTGCCTTCGCCAGTGCCGCACGTTTGTATTGCTGCTCGCAGGTGGCCAGGCCTGTTTCCGGCGTTGATGTACGCGGTTGACTCATCCACGACACATCTAGTTCGTCGTTCGTCTGCTCGGAGCCGCCTAGAAACCGCGACACCTAAGACATGTTCATCCACTTGGGCATGTGAATTTGAGGTACCAACTCGGTCTATCACCCATTTCGTCGACATAGATATTGACATAGTGACAATTATATGGCCATAGTTTCATGTTGTACGTAGATGGACAGTAGTTCGGTCGAGTTTTTCTACAATAATGTCATCGATACCTCGTCCGGCAATGACTCTGACGGTGATACCGAACTGATGGTGCTCGCGCCATCCCTCATCTGTGAGCACAACGAGAGGCAGATGTTGTACTTTAGGGGCTCGATGAGGCCACCCACGAGCAATATCAAACCCAAAAGCTAGCCATAACCATCTCTTCAAAAACTACTTCTACCATACCAATCCACCACTCTTCCCGGAGCATATATACTGGCACCGCTTTCTAATGCCAAGAAAGTTGTCCATGCAAGTTCTCGATGGTGTGAGGGACCACTAACGAATGCAGGACCGATGCAGCCATTTGGTGTTCACCCATTTGGTGTTCACCAATCTTGGTGGGCTATTGCATGCCACCCTAAAACACAGAGTGTTGGGACCATATGCAAGTTGATGACTTTTTTTATGATCATGCATAACATGACCGTTGAGAATGAACTTGATGATAGTCTCTTCGCCCAAGGGTGGTATTTTTAGGGTGAATTAGTTGAGCTGGTGCGTGGGCCGGCATCGTTTGTAGCGCGCCTCCCTATGAATCATGAGATCCAGATCGCCACACTCACAATCAACTTCAAGCGTATTTGATTGAGAATATGTGGGGTCATGTAGGAAACCAATAGTCATGACCTATCATTTACTTGTTTTAATTTGCTTTTGTACTACATTTAACTATGAACTATGTTGTTTATTTGGGCGTGGCCTATTTAAATTAATTTGGTTGTAAACAATATTATTGTTTTACTTTCATCTCTAACGATTGGGAGAAATGGAAAAAAAGGCAACATGGCCAGCCTTGACCAAATGGGTCTCGCCGCTAGGTTTGCCCCGCCCCCAAACGTGCCACAAGTGGACCGGCGCAGTGAACCTGCTCGCAAGCCAACCCAAACGGACTAAAACAGACACCTTTTGTGTTTGAAATGGGTCGGCCCACTGGAGATGTCCTTATCTTTAATGTTTGGATATCTATGTTAAATAGGGAAGACATGCTACCTTTTTAGGTCCCACTTGAAACAGAGAAAAACCATAGGAAATTTGGACGATTGATTTCCTATATGAAAAATTCCTATGGTGCCGCTCGGAACGAAGGAATAGGATCCAAGGATTCCTTTGAAATTCCTATGGGGTGGGAAATTCCATAAGAATTTGAAGGAGAACTAGCATGAAGTCTCACCTCATGTTTTCATCCTCTTGTGTCTCTAATTTCACTGTTTTTCCAGCATGACATCTGAACAATATTTTTGAAGTTTTCCTCTTGTTTTGGTACATGTAGGAATCAACAATACTCAATTAATGTATTCTCCATGTTCCGATGTTTTGAGTTCTTGTGTTCCAAATGGGTCCTTAGAGATGGTGTAATGGCTTTCTCAAAAAAAAATATGGTGCTCGCAACAAAACTACATGTGTTTACCAATTCGTTAGGACTTCAAGTGCATAGTCATGCAGCAAGTGTTTGTTTTTTCCCACAAGGATGAATCGAGGTTTTGTATCAAACTCTCGGGGAGAAAATTGGTTATATCTTCTATCATCTTCGAAAAACCTAAAAATTTAAAGCAAATAGTTTTTTGTCCCCAACTCCACCGAGGTGTTTGTCAAACACAACGGTGTGTAAGCAATGCAAAACAAAGTTAAGCATGTAAAGTATGCAAAGTATTTTTATTTTTGAATTTATGAAGTGCTGAAAGTAAACAATGCAAGCAAAGTAAAGTACACTGTGTTTATTATAGTATATAAAATGGACTAGGGTTCATAGTTTCATTTGATCTCCCTCTCATGAACATGGTGGCATCGATAAAGCACTAAATAACAAGCAACAAGTGCTAGCATGGCGTTGTTGATAAGCATTCATATAGGCATCAATTCCCAGGATAGAGATGATGCAATACATTTCATTAATACTTCCCATGCGTGGAAAGAGTTCTCAAACCAAGATTAACAGTAAAAGAACTTTGACATGAATTTGATTAACAAAACTATCATCTTGAGCAAATAAGGACACCTAGAATGTCACTAGATGGACAATAGCATATGTAATCATTTATCCCTAGTGAGGTAACCAATGGAAACGTAAAAAACCATAGTAGCACATGAATTTGTGTCACTTCCTCATGCATACTACCAGGCTAATCCACATAACACACACATCTCCCTCACGGGTTCTTGCATACTACTTTGATCAGATCAAAGCATACATGAATAGGGTAACATATTCATATATCAATATATCAAGAACATATATCAATTGCACTCATTACTCATCTCATAATAAAAGATCAACCATCAAAGTATTTGTAACACCCCGAAGAATATCACATCGGAAGAGTAGATATCGAATATGTGCATTTGCATAGCATGCATCTCTAAAACACTGGTAAATTTTGAAATTTTATCTTGAAGAACCAAAGTCATCGAATTTGAACTCTAGTGTCAAATTTTACCTAAGTCAAGCACTGGGATTTGTAATTCAACTTTCAACATGACCATCGAACATTCTAAAATTTGGGGTAAATTAAAACTTAAGCACCTAAACTTGTTTTCAATTAGAGAATATCACTGTGTGATTATAACTTGAAACCAATTGAACACACTTCCAAAAGTTTTTTAATTCAAAATTGAGGTTTGACCAAGTCAAACTTGAACTCAAATATTTTGAATCAAAAACCTAAGACTTTGATTCAAATATTCCTAAAATCTATATATTAAACAATATCTATACATTTCCTATTTTGAATTCATCTCATATCAGCATATAACAATAATAACATAAATTCGAATTTCAGATTTGATTTTAAATAATAAGGAACAAATTCAAATATTCATAACTAACTAAATAAAAATCAAGAAAATAAAAACACAAGATAAAAATCTTAAGAATTTTATTCTCTGTCAATCTACAATCATTACAAAGTCAATTACAAACTTGAATCATCCATAAATGGAAATCAAGAGAAAACCCTAAATAGAAACTAAGAAATATAAAAAGAACGCCCTAAACTAAAGCCTAACTAGCCTAACCTATCTACACTACTATCTACACTATCTCCACTTTATTGTCTTCTCAACACCACATTCTTTTGATCAACATCATTTCATGCTCACTTTAATCCTTCCATTGACCTGCACAAACTTAAGAAACCATCTGTGATGATTAAAATGTTGGATCCACCATGGGGTGGACCCATTTGATCTAGGATCCAAGGAAGTGTCATAGGAAAGAATTCCTGAAAAATTAGGGAGCATATTAAGAAAAAAAACATAGATAATTGAGTGGAATGGAATATTAAGCCATTGACCATTAGCATCAGACCAACTGGCAGAACAACAACCAATAGCAAGTACCAGTAACCATGATAGAAGCCAATGTTAGGAAGTA
>NC_061511.1:163007047-163186682 GCF_022539505.1 Lolium rigidum | reverse complement strand
AGGACGGGTTGTAGTATCTATAGGCGTGAGAGTGTTGACGTCAGAAACCCACTGGCGGGCAGAGACGGGCAACACCGTAGAGCCGGGAACAACTAGGGCTGCGGCTGGCCCTAGTCCCTCTGAGCGACGGCCCGCAAAGCCTCCTGGTCGCACGCACCGATGTTTATCACAAGGGCGTGCCACACGACCTATACCCGGTCGGGAAGGTGTGGATGATGCCTCGCTTAGTTTCCTGCAGGGCACACACGTAAACGTTAAATACGAGCCTCGATCGGCTCTCAGGTTATCCTGTGAATCGGCTCAAAGAGCCGATCCACCCATGATTCAGACGGGGTGTCCGAATATATGGTGGTCCTGCTTGATCAATGAAAAGCTGATGAGATCTACGACGATTTAGGGTTTTCACCGCATAATCGGATCATCCTACTCAGTTTCGGGCCTCGCGCTCGCGCACGGTGACCGTAAGCCGATCCTAGACAGGGCCTAAACACCAACACGAGATTGATCCCCGGAACATCCGTTCTAGGACTAGCAAACGCCACCCTACACGCCGCTGGATCCTCCGACCCCTTGTAAGGCCTAACTATTGCGGATATTAAACTAATCCTTGTAGAACAAGGAGCAATCGTAACGGATCAGATCTACTAAACTATGATCAAGCGGGGTGCCGCCCTACGCCTAAGATAGGCGTAAGGGCGGCTAGACATGCAAGGGTTGCACTACGAAAGCATGCAGCATGAAGAACAATGCTAACCCTAACATGTCTAAGATAACTACGTTGCTCGCCATCAAAAAGGCTTCGGCACGAGCAACGCATGAACAACGTGGGCAGGCTTGTCTTGCCTAGATCGCAAGATGCGATCTAGGCAGCATGATGCTTACCGGTAGAAACCCTCGAGACGAAGGAGTTGGCGATGCGCCGAGATTTGTTTGTGGTTGAACGTTGGTTGTTGTTTATTCCATAAACCCTAGGTACATATTTATAGTCCAGCGGACTTTCTAATGTGGGCGTGCACTAAACCGTGCACGAGTAAGATTCTATCTCTAAACTAAGATGCGATCTAATATGTTACAGATACACGGGCAATTAAGCCCAATTTGGTATAAAGGGCCGATTCACGTATTCCTTCTATATATATATATTCTTTACGTCCATCTTGATCGCGGCCCACCTCTGACTTGGTCAAATTCTGGTGATAACACATGCCCCCCTGGTTTTGGAAATGGCATTTCCAAAATCATTACGCTTTCTTTCGTCGGGTCATGTCGTGGCAGAACCGTCGCAGTATCCGTCACCATGATGACTTGCCTTCTCAACTTCTCCGCGTGACTTGGCAGTCTTTCTCTTTCTTTCAAGCACCACTTCCTCGGAAACTGCTGTGGCATTGAATTTCCACTATATCCCCTTTTATTTAACCGCTATGAACAGTTCTGCTCTGCATCTCCCTCGCATTAGCAGTCCAAAAGTCCTCCTGCGCCATCATGTCTTCTTCCTCCTCTGCCCCATCGGATCCTTCTAGCCAGTCCTCCATGTCCCGTGAGCCGACGCCGGAGCACAACCCGGCGGAGGTCCATGCGGCCAACACCCGTCGCACCATTGCGGCCGGGGAGGAGTCAGACCATGACTTCTCCATCTGGTCCGAGGACGACCAGTCCTCGACGGACGGGGAGAGCGACCTCCGTTTCCTCGCCGACGGGGAATCGGAGGAGGAGAGCGATGACGATCGCTTCTCTCGGGACGACTTCACCTCCTCCGAGGGGGTGAAGGAGGAGGAAGAGGAGGAGGACGACGACGACGACGACGAATCCCTCGAGGGCTACCCGCCGGCCGAAGCGCCTCCGCATGTGGTGGGACGACGACGGCGGCGACGACGAAGACGGGGATGACGCCCCCGTGGAGGGCTACGGGAGTAGCGACGAGGAGCCCATCGGCAGCGGTGCCGGGTGAGAGCTCGAGGATGACGATGAGGGCGGTGACGGCCCGTAGATAGGACCTCTAGCATAGGGTCAGTAGTAGTAGATGGAGCAATGTATCCCCTAGTATTTCCTTCTGAGAGTAATCAGCTCTTTGATGTAAGAAATCCCGCCTATTAATGAAGAACTTTTCCCCAATCCGATTTTGCTGATTTCCTTTGAGCTTAATTTAGCCGATTCCCCCTCATACTGACCTTGCCGATTCATCCCCTTTGCCAATGCGTAATGGGCCGATAGCAACGCATCGGTCCCTCGACATTTACCCTTCCATTCTTCAACTGATGATTCTCTCTCCGGTAGATACCGTGGGACTTCCAAGAGAGCCCTTAGCCACCAGTTCCTGCGATCCTTCTTAGCGAGCGCTCATCATTTTGTGAAGAAGTTTGCAACGGAGATCAGCCGATGGTACCCCAGTCGGTTCCTCAATAGAGCATCTACCAGGCCTGTTGCCCCCCGAGTCTCAGCCAAGGCCAAGCAGAGACAAGGATACGCCAATTAGCTGTATGGACCTGGGCTCGCTCGTGCAGAGCCAGCCGATTTGAACATAAATCGGCTTCTCAAAGCGGAAAGCCTTCAAGGTGAGCTGCCCCCCGAGCTTCTTCGGTTCTCCCTGCGCCTTGCCAGTTAGATCGGCTCCTTTCATTTGGTAGATCTGATGCGATCCATCCTTGACCTGATCCGTACGTCCAGGCTGCTCCTGGCATTGCTCTTGAAGAGAAGATCCGAGCTCTTATTCTTCTTGAGTCGATGGTCACGCATCGGCTTTCATATCCTTAAGTCGATGTCTGCTGCATCGGCTGTGCTTGAAAATTTTCGAATTTTCCAAATTTTGGCCCGACTGGTGCATATACCCATCACCGAAAGATGAGACTGCTCTTCCTCGTGTTTTATCCTTCTATGTGCCCCCCCGAGCCGATTCTGTCAAGAGAGTTGATGGTATCGGCTCTGTTGGATAATATGTTGAACCCAAGCAGAAACGGTGGGTGAGGATAATTTTGGCCGATTGCTGGAATCGGCCTCCACGTTGATTGCTCGGTGAAGGTTTTGTAATGTTCCTTTCACGATTTTTTGGGGCCGATCACAAGGATCAGCCTTGCCATGTTTGCTCATTGACATGCTCTTGTTACTCGTTCAGGCCGGTCGATAAGACCAGCCCAATCTCTGACTTTATCATGTTGGCACGCTTGCTGTCGCCCACCTTGAATCAGGGGCGGATCCAGGATTTGAGCATAGGGGGGGCGAGGGTAAAAGAAAATGTAGGATAACACAACAATATACCATACTTTGTGCTCCCTGTTTTGGGTTATTTTGGAATTGTACCACAATGTTTTAATCTGAGGTATGCGTACCGATCAAAATAAATCGGCGATATCTCCTCTCCTAGTAAGATTTACCTTTATAATACCAAACTGGCACTTGATTGTCTCTTGTCGATCAATTCCACATTAATTAATTTAGAACTAGACTGAATGCTCCTAACTAGTACTCCCTCCGTTCCTTTTTAATTGACTCAAATTTAGTACAAAGTTGTACTAAATCTGAGTCAATTAAAAAAGAACGGAGGGAGTAGTTTGTAATTTTGGATCAATGTAGCAAAATACTAATTAACTAACAGTACTTTGTAATCGATTCAATACAAAATACCTTAGATCTGAGAGCGATTACTCGCATGGCCGTGCCGCCGGATTTGAGGCTCGGGAAATCAAGCCATCGTCGACAGGCAAGCGGCCGGCACCGACGCCTTCGTTGATGTTACAGCGACGAGGATGTATCCAAATCCAATGCTCTCCCAGCTAATGGCGGCTGCTGGTATGCCCTAGGCGCCTAATGGGATGACGACAATCGAGTAGAAACGGTGTCCATGATTACTCTCCTAGATAAATGTACGTGCTAGCCCATTGCCATCGTGGGGTTTGGGCTTGGCTAGTTAGCCCGTTCAGCTATTGGCCCCTTGCAGAAATACGTGTGCTAGTGGACTTATGCTAATGGCCGTATATTAATCACCCTTAACAAACGAAACTACTACCTACACGCGATACAACTAGCCCCTGCTGAAATTTGTTGGGGGTGGCCGAAGCATAGGGGGGGCCTGGCCACCGCTCGCCCCCCCCCCCCCCTGGATCCGCCTCTGCCTTGAATGCATCGTGTGATCGTGGAGCGCTAAGCTTCGTCGGAAGAACGAGCACCATGTTTGTGCCAGCCGATGTTTCATCATCGGCTTTCCTTTGCTTGGGGCGCCACTCCATTTTCCGTGGACGACCCTCTTCATCCAGGGTTCGCTGAACCTTCGCAGCCTGATCAGGCCTTGCTTTCCTTAATGTATGCAAGTATAACCTCTCGGCTCCTTCCGGGCCGCGCAATCGTTGAACCCTGCGTTTCGGGAACGGCCGAGTCCGTCGGGGCACCACCTTGGCCGGTGGTACTGTCTTCTTCTTCTCCCTCGTCTTCTGAATCTTCGAGATCTTCCAACCGAGGGGACTCGGCTCGTTTGCTCGTGGCGGGAGAGGTCCTAAGCGCTCGAACACGGACACGTTGGCTGCCTCCTTCTTCTTCCGGTTGCATTCGGGCAATTGCCGATTGTTGGCAATCGGCTCATTCCCGAATCCCAGCGAGTGCTCGAAGAAAGGACAATCCCGAGTGCTCG
This sequence comes from Lolium rigidum, assembly GCF_022539505.1. Classification (NCBI taxonomy): domain Eukaryota; kingdom Viridiplantae; phylum Streptophyta; class Magnoliopsida; order Poales; family Poaceae; genus Lolium; species Lolium rigidum. Next base: position 163,182,064 of record NC_061511.1, on the reverse strand, counting down.
TCCTCGTCGTCTTGCTCCCTTGCCTTTCCCTTGGCACAACGCTCATGCTCCTCCTCATCGCGATTCCGCCGACGATGTCTTCCGGCTTCTCCGGCCGGACGAACTCTTTCATCACCGTCGCCGGACCGTCGGCGTTGGTCGTATCGACTCACATACTTGTTGAGGAGGTGATCGAGAGGGGTCGCCGATATCTTATGTTCTTCACTTCTCCCTCTGTGACGTAGCGCTTGCCGTCTTGGCGGAGCCGATCGCGTGGAGCGGCTTCCTCTGAATCTTTGCTACGAGAGCAGCTGCCCTCATCTCCATCCTTGCCAGCGTGGTGTCCAAGATCTACCATGTTGATATTGCACAGGAAACCCGGCTGGCACCCGGCATGGCAAGCATACTCCACCATGTTCATGGCGGGGAAGGGCTGGGTATCGACCTTCATGGCGTACTCGGTTGAAAACTAGACGCCCGTTCTCTATCGCCGCTTGGATGTGCTGCCGCCATACCCTGCAGTCGTTGGTGGTGTGGGAGAACGTGTTATGCCATTTGCAGTATGGCTTTCCATTCAGCTCTTGCGCCGTGGGGAATTTGAGACCCTCAGGTATCTTCAACTGCTTTTCCTTGAGTAGGAGGTCGAAGATTTGCTCAGTCTTGGTCACGTCAAAATCAAATCCCCCGGGCGGGCCTGGTGGCTTTACCCATTTGCAGGACACGGGGTTCCTCCCCGAGTCCACTCAGCCCATCGCTATTTCTTGGTCTCCCGCGAGAACTTCGTCCTCCTCTCGCATCGACCGGGGCTACGCACGCTTGAACTTGTCTTGGTACGAGTCCGGGTGGCGCTGTTCATATGCTGAAAGTTTCGAACCACGTGCGCCGCCGAGGGATAATCCGCTTGGGAGGCCATGTCCTTGAGCTGTGTTGCAAGGCCCGCTACCGCCAACTCGATCGCTTCCTTTTCGGTTATACGAACCGAATAACATCGGTTCCTAAGATTCCTGAAGCGCTGGATGTATTCTGTCACCGTTTCTCCGCGCTTCGACGTAGCTGTGCTAGATCGGCAATGCTAGACTCGGAAGCTTCGAATGATACTGCTCATGGAACTCGCTCTTCCAACTCGCTTCCAAGTTTGGATGGAGTTCGGTGGTAGCGATGTGTACCACCCGAAAGCCGATCCCGTGAGGGACCGTGAGAAGAACCTCACGCGCAACTCATCCGACGCCGAGATCGTGCCCAGCTGTGCCAAATATCGGCTCACATGCTCGATGGAGCTGGAACCATCCGATCCACTAAACTTTGTGAAGTCCGGGAGCCGATATTTGGGTGGCAGCGGGATCGGTTCGTAGCTGTTGGGGTACGGCTTGGTGTAGCCGAACGCTTTCCTTTTCGGCATCATACCGAACCGATCTTTCGGAATTGTACAAATCTGATCCGCCGTGATGGCTGAAGGTGTCGAACCCCGAAGGTTCGCCGGGGTGGCATACTTCACCGGCCATGCTTGCTTTTCCGGTTCTAAGCCAAGCTGCAGGAGCTGGGCTTTGGAGGTTCGTCGGGGTGGCGTACTTAGCCAGCCACGATTGCTTCTCGGGATCGGCTCCCGACGTTCCTCCTGCCGTCCCGGAGGCCGCCGATATTGCAGCCTGGTTCGAGAGTGCCCGGGCGTTGCGGTCCGGTATGTATGCGCACGTGTATCCGTGCGGGATCTCCTTAGGCGGCTCAGGTAGGAATTGGTAGTCCCTAGGGTCACCACCATCCTTGTAGACGACATATGCCGATGAGTTCGGCAGTTCCGGTGCTACCCATGCGAACGACTGGGGCTGGAGCGGCATCTCTCCTTTGAAAGTCCCCAGAGCCGGTCCCGACGGGGAGTACCGGTGACTCATGATTTCCTGGACGACGCGCGAGCGACACGCTCCAAGGTGTTCACCAGAGCTCTCGAGTGGCGGTGCGGCGAATGAGCCACCATGTAGTTGATCTCCTCGCCGCAGCGACCTGGTGCGTTCTTCGACGGAGCGGATAGGTCCACTCCATCGAGCGCGCCTTCGGGTGTGAAACCCTTCCACCCGACGCCATGGGTGCGGGTTCGGTGGAAGGAGCCGATGAGTTCGGCTTCGAGGGTTGCCTTGATCTCGTCATGTTTCTTCTTGAGCTCATCGGGCGGATCCGCGTACGTGACCGGAGTGTCTTCCGCCATCTCGGATGTAGATGGCGATGTCGTGGATGTCGTCGGCTGTCCCACCGGGCGTGCCGGAATGTGTTGACGTCGAAACCCACCGGCGGGCGAGACGGGCAACACCGTAGAGCCGGGAACAACTAGGGCTGCGGCTGGCCCTAGTCCCTCCGAGCGACGGCCCGCAAAGCCTCCCGGTCGCACGCACCGATGTTTATCACAAGGGCGTGCCACCTGACCTATACCTGGTCGGGAAGGTGTGGATGATGCCTCGCTTAGTTTCCTGCGAGGGCACACACGTAAACGTTAAATACGAGCCTCGATCGGCTCTCAGGTTATCCTGTGAATCGGCTCAAAGAGCCGATCCACCCATGATTCAGACGGGGTGTCCGAATATATGGTGGTCCTGCTTGATCAATGAAAAGCTGATGAGATCTACGACGATTTAGGGTTTTCACCGCATAATCGGATCATCCTACTCAGTTTCGGGCCTCGCGCTCGCGCACGGTGACCGTAAGCCGATCCTAGACAGGGCCTAAACACCAACACGAGGTTGATCCCCGGAACATCCGTTCTAGGACTAGCAAACGCCACCCTACACGCCGCTGGATCCTCCGACCCCTTGTAAGGCCTAACTATTGCAGATATTAAACTAATCCTTGTAGAACAAGGAGCAATCGTAACGGATCGAGATCTACTAAACTATGATCAGCGGGGTGCCGCCCCTACGCCTAAGATAGGCGTAAGGGCGGCTAGACATGCAAGGGTTGCACTACGAAAGCATGCGAGCATGAAGAACAATGCTAACCCTAACATGTCTAAGATAACTACGTTGCTCGCCATCAAAAAGGCTTCGAGCACGAGCAACGCATGAACAACGTGGGCAGGCTTGTGCTGCCTAGATCGCAAGATGCGATCTAGGCAGCATGATGCTTACCGGTAGAAACCCTCGAGACGAAGGAGTTGGCGATGCGCCGAGATTTGTTTGTGGTTGAACGTTGGTTGTTGTTTATTCCATAAACCCTAGGTACATATTTATAGTCCAGCGGACTTTCTAATGTGGGCGTGCACTAAACCGTGCACGAGTAAGATTCTATCTCTAAACTAAGATGCGATCTAATATGTTATAGATACACGGGCAATTAAGCCCAATTTGGTATAAAGGGCCGATTCACGTATTCCTTCTATATATATATATTCTTTACGTCCATCTTGATCGCGGCCCACCTCTGACTTGGTCAAATTCTGGTGATAACAGAGAGTTCTCCGCATATCCAACAAATATACCCTCTATGGTTCTGTTGACGTCAGAAACCCACTGGCGGGCAGAGACGGGCAACACCGTAGAGCCGGGAACAACTAGGGCTGCGGCTGGCCCTAGTCCCTCTGAGCGACGGCCCGCAAAGCCTCCTGGTCGCACGCACCGATGTTTATCACAAGGGCGTGCCACCCGACCTATACCTGGTCGGGAAGGTGTGGATGATGCCTCGCTTAGTTTCTGCAGGGCACACACGTAAACGTTAAATACGAGCCTCGATCGGCTCTCGGGTTATCCCGTGAATCGGCTCAAGGAGCCGATCCACCCATGATTCAGACGGGGTGTCCGAATATATGGTGGTCCCGCTTGATCAAGGTAAAGCTGATTAGATCTACGACGATCTGGGGTTTTCACCGCATAATCGGATCATCCTACTCAGGTTCGGGCCTCGCGCTCGCGCACGGTGACCGTAAGCCGATCCTAGACAGGGCCTAAACACCAACACGAGGTTGATCCCCGGAACATCCGTTCTAGGACTAGCAAACGTCACCCTACACGCCGCCGGATCCTCCGCCCCCTTGTAAGGCCTAACTATTGCAGATATTAAACTAATCCTTGTAGAACAAGGAGCAATCGTAACGGACCGGATCTACTAAACTACGATCAAGCGGGGTGCCGCCCCTACGCCTAAGATAGGCGTAAGGGCGGCTAGACATGCAAGGGTTGCACTACGAAAGCATGCAGCATGAAGAACAATGCTAACCCTAATATGTCTAAGATAACTACGTTGCTCGCCATCAAAAAGGCTTCAGCACGAGCAACGCATGAACAACGTAGGCAGGCTTGTGCTCGCCTAGATCGCAAGATGCGATCTAGGCAGCATGATGCTTACCGGTAGAAACCCTCGAGACGAAGGAGTTGGCGATGCGCCGAGATTTGTTTGTGGTTGAACGTTGGTTGTTGTTTATTCCATAAACCCTAGGTACATATTTATAGTCCAGCGGACTTTCTAATGTGGGCGTGCACTAAACCGTGCACGAGATAAACTCTAACTTTTAATCTAGATACAATCTACTATAATTAAAGATACACGGGCAACCTAGCCCAAATTCTCCGTGCAAGGCCGCTTCATAGATCTTCAATGTGTAATCTTCCAAGCCCATCTTGATCGCGGCCCACCTCCCGATTTAGCCAAAATCCGGTGATAACACATGCCCCCCTGGTTTTGGTAATGATAATTTCAAAACCACTCTGTTTTTTCCTCCGAGGGGTCGTGTCATGGCAGAACAGAACTGTCGCAGCATGCTTCATCATGACGACTTGCCTTCCCAACTTCTCTGCATGATTCGACAACTCTGGCACCACATCCTTGGAAACTGTCCGAGCATTAAATCTCCACTACATATTTTGTTACTTAATCACATCGAACAGTCCACCTCCTCACCCCCTTTTGCTCCAAACCAGTCGCCCGTCGGAAAACCCTCCTCCTCCACAGCCATGTCTTCTTCTTCCTCCACTCAATCCTCCTCCTCTAGCGAATCGGAGCCAGAGGTCAATCAAATGGCCATCCACGATGCCCCCGCGCCAGAGTGGGACGCGAGAGAATGGGATTTCTCTATCGAGTCAGAAGCCGACGAACCCCGCACCATTGGGGAGGAAGACCTCCGGTTCCTCGTTGACGGGGAGCTGGAAGCGGCGTGCGCGGACGACCTCCTCTCATGGGAGATAGACCCTTCCTCCGACGAAGAGGAAGGAGAAGGAGAAGAACCCGAAGAAGAAGACTCTTCCGACACCGGGTACCCACCGGCCAAGCGCCTTCGAGGCTGGGCTTGGTCGATGATGATGACGACGAGGAGGATGAAGACGCCACCGATGGCTTCATCGGCAGCCGACGAGGAGCTCGGCTGTAGCGGCGCCGATGATGGCGGCGACGAGGGCGGTGACAGCCCTTAGATAGGATCCCTAGGATAGGACCCGTAGTAGTATAGGGCACTCGTATCCCCTAGCACTTCCTTTTGAGAATACCCTCGGCTCTTTGTGTAAGAAATCTGGCTATCAATGAAGAATTCTCCTTAATTTGACTTTGCCGATTCCTTGTATGCTAATTTGGCCGATTTTTCCCCATCCTGGCTTTGCCGACCGTTAGCCTGATCAATGATCAATGAGCCGATGGCAACGCATCGGCCTCCTATTCGAGACGGATCAATTCAGATCTCCCGAGCTTGATGTTAGTTCTAATCGGCAAAGCTCCGAATTGATGTCTTCCGGAGAACTTCAGGATCATTGCTGAAAATCTTGATCGCCTACAACTTCCCTTGCGATACTCTGTTTCTTTGCAGCAACAAACTGGCCCAAAACCTATCAATTATGCTGGCTTCCTCTTCAAATTGGTGGCTCTATTCTGCAAGAATTATCCACCTCTCAAACGAGTTGTGACACAGAGCCAGCCGACTCCAACGAAATTGGCTTCTCAAAACGAAGGACCTTTGGGGCGAGCTGCCCCCCGAGCTTCTTCAGACCGCCTCTAACGCCTTGATGACCTGATCTTCGTGGTCTGCTTACACCTCTTGAGTCGATGGCCATGCATCGGCTTTTATATTCTGAAGTCGATGTCTGTGCATCGACTTTTCAAAGTATGTTTTGTATACTCGAAGTCGATGTCCGGTCATCGGCACGTGATGATTTTTTTTTGCGGCCGATTTAAAATCGGCCTCCAACACCTTACTCGCCCATCATCCCACATGCTTGGGAAATACTTCTTGAGGTGTTGACCATTGACGGCTATCGGGAACTTCTGCCCGTCTAACTCTTCCAGCATGTATGCATTACCCTTCAAGGCACGGACGACCTTGTACGGTCCGTGCCAATTAGGAGACCACTTGCCATATGCCTTGTCCCCGGTTCCTAACGGCAACACAGACTTCCCATACTAGATCGCCAACTTGAAACTCCTTTGGTCTAACCTTTTTATTGTAGGCACGCGCTACCCTGGCTTTGTTCTCCTTAATCTTCTCCAATGACCAAAGCCTCAGTTCTGTTGCGTCCTCAATAGTGTCACTCATCAAAGCTGCGTATTCTTCCGCTGTCAGGTCATTCTGAAACGTGACACGTCTTGATCCAGCCGTAATTTCCCAAGGTAATACGGCTTCCTGTCCATAGACAAGCTGGTATGGCGAAGTTTTTATAGCTCCATGGCACGACATGCGGTAGGCCCACAATGCTTCTGATAACTTCTCATGCCAATCCCTAGGGTTCTCGTCAATATTTCTCTTGATCAGTTTGATTAAGCTCTGATTGGACGCCTCAGCTTGCCCATTAGCCTGAGCATAGTACGGAGATGATCGGATCAGCTTAATCCCCATGTCATCACGGAATTTCCTGAATTCTTTAGAAACAAAGACCGAACCTCCATCGGTCGTGATAGTTTGGGGAATCCCGAACCTATGAATCACGTGTTCTTTCACAAACTTAATCACATCTTCCGATTTCACCTTCTTCATAGGGACGGCTTCCACCCACTTGGTGAAGTAATCTGTGATGGCCAAAATCCATTCATGTTTTTTACTCGAGGCCGGATGGATTTTGCCGATCATGTCCATGCCCCACCCTCGGAACGGCCAAGGTTTGATGATAGGGTTCATTGCCGATGCCGGTACCATCCGAATCTTCCCGAACATCCGGCATGCTTGGCACCCCTTGTAGAAATTGAAGCGAGTCCTCCAGCATGGTGGGCCAATAAAACCCTGAGCGCCTGATTAGCCACTTCATCTTATGAGCCGATTGATGAGTTCCACAGGCACCTTCGTGCACCTCATGTAAGAGCCGATTAGACTCAGTTGGTCCCAGGCACTTGAGTAGTAACCCTTCCAACGTCCCGTAGAACATATCGTCTCCTATGAGGACATACTTCATGGCTTTGTATCTTATCCGTTTGGGTGCCCCCCGAGCCGAATCTTTTAAGTAATTGAAGATTTCGGCTCTCCAATCATCCTGCTCTAGGAATTGTATCCGGACCTCTGACCCGTCAGGGGTATCTATATAGCCTGACGCCATTTGCGCGAGATTGTTGGCTTCGGTGTTTTGGGCTCTTGGGACCCAATTAAAGTTGATGTACCGAAACTGTGTCATCAACTCACGGCATTCCATCCAATATGGGAAAAGCAATTCACTTTCGCACTTGTATTCATCCGTGAGCTAGTTAATCACCAACTTAGAGTCTCCAAAAAGCTCTACTGCTTCTGCCCCGGCTTCCAATAGCAACTCCATCCCCTTACGTACTGCCTCGTACTCTGCCACATTGTTAGTGCAAGGGGTAGATAACCTGATGGAGAAAGAGTACTCGCCCCCGAGGCGACACGAGCGAGGATACCGATGCCACAACCCTCGTCGCAGGCCGATCCATCGAAGAACATAGCCCATGCCCGTATGGATAGTGTTGCTATATTGGTACCGATTCGCTCAGCTATGAGATCGGCCAACGCTTGCCCTTTGATCGCTTTCGCAGGCCGGTACCGGAGATCGAATTCGACAACGCAAACATCCACTTACCCGGTCGGCCTTTTAACACGGGGGCCGACGAGCATGTGCTTGACGACATCCGACTTGCATATGACGAAGATCTCTGCCGTCGAAGGATGTGATGCAGCTTGGTGCAGGTAAAGAACAAGCGGAGGCACAGCCTTCTCGACCTCAGGATATCTTGTCTCCGCGTCTAACATCCTTCTGCTGAGGTAGAAAACGACTCTCTCGACGCCCTCGTGGAGTTGCACCACCACCGAGGCGATGGACGTGTCAGCTACTGATAGGTAGATGTAGAACGGCTTATCTTGCCGGGCGGAACTAGCACGGGCGGCGTCGTCATATACCTTTTAATTTCGTCGAACGCCCGCCGCCGTTCGCCCCCGATGAAATTCGTCGTCGGATTTGGTCTTCACCAACGCCATAAACGGCTCGATTCGTCCCGACAGATTGGAGATGAATCGTCGGACAAAATTGATCTTGCCAATCAGACGCTGGAGCTCTTTCTTCGTGGTGGGCGGCTGCATGGTGCGCACCGCCTCTTGACTCTTCGGGCCGATTTCGATTCCCCGTTCATGAACCGAGAAAACCTAGGAACCGACCAGCCGTCACACCGAAGGCACACTTCTTCGGGTTCATTCTCAGTCCGAACTTCCGAGTTCGGTCTAAGACGCGCCGTAAATCATCCAAGTGTCCCTCCATGGAAACAGACTTGACTACGACGTCATCGATGTAGATTTCTACCAACTTGCCGATCAAATCGTGAAATATATAGTTCATAGCTCGTTGGTACGTTGCGCCAGCATTCTTCAATCCGAAGGTCATTACTACATATTCAAACAAGCCTACCGCCCCTGGTACTCTGAATGCGGTCTTGTGTATGTCTTCGGGAGCCATGAAAATTTGATTGTAGCCGGCGTTGCCATCCATGAAGCTCAACACCTTGTGGCCAGCAGCTGCATTGATCAGTGTCTCTGCCACAGGCATCGGATATTCGTCCTTGGGGGTGGCTCGTTGAGATCTCCGAAATCGATGGCCACACGCCATCGGCCATCCTTCTTCTCTACAGGCACGATACTGGAGATCCACTCAGCATACCTGCATGGCCTGATGAACCCGGCGGCCAACATCTTCTCGATTTCTTTCTTGACCTCCTCCGGAATTTCGGTTCTCATCTGACGTGCTCGTTGCTGGAACGGCCGAAATCCTTTCTTAAGTGGGAGCCGATGTTCGATGATGCTTCTGTCTAACCCAGGCATCTCTGTATAGTCCCATGCGAAGCAATCTGGGTACTCCTTCAGCAGAGCAATCATCTGGCTCCTGAGCTGTGGATCCAACTTCCTGCTGATAAAAGTTGGTCGTGGCTTGTCCCCATGGCCGATGTCGACTTCCTCCAGCTCATCGGCTGATGTGAATCCATACCCCAGCTTCCCGTCCCCTGTGAGGTCGACGCCAAATACTGGGAGAGCGGGTGGCGCGGATAACACGGTCCGATCGCTAGAATCGGCCTCCATCTTGATCATCACTAGGACTTGGTGGCAGTGTCGGAGCCGATTGCGTGGGTCGGCTCCTTCTTCATTCTTGCTATGAGAGCAGCTGCCCTCATCGTTACCCTTACCAGGGCGGTACCCAAGTTCTACCATGTTGATGCTGAACAAGCGTCCTGGTTGACCCTGGGAACGGGTTCTGTGGAAAGAGCCGATGAGTTCGGCTTCGAGGACTCGCCTTGATTTCGTCGTTTTTCTTCTTTAACTCATCGGGCGGATCCTCGTACTTGACCGGAGTGCCTTCCGCCATCTCGGATGTAGATGGCGATATCGTCGATGTCGAAGGTTGTCCCACCGGGCGTGCCAGAATGTGTTGACGTCAGAAACCCACTGGCGGGCAGAGACGGGCAACACCGTAGAGCCGGGAACAACTAGGGCTGCGGCTGGCCCTAGTCCCTCTGAGCGACGGCCCGCAAAGCCTCCTGGTCGCACGCACCGATGTTTATCACAAGGGCGTGCCACCTGACCTATACCTGGTCAGGAAGGTGTGGATGATGCCTCGCTTAGTTTCCTGCAGGGCACACACGTAAATGTTAAATACGAGCCTAGATCGGCTCTCAGGTTATCTTGTGAATCGGCTCAAGGAGCCGATCCACCCATGATTCAGACGGGGTGTCCGAATATATGGTGGTCCTACTTGATCAAGGTAAAGCTGATTAGATCTACGACGATCTGGGGTTTTCACCGCATAATCGGATCATCCTACTCAGGTTCGGGCCTCGCGCTCGCGCACGGTGACCGTAAGCCGATCCTAGACAGGGCCTAAACACCAACACGAGGTTGATCCCCGGAACATCCGTTCTAGGACTAGCAAACGTCACCCTACACGCCGCTGGATCCTCCGCCCCCTTGTAAGGCCTAACTATTGCAGATATTAAACTAATCCTTGTAGAACAAGGAGCAATCGTAACGGACCAGATCTACTAAACTACGATCAAGCGGGGTGCCGCCCCTACGCCTAAGATAGGCGTAAGGGCGGCTAGACATGCAAGGGTTGCACTACGAAAGCATGCAGCATGAAGAACAATGCTAACCCTAATATGTCTAAGATAACTACGTTGCTCGCCATCAAAAGGCTTCAGCACGAGCAACGCATGAACAACGTAGGCAGGCTTGTGCTTGCCTAGATCGCAAGATGCGATCTAGGCAGCATGATGCTTACCGGTAGAAACCCTCGAGACGAAGGAGTTGGCGATGCGCCGAGATTTGTTTGTGGTTGAACGTTGGTTGTTGTTTATTCCATAAACCCTAGGTACATATTTATAGTCCAGACGGACTTTCTAATGTGGGCGTGCACTAAACCGTGCACGAGATAAACTCTAACTTTTAATCTAGATACAATCTACTATAATTAAAGATACACGGGCAACCTAGCCCAAATTCTCCGTGCAAGGCCGCTTCATAGATCTTCAATGTGTAATCTTCCAAGCCCATCTTGATCGCGGCCCACCTCCTGATTTAGCCAAAATCCGGTGATAACAGGTTCTAGTTTCAAATTTACCGAGCTTTCCTTTGTTGTTCTTAACAAGGCATTTGCATCCAAAGACACGAATATACATGACATTAGGCTTGTTACCGGTAAGGAGCTCGTATGGGGTTTTGTTGTGGAGGGGACGGAGGAAGAGCCGGTTGGAGTAGTGGACGGCCGTAGAGATGGCTTCTCCCCAAAAGTTGTGGGGTGAGTTGAATTCACTCAACATGGTTCTTGCCATCTCAATGATAGTCCGGTTCTTCCTTTCAACAACACCGTTTTGTTGAGGGGTGTATGGCGCCGAAAACTCATGCTTGATGCCCTCATCATCAACAAACTCTTGCATAGTGTAGTTCTTGAACTCGGTGCCATTGTCGGTCCTAATTGCCTTGATCTCGGATTCATACATACGTTGAGCTTTCTTGGCGAAGGTGATGAACTCTCTATGGGTCTCGTCCTTAGACTTAAGGAGAAAGACCCAAGAGTATCTTGAGTAATCATCAACAATGACAAGTCCATACTTGCTCCCACCAAGAGTATCATAATGTGATGGCCCAAAGAGATCCAAATGAAGGAGCTCCAAAGGCCTAGATGTGGTAACAATACTCTTGATGGGATGCTTCTTCTTGAGTTGCTTTCCGGCTACACATGCACTACAAACACGATCTTTCTCAAAAGAAACGCCGGTTAGTCCCACAATATGCTCACCCTTTAGGAGTTGTTTAAGATTCCTCATGTTAACATGACCAAGGCGGCGATGCCACAACCAACCTTCGTCATGCTTGGCCGCCATTAGACATGTGGAGAAGGAGGGGCTCTCTTTCGAGAGGTCAACCACGTAAAGGTTGTTCTCCACATATCCAACAAGGACCAATTTGAGATTGTCACTCCTAAAGACTTGCACATAATATTTAGTGAAATATGAATTGTAACCGGCATCGGCAAGATGATATATAGAAAGTAAGTTATAGCCAAGATGTTCAACAAGCATAACCGTCTCAAGGCACAAGTCCTTAGAGATTGCTACCTTGCCATACCCAAGTACCTTTCCCTTTGAGTTGTCACCAAAGGTAATGCTTGACTTCTTGTTGATATCTTCAATGAATTGATCAAGCACACCTTTTCCTCCGGTCATATGATTGGTGCATCCACTATCAAACACCCATTTTGGACCACCGGAGGAATACCCCCACAAAATCAAGTAGAGGATTTAGGAACCCATCGATTAATGGGTTCCTTTGCAATGGCAACAATATCTTTTGGTACCCAAATTGAGTACCCTCTATAAGCATATCCATTAGGAGGGCCAACATAGTTAGCATAAACATCACCATAATAATCAACAAATAATGCATAGTGATCGTTTGGCCCCGTGCGGTCACCACTAGTGGCTTTGCCCCTTGAGGCTTTGCCATTATTAGTGACCTTCTTGTTCTTATCTTGAGCGGGTTTCTCCTTGTTGTAGTTCTTCTTCTTCTGAGACTTGGGAACGTATCCAAGTCCAAACTTTTGATGGTTTGACCTTTGCTTACTCAAGAGGTCATCCAATCCCATCTTGTTCTTGGCGGTGGTGAACTTTGCAAGTTCCTTTGTTAACCTAACATTTTCCTCAAGAATAGATGCATGCTCACAAGAGGATTCATTAGGATGATAGTCGAGACCATATTTAGTCACCAAGGATTCAAGATATGCATTGGTCTCAACATGCAAAGAGAGTTCCTCTTGTAAACGAACATGTTCCTCAACAAGCTTAGCATGCTCACTAGTAAAAGATGTAGGGGAACTAGCATGCTTTTCAACAACAATGGGATCCTTCATTGATTCAAGTGCTTTCATGTAGGTTTCTTGGAGTAGGTCATGGTTCTCTCCAAGTTTCTTGAGCTCATCCTTTACAAGCTTGTTAGCTCTTTCAAGGTGGTCAAGATCCCTAGTGAGAGAAGCATGAGCAACTTCAAGTTCCTCTTTTGAGGTATGGAGCACTTGAGTCAAAGATTGAGCCCTATCAATAGTTTCTAGGTCCTTAACTTTATCAAGTTCATAGGTTTCAATTTGTTGCTTAAGGCCTTGAGATATGCACCTTTCGGTTTTTAGCTCTTGTCTTAGGAGATTGAATCTCCGTTCCTTTTCATCCAATTGATATTCTAATTCCTCAATGGACTCATCCTTTTCTTTGAGAGAGTCCATCAAGAAATCAAACTTGACAAGAGCTTCACCACGAAGGGTGCATCTAACATTGTAAAGTTCCTTAAGCACAATTAGTTCATCTTGATTTTCATTTTCATCATCAAGAACACTAGATAGGGAAGGTGGAGGTTCCATTACCTTGGTTTCCCTTGCCATAAGACAAGAGCCAACGATTGTAGAGGAGGAAGAGTCATCGGAGTCATCATCTTGAGTGATTCTTGCCATGAAGGAGGAACCAACATCATTCTCCATGGAGTAGTCCTTGGAGTAGTCATATGTGAAGAGTGACCCGGGCTTGGAGTAAGCCAAACCGGCCACCCCGGCCTCCTTCTCCTCATCTTCTTCTTCATCATCGGACAAGTACTCGGCTCCAACAAAAGCTCTTCCCTTGTTCTTCTTGAATCGATCGTTGATTGGGTTTGGCTTCAATCTTGGCTTGACCCCTTTGATGAATCTTGGCTTGTCTACCCTTTTCTCATAAGTGGCTATCTTCATCACAATTGTAGCAAGTTCTCTTCTTCTTCTTGTCATTGAGGAGCATAGGCAACTTTCCCTTGTACTTCTTGGCAAAGAAGGCAAAGTCAGTGACGATGTCACTAGTTGAAGTCATCTCCTCATCTTCTTCAATTTCATATTCTTCTTCTCCTCCATGGTCAGCTCTAGCCTTGAGAGCAAGGTTGTGTGACGCTTCATGGTTGTGTGAGGCTTCATCAACACGGTTCATTGCCTTGAGCCTCTTTCCGGCTTTGGCCATGCTTTCATTGGCGGCCACATAGGAGACTAGATCATCGGAGTTGAGATCGGCACTCTTGGTCATGATTTGCAAGTTGAGAGCAAGGTTGGTGTCTTCTTGTTTGACGGCAATCATAGCAATGACCTTGGATTTTATGAAGGCTTCATTCATCTCGAAGCCGTCATTGTACTTCTCGAGCACCAAGTCCCTTGACTCTTACTCTAAGAGCACCAAGCCTAGCATAGGCATCGGATACGGATTCTCCATCTCGAATCATGAACTCGGTGGGCCTCTTGCTTTGCGGTCTCATAAAGAGCTGATTGGATCAAATTGGTTCCCTCTTGGAGTACTACGATCCGATCCCACAACTCTTTAGCGGAGATAATGTCATCGACTTGATCAAGGAGCTTGCGGTTGATGCCACTTCTAATCTTGTCACGTGTGGAGGCATTGAGTTGACGGGTGTAGAACTCGGTGGAGGTCAACCGAGTAGGATCTTGTGGCTCCCGATATCCATGAACAATGAGCTCCCATAGCTCCACACTGCAGCTGCGAATATGAGATTCCATAGCAGATTTCCAATGTGGAAAGTGAGTTCCATCAAAATGGGGAACGGTCCCACTATGGTTTATATGAGGCATGGGTGAAGTGTTTTTGGGATAGTCATGGTTAGCTTCATGGTAGGTTTCCTTAGAGACCGAAGCCCCACTAGAAGTTCCACCGGCAGTTAAGTTCTTAAGCATGGCAGTCATTTCTGTCATTTGTTTTTGTAACTCATCCTCCTTTTTCTTCTTCTCGGCATCATATGCCAAGAGTCTAGATTTCATCTCTTTAACCGAAAGGTTAGAGTCGTCATCTAGACCCTCGAAAAGTTTATCCATCTCACTCTTAAGGCGGTGAAGCCCTTAATAAGAGTCCAGGCTCTGATACCAATTGAAAGTATAGAGATGGTAAACCTAGAGGGGGGTGAATAGGTTTCTACAGATTTTAATTCTTTCTTTGCAATATTAGGCTTTGCGGAATATAAAGATGAGCCTAATGCAAACTAGGTGAAGCAACCTATATGAGGATACAACTAACTCGAGCACGAAGGCTCTCACAGGCAGCTTAAATCACAAGTAAGGAGTTCGGTTAGAGATAACCGATAGCACGCGGAGACGAGGATGTATTCCCGTGTTCCCTTGCTTTGCAACAAGGTACGTCACGTTTGGAGGAGTGGAGGTCCCACGAAGGATTCCCCGCGCCACGAAGGCTCACCCTATTCTCCGGAGCCTATCCCACGAAGGAATAGCTCACTCACTTGTGGTAGACTTTGAGGTAGCCTCCAAACCTTCACAATCTTGCCCGGAGCAAATCCACAGCCCGTATGCTTCCGGACTCCTCTTACCCACCTAGGGTTTCCAAGGAACCCTAGGAAGCAAGCTTCTCAATGAATACAAGGGGGAATGAGATTTGGCTTGGTAGAACGGTAGATCGGGTCCTCCTCTAATGATTCCCCGGAGGGATTTGAGTTTGGGTGGGGGAGGAGGGAGATCTGAGGCTTTTGGTGTTTCTAGCAATGGAGTAAGAGAGAGAGAGCTCAAGAACAACTTGTAGTATGTTGCCTAACTGTTCAGAGGTAGGAGAAGGCCTATTTATAGTGTTCTTCGAAATACGGCCGTTGGTCACTTGCCACATCAGCAGATTCGTCGAGAAACCCGGTCGACCGGATTTGGCGCCGGACAGAGCCGGTCCACGGCCCGGTCGAGCCGGGCCACGACCGGGCCGGCCGGTTTCCAACCGGAGCTGGGACCGGGTCTTGACCGGGCAGGCGTCTGAGCTTACTGGATGGCGCCCGGATGGCACAGGCGCAAAGTCCGGTTGCTGACCGGGCCGCTCGGTCTGGTGCCCGGTCAGACCGGGCCATGGACCGGAGCAGCCGGTCCAAAACCGGGCTGGCGACCGGACGGCGACCGGAGGGCTTGCCCTCTTTACTGGAACCTGCCCGGATGGCACCGGTTCCGGGTCCGGTTGGTGACCGGGCTGTCCGGTGCCGAGGCCGGTCCAACCGGATCTCGTGACCGGCCGGGCTCGAAAAACTTGCTGATTTTTCGTCGAATTGGGGGGTCTCCCGTTGCCTTTTTGTTCCATTGCTACACCATCATACCTCTTTGGCTAATACCTGAAAGTCATCTTGTAGACATGTATTAGTCCAAATACTCTAGCACGGTGTCATAGATACCAAAATAATGGATAAGGGTAAAATACCCTTACAGTAGTCATGGTAGACAAGAGGTAGTAGTAGCAACCAACAACAGTAAACCCTAGAGCAACCAGCCATAGGAAAAAGTAACTAGATAATTTTCCAGTCACCAAGTTATCCAAGTAAAACTATTATAACACTAAAGTCCAGTGCCTCACCATAGTTTGGATCCATGGAAAAACAAAAACAAAATATCAATCCACTGAATAATTATGAATTTGTTAAGCTATCCAATCAAAATCTAGACAAATCATGTCTCCATAATACAAGAACATCAAACAAATGAAATAATAAATATAGAAATTACTTCTAGAAATTGACAAGAACAAATATAAATGAAAATGCCACTTATCACTATCCAAATTGAGCATCAAGACAAGAAACAAGTTAGTAAACCGACATACCTAAATTGGCAAGTCACATGGAACCAAATCTTTGAGTCAATTGACCACCAAATACATTCCCTTTAGCACATAGAAACAACATAGAGAGGCAACAAAGAATAGTAGAAGAACCTTAGTCACCTAAATGCATGTCACATGTGTCAGCACCACAATACTTAGGCCATTCTATAAATATCCAGTATCTCACACCTATAGAGCTCGCAACTTACATCCTAGTCCTAGACTAGAAACACACACACTCGCATTTAGAGAGAGATCCGAGAGGGAGGCAAAGAATAAGTTGGAGGAGAAGGGCAAGGAGGCAAGCAAGTTGCTCATCAACATCTAGGAATAAGAAATGCATGGTCTCCAAAGGTTTAACTCTATGGCCATAGAAATAAACCCTAGGGAGTAGAGTAGGATAGGATTGATCCAGAGTATCAAGGTGTTGTAGATGCATCAGTAGGACATACACACATGTTGTTCTTGCTGCACTGCAAGCACCAGCACATCTAGCAACTCATTAGAATGATCATGGCACTCTGACTTAAGAGGCACCTAGAAAACCCCAATGAGGTAGGGAACTAGGTACTACCAGCCAAATTTAGTAGCTAATGTTGGAATAGAAGCTACATAAATGTAGCTAAGCATTGCTATAACCTAGAGAGAAGAGCGGAACAATATCATGCAAAATTAAGAAACTATAGGCACCCTCATTCCAAATTCATTCACTAATTAAGTGACTGTAGAAACTAAATGAACAAGCAAATCATGCACTACAAGATCACCCTAAGCTACTGGTAAGCCATTAACAACATATAAGAACATGAAAAGACAGTGTTAACTATTGAAACTGAAACTATAATTAACAAGCAAACAAACTAGAAAGCAATTGATTTACAAACTAAATTCTAAACATAACTAATAGCTAATGAATCATTAGAACACCTAAGGAAACATCTACAACAATTTATTAGTAAATTAAAGAATTTATGTCAGTGTTAGACCGACAAAACTGAAGAAAATTCAGTCGGCAGTTGGAAATAGGAACCAATTGATTGGTAGAACTAGTTTAGGCAATTAATTACTGCGAGGAATGTATAAGAACACTAGAACGTGCACAAGAACAACTTAAAACCCTAGAACACGACTAGGACATGATCGATAGTAGCCATAATAGTAGGGTAGGAAAGTATCGACCGAGAGAGAGAAATATAGAGAGAGGATGTTTATGACAAACTCACCATAGCCTAGCACGTCGTGAGGGAGCTAGATCCCAGCCCACGACCATTATCGTCGGAGAAGACGAAGCAGGGGCTGCACAAGGAGCACCATGAAGGTGTCTCGATGTGCGCCAAACAACCACAATAGCTCGACGATGGACGACACAGATAGGAAGCCCAAGGAGGCCAACAAGCTCGATGACACATCCATGGCGACCTAACCCTAGAATTATGTAGGGTTGCAAGCATTATATTACAAGTGTGAGAGCCAAATCTAAATGGACTATTTGGGAGAGAGAGGACTGAGGCACATATTTAAATGAATGCGCAGCGGCGGCCGGATACGATCGTGGCAAGCCAGCGATGTTGCAGGCAACCCCGTTCGCAAGAGAGAGGACCACGAGCGAGCGAGGGGAGAGCGTGAAGACAGTGACGATGCGGTCATACTTGTCAAACCGAACCCGCTCAATCATCTGTTTTGACCAAAATAGACTCATGCAGTGGACTCCACCGGTCAAGGGCATTTTAATCTTTTTTATTAATTATTTAAAACCCTAAAAATAAAAGGAAAACCAAACTAATCAGAAAATAAAATGAAAATAATCCAAGAAAGATAAAATGTGAATAATCCAAATATGATTTTTTGACCATTTGAAATACTTTTATTTGAAGAATTGCTTAAGGTATTTAAATACCTAAATAAATGATTCTCAAATTCAAATCCAAACTAAAATTCAACTAAAAATCCAAACCAAACTTGAGTGCTATTCGAACAACACTAAATAAAAAAATTATAGATATATGGAAATTCTAAAGTGAAATTTAAAATAAATTATGAATGCAAAATCCAAATAAATAATCCTGATATGATTTACGATATTTTAAAAGCTTAAGAATTTGAATGTTATCATTCCAAGAAAATAATTTCACCACTCCATAATAATTAATAATAAAAGGAGAAGCCTTTTATCCAAAAAGAAATTACCACATAGCCAAAAAGCAAGCAGTGGAAAATATTAAGACTTAAACCTTAAAAACATTACTAAAGGGGAAGGGTTCAACACACTATAATTAGGGCATCTCATACAATACCTCATAGCATCATTTGGATCTTAAAAATTATCCTTGTCGGATAATTATGTTTTTTCAGAGCTCGGGGTCCGTGGCCAGTTAGAGTCAGCCAACTATGGTAACACATAGTTGCCATGCAAGTTGAATCTTGCATACCATTTGAAAGTTTTAAAAAACCTTTTTTAAAAACTATCATTGCATTAAAATGAAAAACTATTTTCTAAATAATAAATTGAGGGTTATCGACTACAGGGTCGAGTAATCTACTGAGTGGGCAATGGAAGCATGGAATATAGAGTGAAACTCTATCGGTGGAGGTTCCATTGCACTGAGACCACCATTAGGATTAAAATACAACTCTAGTCAGTCATTCTAAGCATTGTATAGATAGCGTTGACCACATATCCTGGAGTACGACAAGAGATCCAGTTGTACCTTTCTCCTTGCATATATCCTCTGCGTTGAGGAATTCAGCAGGGTGGGGCCCCGTAAAGTCCCCATCCCATTCGGGTAACCCACCAAACCTCATAAATGCAATTTCTCGTTTTGGAGATATTTTATCTGTTCTCATCTTCGCAGTGTTTGCGTGGAGCTTTGGGGTGTGTTGACAATCGATTTTGATGCCCTTGATGATAAGAACATGTCACCTCAAGAGAAGTTCAACTGCCAACTCAACTTTACTACCACTGACAATATTCATCAATGTTTGAACCGTGAAGCCCATGATCAAGTTGCCAACATTGAGTCCTCTAAGGAGCTTTGGGATAAGCTCACAACCTTGTTTTAAGTATGAATCTGTCAAGCAAGATATTCAAGTGTTCATGGTCAATGATGGAGAGAACCTCAAGAGGGCCTATGCAAAGCTCATTGCCTTGAAAGAAAATATATGTGGTCTTGGGGGTGAAATATTCAATGTTGGCTTCATCATGAATGATGAGTTCATCAAGAACAAGTTCAAGTCATTTTCCTCGAGTACCAAGAATTGGTCTTCAATGTCAATTCTTGGATCTAATGCAGAAGATGACCACTGATGACCCACAAGTATAGGGGATCGCAACAGTCTTCGAGGAAAGTAAAACACAATTTATTGATTCGACACAAGGGGAGCCAAAGAATATTTGTAAGCCTTAACAGCGGAGTTGTCAATTCAGCTGCACCTGGAAACAGACTTGCTCGCAAGAGTTTATCGATAGTAACGAGTTTTATAGCGATAGCATGTAGTGAAATATCAGCAGCAGTGTAACAAAGACAGCGATAGCGATTATAGTAAACGAGCAGGATTAAAATACGTAGGCACAAGGATGGATGAACGGGCGTTGCATGGATGAGAGAAACTCATGTAACAATCAAGGTAGGGCATTTGCGAGATAATAATAAAACGGTATCCAAGTACTAATCAATCAATAGGCATGTGTTCCATATTTAGTCGTACGTGCTCGCAATGAGAAACTTGCACAACATCTTTTGTCCTACCATCCGGTGGCAGCCGGGCCTCTAGGGAATCTACTGGAAATTAAGGTACTCCTTTTAATAGAGCACTGGAGCAAAGCATTAACACTCCGTGAACACATGTAATCCTCATATCACCGCCTTCCCCTTCGGTTGTCCCAATTTCTGTCACTTTGTGGCCTCGGGTTCCGGACAGCAATATGTGTATACAACTTGCAGGTAAGATCATAAAACAATGCATATCATCATGAAACAATAACATGTTCAGATCTGAGATCATGGCACTCGGGCCCTAGTGACAAGCATTAAGCATAACAAGTTGCAACAATATCATAAAAGTACCAATTACGGACACTAGGCACTATGCCCTAACAATCTTATGCTATTACATGACCAATCTCATCCAATCCCTACCATCCCCTTCAGCCTACAGCGGGGGAATTACTCACACATGGATGGGGGAAACATGGCTGGTCGATGGAGAGGCGTCGGTGGTGATGATGGCGATGATCTCCTCCAATTCCCCGTCCCGGCGGAGTGCCAGAACGGAGTTTCTGGTCCCGAGACGGAGTTTCGCGATGGCGGCGGTGTTCTGGATGTCTCCTGGCGATTTCGTCTAACCCCCGTGCGTTTTTAGGTCGAAGCCTTTAAGTAGTCGGAAGGGAGGCACCTGGGGCTGCCCGAGGCGCCGCCACCACAGGCTGGCGCGGCCCACGGGCCTGCCGCGCCGCCTGGTGGGGTGGCTGCCTCGTGGCCCCCCTCCTTCTGGTCTTCTGGCTCCGTCCCTCTTCTATGAAAATAGGCCCATTGGAATAAACTCCGGGGATTTTCCTTAAAGTTGAGTTTCTGCACAAAAACGAGACACCGGGGCAATTCTGCTGAAAACAGCGTTAGTCCGTGTTAGTTGTATCCAAAATACACAAATTAGAGGCAAAACAATAGCAAAAGTGTTCGGGAAAGTAGATACGTTTTGGACGTATCAACTCCCCCAAGCTTAGCTTATTGCTTGTCCTCAAGCAATTCAGTTAACAACTAAGTGCGATAAAAGAACTTTCACGAACACATTTGTTCATATGATGTAAATATTCTCATGATATGGGCAAGTACTTAAGCAACTCATAGTAAGATACATGCAAATAAAGTCATCTAAAAGCTATGTCAATCATGGAAAAGGTACCAACAAATTAATAATAAGCATCATGAATCATGTCTATCAGCAAGATTGCAATGTTCATAGAGAGATATGATAAAGTGGTATCTCGCTTGCCCGTATTTGTACAGCAAAACATAAATGCTCGGGCACCTTTGAAGTTCATGGGAAGATTGGAAATAGAGACTATCAAAGATAAAAGAATCAAAGTTATACCACAGTTAATCACATTTTGGGACAAGCATATTATACTAAGAATGACAGTTGTGCTCTCAAGAAAGTGCTCAAAGAAAGGATGGTGACTCAATGTAAAAGTAAAAGATTGACCCTTTGCAGAGGGAAGCAAGGATTAACATGTGCTAGAGCTTTTCATTTGTAAAACAGGAGTAAAATTATTTTGAGAGGTGCTTGTTGTTGTCAACGAATGATAGTGGGTACTCGAACTACCTCGTCAACCAGACTTTCAAGAGCGGCTCCCATGAAGGACGTTATCTCTACCAGCAAGGTAAATCATCCCTCTTCTCTTTTGTTTACACACGTACTTTAGTTTCATTATGGATGACACTCTCCCCAACCTTTGCTTACACAATCCATGGCTAACCGAATCCTCGGGTGCCTTCCATCAATCACATACCATGGAGGAGTGTCTATTTGCAAATTAAGTTACTTACTGATAAATCAGGGCAAAACATGTGAAGAGAATTATTGATGAAAGTTGATTAATTGGGGCTGGGAACCCCGTTGCCAACTCTTTTTGCAAAATTATTGGATAAGCGGATGTGCCACTAGTCCATTATGAAAGTCTATCAGGAGTAAATGACAAGATTGAAAGATAAACACCACATACTTCCTCATGAGCTATAAAACATCGACACAAATTGAGAAGCATTTTGAAGGTTTAAAGGTAGCACATGAGAATTTACTTGGAATGGTTTGAAATGCCATGCATAGGTATTTATGGTGGACACTTTGGAATAACTTGGTTTTCAGGGGTTTGGAAGCACGAGCAGCGTTCCCGCTCAGTACAAGTGAAGGCTAGCAATAGACTGGGAAGCGACAATCAAGAGAGCGGTAACTGTCATAATCATGCTTGCGACAAAATAAATTAACGGAGGCATAAAAATGATACAAGAACTCTGAGGTAGAGTAAATCATCGAGGTTTAATTGACTTTTGTTCAGTCATATGCATGCGTGAGCATGTGCCAAGTTGATTCAAGTGAATTATTCAGAGGAGGATACCACAATGTCATACCTATATATGAACAAAACAATGCAAGCAAATATTTATGACATGCTACTCATATTAATAAATTGGAGCTAAACATGAGAGATCATGAACTACTAGACTTTCTTAAATGACATATACCTCACATGAACCAACTAAGCATGCTCACATGGATGAGTATATGAACAAAAATGAAAACAAATAGAGTTCATACCAGCCTCTCACCACAGTCGAATTGTCGTAGATCGTCATTATTGCCTTTCACTTGTGTAGCTTGAATAATATGGAATGAAAACCAAGCTCCAGCCACCGAAGATCGCTGAACTCCATAATGAACTTTACAAAACCAAAGAATAACAACAAATATTTTTGGTGTTTTCGGATTGGAAACAAGAACAAAAGGAAACAAGCAAACAAAGCAAAATCTTTTTGGATTTTCTTATAGCAAACCAACGATAGCAAATAAAGCAAAATAGGAGCAAGAAACCAAAATAAACAAATGGTAAAGAGAAACAACAGAAATATTTTTGGTCTTTTTGTGTTTTAGGAAAGAAACAAAGCAAAGACAAGAAAATGAAAACTAAAAGAGTCGCATAAACACAAAGCAGCAGAAATTCGTCAAACTTGACAAGCGAGTACGATAATCGATTTTTAAGAAATTCTTCCGCTGCCCATCTCGAAAAGTGTTCAACTAATGAAAGTTAGATAACAACCTGGGGAACAAGCACAAAAATTGGCTTCGTAAAATAACGTTCTGGCTGTTTTTTAGAATTTTTTTGGTATCAGTCCAGAATCTGTTTTCAATCAGCACTTCCCCAAATATTATCTCCCTCTTATTAGAAAACCACTTTAAGAAGCTAAACAAGTATGTACAAGTATCCAGCAACTATAATATGCAATGAATGAGTGATGCCGGTATACCTCCCCCCAAGCTTATGATTTTGGCCTAAGTGGAGATCAATCCCATGGTGCCCATGAAGTGGCACCTCCGTAGTACGACGAAGATGGATCCTGTTCTGGGTATGTGCTGGAAGATGCACCAGGATACGTGACCGTGTACCCGTAGGAGGGCTCGGCATTCTCGGAGTCCTGCTGCTGGTGGAAGTCGTGTATCCTCAGCTGCTCATCCACCTCCTCCTTAGAGCGCGACCACGGTTTCCTGTGAACACTGAACAAATCGCCCTGCGGCAAAGGGATTTCCCTCTCATCCCCGTCAATAAACAACATTTTATAGACAATATTTTCTAAACTAGAGTCAGTTGTGACAAATTGGTGACTCTTCATAGCAGCAATATCAAGCAAGTGGAGAAAGAAAGAAATGTTGTTTAGCTCCTCTATGCATATAAAATGTACTTGTTAACAATGTTGATCAAGTCTTGCCACCAAATAAATTTTACATGATATAAGAAGAAATAAACCTCAAATCAATCATGTTACCTTGTATTGAATTGATATGGATCCAATCATAATACTTTGATATCCTTGCTTAGGCTCATATATAGGACAATCAATAGTTCCCACTTTGATAGTTCTCACATTAGAAATTGTATTAACTCCACATATTTTATCAATCCTCTTGGGAAATAAATAGTATGCTCCTTGTCATCGATATTGAAAGTAACTTTTCCTTTATTGCAATCAATAACAGCCCCTGTGGTGTTAAGAAAAGGTCTCCCAAGAATAATAGACATATTATCATCTTCAGGCATTTCCAACACAACAAAATCAGTTAATATTAAGCAATTATTAGTAACTTGAACAGGAACATCCTCACATATACCAACAGGAATAGCAGTAGATTTATCAGCCATTTGCAAAGATATATCAGTTGGTATCAACTTATCTAAATAAAGTCTCTTGTAAAGAGAAAAAGGCATAACACTAACACCTGCTCCTAAATCACATAGAGCAGTTCTAACATAATTATTCTTGATGGAACAAGGAATAGTCGGTATACCTGGTCGCCCAGACTTCTTTGGAACTTTGCCATTGAAAGAGTAATTAGCAAGCATAGTGGAAATCTCCTCATTAGGAATTTTCCTTTTGTTAGAGACAATATCTTTCATTTACTTTGAATAAGGAGGCAATTTAATAGCATCAGTCAAAGGGATTTGCAGGAACAAAGGTTTCATCCAATCACAAAATTTGTTATAGTGTTCTTCTTCCTTTGATTTTAGTTTATTAGCAGGAAAAGGCATTTGCTTTTGAACCCAAAGTTCCCTTTCGTTACCATGTTTCTTAGCAATAAAATCTTCTTTAGTATACTTTTTATTTTTAGCATGCTTTTCAGGTTCATCTTCAACCTCTTCTTTTTCAGAAGCATCATTCTTATCATTATCTTTATCATGTTCATTACCACTTTCAGTTTCAGCATCAGAAATAGAAATACTATTAGGATCATTAACAGGCTCAGAGGATTCTACAACAGTTTTATGTTTCTTTTTCTTTTTCTTAGAAGGAGCACTAGTTTCAGTTCGTTGAGAATCTTGTTCAACTCTTTTGGGATGCCCCTCAGGATATAGAGGATCCTGTGTAGAAACACCGCCTCTAGTTGTTACTTCATAAGCATGTTTTTCCTTAGAATTATTATTTAACAAGTCATTTTGCACTTTAGTGAGTTGATCAATTTGAGTTTGAACCATATGAAAACGTTTAACAAGCATCTTAACATCATTGGAGGTTCTCTCCACAATACCATGCAATTCACTAATAGCTCGAGAATTTTCCATTAAATGATTCTCTACTCTCATATTAAAATTATTTTGCTTAACAATATAATTATCAAACTCATCTAAGCATTGATCAGGAGGTTTTGAGTACGGAATATCTTCCCTAGTAAAGCGTTGAAGAGAGTGTACCTCAATCATGGATGAAGGGGGAGTTATCTTGCATAAATCTTCTATGGGAGGTAAATTCTTCACATCTTCGGATTTAATACCCTTCTCTTTACGATATTTCTTGGCTTCCCTCATATCTTCATCATTTAATTTAATCATACCCCTCTTCTTCAATATTGGTGTCGGGGTTGGTTCAGGTGTAGCCCAATCATCATGATTCCGGCCTATTCTAGCCAATAATTCTTCGAGCGTCGTCCGGAGTTCTTTTCCTGAAAACACAACCAGCACAACTATCCAGGTATGCCCTAGACTCAATGGTTAGTCCACTATAAAATATATCAAGTAAATCATGCTTTTCCAAATCATGTTCAGGCCGAGCTCTGATAAGAGAGCAAAATCTCGCCCAAGCCTCAGGAAATTTCTCTCCATCTTCCTGGTCAAAATTATAAATTCTCTGCAAATCAATATGTTGAGCACTAGCAGGAAAGTATTTCCGAAAGAAAACATCAAACAAATCACTTGGACTATCAATAGAATCAGGTGGAAAACTATTATACCAAGTTTTAGCATCATCCTTTAATGAGAAGGAAAAAAATTAGCAACGAAATAAGTACGCTTCTTAACATCATCAGAAAACAAGCTACTCAGAGTAGACAGCTCAATCATGTGTTCTACATCACTTTCTTTTTCAGTACCACAAAAAGGTGTTTTCTCAACAATAGATATATGAGATAAATCAAGAGAAAAATCATAATCCTTATCCTTAATGTTTATAGGAGATGTGGCAAATTTAGGATCGGGAGACGGTTTATATCTAACAGTATGTTGTGCAAGAAGCTTTTTAATATTACTTGTACCAGTTGTAGCATTGCATTTATCAATGAAATCATCATCAAGTTCTACATAATCTTCATCAAGATCATCACTAGAGTATTCAACAGACTCAGGTGAATTAACAGGTGTAGCAGCATTTTCATTAGGAGTTTCCGTATTTTCAATTTGTCTAGACCTAGCAATTGTAGCATCTAGAAAAGATCCTAATGAACCATCATTATCAAGCACAGCAGAATCATCATCAAAATTATAAGGGAAATTTTCAGATTCAGCAGAAGTACCAGCATTTGAAGCTTGTGGTGGTGAAACAAGTTTACTTATCACAGATGGTGAATCAAGAGCAACGAGAGGTACTCAGAGTTGTACCTTTTCTTGTAGTGGATGGTAATATGGCGACTTTAGTATCGCGAGGTTTACCCATGATGGAGAATTTGCAGCGAACAATATCAATCCAAGTGAACTTGCAAATAAAGTTATGCTCCCCGGCAACGGCGCCAGAAAATAGTCTTGATGACTCACAAGTATAGGGGATCGCAACAGTCTTAGAGGGAAGTAAAACCCAATTTATTGATTCGACACAAGGGGAGCCAAAGAATATTTGTAAGCCTTAACAGCGGAGTTGTTGTCAATTCAGCTGCACCTGGAAACAGACTTGCTCGCAAGAGTTTATCGATAGTAACGAGTTTTATAGCAGTAGCGGTAGTGAAATATCGGCGACGGTGTAACAAAGACAGCAGTAGCAATTGTAGTAAACAGCAGGATTAAAATACTGTAGGCACAGGGATGGATGAACGGGCGTTGCATGGATGAGAGAAACTCATGTAACAATCAAGGTAGGGCATTTGCAGATAATAATAAAACGGTATCCAAGTACTAATCAATCAATAGGCATGTGTTCCATATTTAGTCGTACGTGCTCGCAATGAGAAACTTGCACAACATCTTTTGTCCTACCAGCCGGTGGCAGCCGGGCCTCTAGGGAATCTACTGGAAATTAAGGTACTCCTTTTAATAGAGCACCGGAGCAAAGAATTAACACTCCGTGAACACATGTAATCCTCGTATCACCGCCTTCCCCTTCGGTTGTCCCAATTTCTGTCACTTTGGGGCCTCGGGTTCCGGACAATAATATGTGTATACAACTTGCAGGTAAGATCATAAAACAATGCATATCATCATGAAACAATAACATGTTCGGATCTGAGATCATGGCACTCGGGCCCTAGTGACAAGCATTAAGCATAACAAGTTGCAACAATATCATAAAAGTACCAATTACGGACACTAGGCACTATGCCCTAACAATCTTATGCTATTACATGACCAATCTCATCCAAGCCCTACCATCCCCTTCAGCCTACAGTGGGGGAATTACTAACACATGGATGGGGGAAACATAGCTGGTCGATGGAGAGGCGTCGGTGGTGATGATGGCGATGATCTCCTCCAATTCCCCGTCCCGGCGGAGTGCCAGAACGGAGTTTCTGGTCCCGAGACGGAGTTTCGCGATGGCGGCGGTGTTCTGGATGTCTTCTGGCGATTTTGTCTAACCCCCGTGCGTTTTTAGGTCGAAGCCTTTAAGTAGTCCATTGTGGGGTGGCTGCCTCGTGGCCCTCCTCCTTCTGGTCTTCTGGCTGCGTCCCTCTTCTATGAAAATAGGCCCATTGGAATAAACTCCGGGGATTTTCCTTAAAGTTGAGTTTCTGCACAAAAACGAGACACCAGGGCAATTCTGCTGAAAACAGCGTTAGTCCGTGTTAGTTGTATCCAAAATACACAAATTAGAGGCAAAATAATAGCAAAAGTGTTCGGGAAAGTAGATACGTTTTGGACGTATCAACCACGGATGATCTTACTAGGTATTTCATTTCCCATTATGACATGATCGCCACCGCCATGAAGACCATGGAAATTGTTCGTGCCATGAACAAGACAAGCTCTCTTGCTTTGAAGGCTGAGGTTTTTCAAGGAAGTGAAGTTCTTGATGTGGATCTAGCTTTCTTTGCAAAGAAGTATGCAAGTTCTCCATGAAGAAATGTTGAAGATTTTCAAAGGAGAAGATAAGAATTTGTCACAATTGCCATGGATCGGGGCACTGCTCAGACAAGTGTCTCTATGATAAGAGGGAAGACAAGCCCAAGTATGATAAGGGAGAAAGGGAAAAAATGAAGCCCAATCCTCTCAATGAGAAGAACAAGAGAAGAGAAGGAAAGCACTCATAGGCACCAAGTACACATCCGATGAGGAAAAGTGAAGATGAGGAAAGTAAGTGAGTGAGTGTGGCTCTTGCCGAATCTAGGTCGCCATTCCAGTATGATTACACAAAGGACTATGCACCCACCACCAAGAATTCTTCCCAAAAATGCCTCATGGAAACGGGAGCTAAGGTGATCACTCCTCCTTCCTTCTCTAGTATCTTGGATGATGATGATGATAGGGATGAAAGTTGTTTTCTTGCAAAATTGCATAAGTTGATGTGTTCTCTTTGTGGTGAAGCTCGAGTTCAACTCGGCTACTTAATGGATACCACAGTTTCACGCAATGAATCCATTGATGACTTGAATGCCATATTGAGGATGGAAAACCGATATTCAATATCCTTAAGCAAGAGCTCACTGAAGAGAGGAAGACTAGTTTTCTTCTTAAACAACAACTTGAAACTTATGAGCTTGGTAAAGCTAAAGACATGGATACTCATGATAGATCTCTTCTGATGGCCCAAGAGCTTGATGCTTCAAAGAAAGAGCTTGAAGTTGCTCATGCTTCTCTCACTAAGGACCTTGAGCACCTTGAGAATTCTAAAAATCTTATCAAGGGTGAGTTCATGAAGCTTCGTGAGAACCATGACCAATTCCAGGACATCATGAAAAAGCTCCAAACATATTAAATGACCATATTTTTGTTGAAAATATTGCTTGTGGTTCTAACTCTATGGTTGACCAACAACTCATTGAAAAAATAATAAGCTGAAAGAACAACTTTAGAAGGAGCATCTCACACCCACCAACAAAGGAAAAGGGGCTTGATGAGATCCTTGCTCATCAAAAGGTGAGAGCTCCAAATCAAGGTCTTGGGTATAACCCAAGAAATGACAAGAGTTGTGCCACTCCACCCAACAAGGCAAATATTGTGCAAGAAGGGCACAAAGTCGATGGCAATGCCAAGAAGGATGTTGCGAATGGGGAGGGCGTGCATTAGGGCAACCCCAATCACAAGTTTGGATATAGAAGCGAATGTATATGCTAAATAAAACTTAAGGTAGATGAAATGCGGCTAACAACGGGCACTGAGATAGCGGTGCGCTCTAGAACAACTCCACTCTAGTTCTGGGCATCTCATCCCTAACGGCCAAACCTGATCGCCCCAGGCTAGGTCTTGTGTTTTTTACCCAAATCCCAACCTGAAAACCTAAACTATCCCAACAAAAACATGTCTTCCCCTATTTTATGAAAAAAGAAAGTACATTTTTATATCATTTTTTTGAAATTCATTTTTGATACAAAATAAGCATAATTTCACTATTTTTAGCTGGACCAGGCCAAGCTCCGGCCTGGCCTTTTTACGTCGGGCTTTATCGTGCCTGGCCCAACCCGAGAGATGCCCCACTCCACCTGTATACTGGTGCCAACGCGGGAGAGAGCGGGGGCGGTACCGCCCGGCACGGGGCGGGAGAGAGGCGGGAGGCGGGCGAGACGAGAGGGAGGGGCGCCGGCGGGGGCGCCCGGCGCTATCGCCCGGCTGCCGCCCGCGTTGGCGGCGAGAGCGAGGCGGGAGCGGGGCGGCAGCGATGGCGGGGTGGGCGAGAGGCGGGGCGGGAGGTAGAAGACAAAGGGGGTTTTGCAGAAAACCCCCTGGACTTAGGAAAAATTGGTAGGATTTGGCATTTTAGGGTGTTTTGAGCCAAATTTTGGCATTTTAGGGTGTTTTGAGCCAAATTTTGAGGGGCTTTTTGCACAATAATTTAAATAGAGCTGGCACTATTTTATGATGTAATCGGTAACATTTTAAGTTGAATAAAATAATTTCTTGCATTATTTTGAATGTCTAAACAAAATCGAGTGAAATAACTTAATGTGGAAAAAGAAATGGTGATGTGGAGGAGAGAGAAGTAAGAGTAGGGACTATAGCCCATGCATTGGCAAGGTGGGGTGAGAGTGGGATGAGAGTGGGGTGAGAGTGGGAGAAAAGCTGACGTGGCGGGACGGGAGGCGGACGGTGCATTGGCACCAGCCTAACTACAAGCGAAACAGTACACGGACCTAAACGTAAACTAGCCGTGGTGCGTACAAAAGGACACACGGCCAATACAAAAGTGCCGCTACAAAGGGGCCCTTTCTCCCAAAACCGGAGCATATCCCCAGCAAGCAAAACCTCGCATCAGCAAAGAGAAAGTGAGCCAGTGCCCCAAGTAACCTTCCCTCCTCCACTCCTCCGCACGCGCCGCCATACCCCATACGCACCAACCCAAAGCCAAGCCAAGCCAAGAAGCTCTCTCTTCTCTTCCTTCCCACTCCACAAGCACAAGAAACCCGAGGCGCGAGCGCCGGCCAGCATTCGAGATCGACCATGTCAGCGTCGCCGGAGTTCTACAAGCCGACGCCGGTGTTCTCACCGGCGCCGTGCAGCTCGCCGCTGCTCCTGCACGGAGAAGCGGGCGTCGGCGGGGGAGCAGCTCAAGAAGGGGCGAGCGGCGCGTTGGAGGAGCAGTGCTGCCGGACGCCGACTGGCGTGGGGAGCGAGCTGAAGCAGGTGGCCGCGACGTGCCCCCCGGCGCCAAGGAAGCCGCGGGCGCCGGTCGCGCCGTGCCGGAAGCGGCTGTTCGAGGTGGAGGTGTTCAGCCTGCGGCTGGATGAGCTGGAGCGCCTCTTCTGGCGCCCGCACGCAGCGCAGCCGCAACCGGCGCCGCAGCCCGAGAAGAAGGTCAAGCGCCGCAGGGTGGCGCCGCCGCTCGCCTCGCCGGAGCCCTCGGCGAGAGCTAGCTAGCTGGCCCGCCGGTACCTGTGTCCAGGGCTCCAGGCCAAGTGGTTTTGGCTTGCCCGTCGGTGCAGTAACTAGCAGTATAAGATTCAGTACTGCGTTTTTACTGCCGTACTTGTTCTCTATGCTACTACTCGTAGCTGCTGCTAATGCTTCCATTAATCAGTTCAAAATAGTAGTTCGTGCACGGTAGTAGTATTAGTAGTAGTAGAGTAGCTAGATATGGTAGGCATCAGCAGCTCTTGCTTTTTACTGTATGTGATACTAGTATGGTTGGTCAACAGGTAAGGAGTAGTAATAGGTTGAAATTTCCTTCCATAGTGTAATAGTAATAGGTTTAGATTTCATTCCATGGAGTGCAGCCTGTATAAATGTGTAATGAGAAGCTTATCGATGCTGTATCTGCCTATGTACACCAGTGACCAGTCTCTCGTTCCCAATACAAGTTATGCGTCTACTTATTTATCAATTTATTTATTTGTTTATCGTGTTCTCTTTGTTTTCTCTGAAACTTTCAAGTATGTTGCTATCGTGCTTACGGCAAGCTAGACGAGGAGAAATTTCCTGATCCGCGTAGGGATTTAGCAATTTTCTATGGAGCTCTGGCTTCTTCCTTGCACGATGGAGGGCTCTGGTTGGTGTGTCCGTGAGCAGTCTCGGACGCCGGCTTCTTCGTCGTCTTCGTTCGTCGTTGTGGGATGTTCTGACGCCGGTGGAAGATGTTTGGTGACGTTTGATTGTAACATCAGTTCTTAATAGGTTTTCTACTCCTTTCAGTGGCTAACAAAACAATCGGTTTCGTCTTTAAAAAGAATCCGACCCTCCACTAAGCGGCAGTCTGCAGGCGAGAGGAATCATTCTGCACTGGCAAGAGTAGTAGCAATGATACGTTGAGGGTACGGTCTTGTAACTTTTACCGAAGTTTCTGCAGCTTTTGACGTCGCTGCAGGCTGGTGTTTTGAGGCGGAATGATTTGGCGACTGGTGCCAATGAATGTGTTGGGGGAAGTTCAGGGACAACGCAGGTGGTCACTGGCAGTTCTGTCCAGGAATAGTCGAAGTGGAGCCGCAGATGCTGCGAGAACTTGGCTCTTCAGGTGGTAAATCTGCTCATGTCGTTGTAGCCTACCATCTATGACGTCCGCAAATAATTCTCTTCCAGTTTCGTTTTGCCCTACCTGGAACACTATTTTGGGGGATTTCCTCCCCACAACAGCGACAACAGCACGAGCACGACGGCCATGAATTGGCCATATACATGTTCAACTTCTATATGGATGAATTACGGTCTGGATAGGGTTATTACAGCACCCTTTATTGAGATGTTAAGGCTGCAATAAATACAATAATCTGCTGCATTTACTGTATCTGTATGGCGCACTTGTCCGATATTTAAGACATCTGCAGCAAGTTAAGGACATCGTGCACATTCATAACAGATGATGATTTGTATTTATTGAGACGATGCTCCATGTACGGTGTACATACACTACAGTTTCTTTGCTTCCGGTTACTACCCCAACTAAATTATGATACAATGTTGTCTCTTAAATATACACCAAAGAAGGATACCGGTGTTAGCATCAAAATGGCAGGAGGGTGAAGGAATTGACAAAATCGATGAGAAACACAGCTCTATATGCAGCTGGAGCAAACAAAAATGAAACAGTTACAGACCGCCTTCGCCTAGGGTCCTGCCTCAATCCTCTCGATGGTTTCTAACCTCGTTTTCCTTTTCCATCCTTTCATGGTAGCAACCAGGTTGACCAACCCAACAACCTGAGTCTTGCTGTACTCCTGCAGAGTTATACAATGACAGACAGTGTAAATAGTTCACATTTTCAAATAAAAGATTAGCACATAGTAAGATCAGTTGCACTCTTACTGGATGAGACCGCGCCCAGTGAACATACTCCGTCTCGGGCAGATAATAAGCCTGTTTGATTGGCAGAAGAACCGTTAACAGCAATGACGTTTGTCCATATCCCCTTATTGATGGGATATGGAACACATAAAGTTAAATGTGGTCATCGTCGGATCTATTCTTCAGGCAAATGAAGTGATGTCATTAAATTACTGGTATGTCCATGAGGATTCAACTACATACCTTTACGAAAGTATCCACAGTTTGCAGCTTTGGCCTAACATTTGACGATACAATGTGTTGCAGCCCATTAATTAGTACCTGAAAGAACAGCAAAACTGTTACTACTAAATTTACTTCCATGCCTACATTTCACGAAGGACCACTGCAGAAGATTACAACCTGAAGGTCAAGTGACATCAATGCACGTCCTTCGTCAGTGCACCTTTTCACTCTGGAGAGTCCTTCAACTAAAACTTCTGCAAGGCTCTCTATGCCATACTCCAGCAAGAGCTGTTGGAGCTGAGAAGAACATAAGAATTTTAATTGCCTTTAATGTCGGAACATCATGAAAAGAAGAAAGGAACAAAGAAGATTCTTGCATTCTACAGAATTCCAAAACTAATTAACACCCACATAAAAAACAAAGTCCAATCAGACCAAAGAAGAAATTATTCATTTAATTTGCTCAAACTAACCTCCTTAGAGATTCCTCCATGGTCCAATCTTGTTTTGTAATGTTTGAACTCGCCCAATAATAAATCAACGTACCTGGAGAAAAGAGGCCCAAAAAATTACGAGTGGCACTTCCAGAGCATCAATGCATTCATCTTCATAGTACAAGGAACTCAATCGGATTTGAGTAACACGTGAATGCAACAGTAAAAAGTGTAGTTGTATCTGCACCAGGTAATTTAGCAAGAGAAAGGAAGGAGTAGCATATTGCCACAGAACTCCGCCAACATTGCGTGTAAATCAATAGATTAAGATATGTGGATGGATAAAGGAAAACAACCACAAATGATGTGTACTATTTCAGAAATGTGATATCTATATGAGCAGGAGTATAGGATGGAGCAAGGTTAAAAAAGACGGTAGGTGTTAATTAAGCGTTTTGCCATCACCTAGCACTTTGTTAGCTTAGGCGCGCATGTGCGTTCTGTATGGACAGAGCAGCTGGGTGGGTGCCTAGGTAGCTTAGGCACGCACTTGTGTGTTCTGTACGGAAAGAGCAGCTGGATGGGCTGGGAGGCCTGAGAGGATGAATGTCAGTACGACAGAGAAAAAGGTAAGAAAGAGAGCAGGAGGATGGAAAGCTAGGCCCATTAATTTAGAGCCCATCTGGCCCATGGAGGTTACTGCATTAGGGTATAGAGGAGCAGCAGCTGCTGCCAACCAGTACAGGAGCAGCCTCCACTAAACAGCAGCACCAGCGACGAGTAAGACCCGCCGCCAAGTAGAAGCTACGTCGTCCTCCCTCCGTTCCCCATGCAAGCTCTTTTCTCCTTCATTATCGTCGATTTCTCATCGGAGAGGGTGACTACTTTCCCGAGATGCCGATTTCTTGCTAGAGGAGGTCAGACCTTGCAGCCACTTTATTCACCGCCTAGGGCCAGCACTTATATGCCTAAGCAAGTGCCTCTGTTTGAATTTTCCGATTGAGTGCCAAACCAGGGTTCAAGGGAAGCATGCAAAAAAGGCTATAGAGAGATTCAGAACAATATTTTTCATGCTATTGACATTAAGGCTGCTTAAACTAGCATACCCATTGTGCTCTATGCCAAGCTC
Source organism: Lolium rigidum (assembly GCF_022539505.1). Lineage (NCBI taxonomy): Eukaryota > Viridiplantae > Streptophyta > Magnoliopsida > Poales > Poaceae > Lolium > Lolium rigidum. Next base: position 163,147,155 of record NC_061511.1, on the reverse strand, counting down.
CTTGACTTCCCATTTAGCATTTGCTATCTTATCTGGGTACCTGGAAAGCACATTTGGCAGGTGAGCTGATAGCATATACAACTGCGATTGAAAATATTAAATGCAGTAGCTGAGCAAGATACTGTTCCACAGCACTTCTAGAAGTATCTGTGTCTCTGGAGATGCCCATCTCCCAAGTTATACTCAGCCCAAAGAAATTGCGATAGATGATTCCAGGGGATTTACGGAGACTTGAAGATTTCATCTAACATACCCATTAATATGCAAAAGCATCCGTGCACTTGTCCTATGGATGTGCTCAGCCAAATCGGGAACAGTATCCACCTACCACAAACAAAGATAATAGAAAATTTCAACATTTACCATTGCATATTTGTAACCTACATATTAGAAAATAACAAAATGGACTTGGTACCAAATACAAGAGCAACGATAGCCAATAAATTTACCAGTGTTCCAAAAAACTCTTCGACAACGGAGGTGCTACTTTGAGATAACACGGAATGTAGATGGGCTCTAGATCTGTTCAAAACTCGAGCAACCAAAGATAGTGTTTCGGCAGCTGTGCATCTCTCCTGCAAGGAAAGGACAAGTTTCAGATATGGATAGGCAAACGAAGATAATAGAACTACAGAGACTGGATATAAGACATACATTTTATACTAGTGTGAAGAAAAAAGCTAATAACAGCATCATGGCGCTATAAAAACCATATGTCCAGGCACAAAAATGACCTGCTAGCCAATTTAAATGCCCAATGAAGCAGAGGGGACCTAGTTCATTACAGAATGGTTTATATTGATGGTGAGGCAAACATTCAAAGACTTAGGTAAGGATATCATCATAAAGGAGTCAAATCAGCTAATGCCAACACCTCATACATTTCTCCCAGTCCTACAGTAGTAGATGCTTTCCACTGTGCCATTTTTTCCTCCATGATACAATCATCCATCAATTTGAGCACGAAAATCATTTGCTGATAATATTTGTTTCTCCCTTCTGCCCTTGACTTTTTCCACCATACTCCAGTTAAAGCCAACAAGGACTCTACACTCCTCACAATCCACAAGTAACTTTTTCACAAGGCTAAAACGATACTTAGTGCCCCGTCCTCACATTACACAGCTAAAGAAATTGCTTTCCTAACAACCAGCAGCTATAACTTCTTTCTCAGATTCAGAGTCAAATATAAGCTAGTTAACATGCTGAAGCCAAGAAAACATCAAATAAGTTCCTCATGTTGTCAAACTTCATTCAGCATGTTCAAACTCTAAAAGCTACATGAAGCAGTGAATTAGTAGACGAGACCAGAATTCCTATGAGCAAGCTCAAGTCAAATGTGTTGTTTGACAGGACAGAGATTTTATGATGAGTGTGGTCCAGTTAAAAATACAGAAAAACATGTTAAAATGCAAATATATAAGCACTGTGATGTAAAGCCAGTAGCTACCTTTAAACCATAGGAGGTGAACATTGAGCTCGGAGGCGCAGTAGGCATCACATCCATTTGAGAAATAGTTGAATTCATCGATAAAGGTGATGAAGATGGATACAAACTGTTCTGTGGTTTGATCCACTGATCTGAGTCTTGTGTTATTTTTGATAAAGCTGCTTTAAGCCGAACTGAATACAACACAAGCATCAGAAAGGACATATGAGCTTTAAATCAGCAATCATGTATTTGTAAACATTAATCACAAAGAGTCATGAGCCAGAAAAAAAGTCAGAAAAGACACTCCCATACATGATTGGGAATCAGGTAACGGCTTGCCACTTTGACTCCTGTCCTGAGACCCAAATGTCTCGTATATGTGGTGATAAAAGATGCCAAAAAGTTGGAAGATACCCTGGGAAAAAATGCCAAGTATGAACAACAGAAACCACAAACTTCATGCGCATTCAGTTTACCAGTTACCATAAGGAAAATTTATTGACATATAACCAACCTTAAAAAGCTCAACATTGACCATTTCCAGCTTTTGCATAATTCTGGCATATTTGTCCATCATCCTGATTCCAGTGAAGAAGTGACAGCTTAGATTCGGCAGTTAAGTTAGGACTTTCCTCAAGTTAACATACATGAATATTTGATACCTTAACAAAGAAAGTGATGATCCTGTCTGCGAAGAAATGTCTCCATCTTTCCAATGTGAAGAATTGCCTTTCACAATTTTTGTTTTCAATGTCCTACTGGGTAATTGGCTATCTTCATCAATGAAATCAGCGAGAAGGTCTTCATTTTCTTCATCAAAAGGTGAATTATTTCCATTTCCATGGACAGAATTATTACCAGCTGATGAGCTGAACAGCACATTATATTTAGGGGATTCCAAGGAGCCATTCTCGATCTTCAAAGAAAATGGGTTCTCAATACTGAGCCAGGAAGCAAATCCGTTCTTTTGCCTCCCTTTATTAGTTGCAGTAGTTCCACTGAAACATTCTTTTGGCAAGGTAGAACTACGGCTCGTAGGTGAAATCAGTGCAGCACCATCACCAGTAAGTCCTGCTAAACTAATTATCTGCGTAGCTTCAGCTGACATTATTGTCCAAGATTCCTTTTCCAGTACCATTTTAAGTGCCTGCCAAAAGAATCACAGAATGAAACTGTTAAAATGCCACAGTGAAATGCAAAAGTCAACACTGGCCATGCCAAATGAAGAATACAGGAAAATACCAAGTAGAGCAACTAGAGCAACTCATGTATTACTAAGACAAGGAAATACCCCATTTCACAATGTGGTTGTAATTGTGCTGTTAAAAATGAGCCAGAGGGAGCCGGAAAGGGACCCCTCGGGTTTTTTTAGTTAAAGAAGCAAGAAGCGTTGTATTGTTGTACTTATTAAGGATGTCTATTAAGTATCAACTGCTCTTTGGCACATAAATAAAAGAAAAAGAAGTTAGCTCGCACCAAGATCAGCCTATCCACAAATCCCGAGATACAATGGCTACAAAAACTGTACCATGTTTCAACAGAAATTACACTCATTGTCCACTGCTATAGTTTCTAGGGTGGTTTAATAACTTGCCAACACTCGACGAGTCTCCATGTGTGGGTAAAAGTCTAACTATGCGTAGATCCAACTCACACAACACTTGATGATTGTAATTCTAATAATTCAATTGGAGTTAGTGGACATACGTATATATTTTGCCGGTGAAAGGTCACAACGTAGTTCAAACAGACAGTCTTCAACTTCTGCCGGAACTCACTAGCTTCGAACCCACAAAATGCTTCACCGGCCAAAATGAATATTGTGAGATCTTCGTAGTTCTTCAGAAATTGGTATGTGCTAGTTGAACAAACAGCTGAACAAGACAGCAAAACAGACAAGCGACTTGTTGCCAGTTGCCAAAGATTTCTCCGCCCCCTTTCAAATGTATAAGCAACAAGTTTTGTAGCATCTGTCCTCAGTTGATAGAATGGAGCATCTGCTCCTGATGTGCTAGCATCAGGATTGCTGACATCAGAAGATGGTATCCTGTCGCTCGTTGCGTCTGCAACACCATCCTGATTGACAACTGTACTTGAATGACCTCTTCCTGAATCAACTAAAGTTTCACTTGGGCTCTGAGACGTCTGCATAGAAGAAACCAAAGGTTATATGAATAACTACACCAAAAACCAGTATTCAAATGACATTGTTAACAACTCAACCAAAATATTTCATCAGATTTAGATGCAAATCTATAAAACTATGGGAATATAGAACGAATTAAACTGGACTTATTTCATAGTAAAACAGGTTCCACTTTATGATGCATTCAATATATGACTGACAACATACAAGACTTTTGCCAACTATCAGTACCATACATAGAGAAGAGTTCAAAAGCTGTTGACATCTGACACCTGTATATAAGGAGCTTCTTCAGCTGGAAGTTTCTAGAACACTGCACATACACTCAATCGACGCAGAAATTTGCAGTTTTTAATAATGGTTTAGACTAACATGGAAGTGGGTTCACTATTCAAGTACAAATAGGATCCAGGAACCAAGCCAAATAAGATTTGGAATTGCTTATGAGGCTATCACCGATCTAGATATGTCATCAAATTTATAAAAATAAAGTTAACAGCACACTAGTAACAATTACCTTTACTTCTGGGCAGAAGCTCATAATAGCATAATATGACCGCATCAACGAAAATATGCTCTCAAGAGTTTTTAACAAGCAGGGCCGAAGTTTGGACTCAGGAACTTGAACACAAAGATCACTATATGTAAATCTGCAGAAAATAAAAGTACAGTGAGTACTCACAGAAAGTTGTATAGTTTTGGTTTTACATTTGATAATCTAAAGTATCCACACAAGATTCTCTACAAAATAGCTGGCATGACTTTATCAGTGAAATGCCACATAAATGATAGGCCATATCGCATACATCTTATACTGCTTTAGGTGATCAGAGAAGATCAATGTAAGTCAACATCGACTGGGTACACCACTATCATTTCAGTTGCAGGCTTAGCCCAGAAGGGACCATGACTTTTTTCGCAGAAAGTGCAGTACTTCAGTCTTCAGACAAAAAAATGCAAACATATGAAGCTCCAAAGATTTTCTTTTTATTAAAGTAATCCCAGTGTAAGACGTAAATGTGAACATAGCCCATTTAATTTATAGTTTGTTTTGCCACAAAACAAATTCTTGATCCAAAGGCTGATTAAATTCATCCAACCATACACATACATCCAGGTCACTGCATATTTTACTCAATCCAATCAAAGGAACAAAAATAAAGTGCCGAATACATACCTATTTCTCTGGGTATTATTTCCCACTTCCTGCAATATTAGAAAAAATGATAATATTGTTACGAAAAGAGTTGTTGTATTGCACAACCCAAGGGGCAAATATGTATTACAGGAAAACTTGGACTACAAGTCAATCTACTATAGATTTAGACCAATAAAATCTACTAGAGACCTAGACTAATGGAAAACCATAATAGCCCCTAACAAATACCACATGCCAAGTATTAACAATGCAAAAGTACAAATTGCAAGCAGTGCCGCAAGAATATGTGAAGAAATCTAATCCGATACCTCTTCCAGCATTTCTTTCAGAACAATATGTGTTTGAGAGAGTACTTCTTGCAAAAAGAAGCTCTGCATCTTTTCGGCCATGCCACCAATGTCACCCATCAATGCAAATGCATCAATCACCTGCAGTTCATATTTAACAGTTAGAAGAATGCAACTCAAGTAAGTTCGCAAAAAATATAATTAACCAATCCAAGAGCACAAACAAATATTGACCAGGTAAATACTCACGGTTAGATAGCTTTCTTCACTGAAGGTCTGACAAACTCCCAGCAAACGGCTGTCCAATTTTTGGATTGTCCTTGCTAACCATGCCTGCAGAGCAGAAATACCATTATGGTAATAAGAAAAAGAATATGAAATAAAATCAACTGAAGTGAGAAACGTGGATGGTTTCATCCAATTTGATGCTGAAGAGTTTCGGTTCTTTGAACAGACCAACATAAAGCTATAGGGTGAATGTAGACTTGTTCTACAGTTTCCAACATTAAAGACAAAACATCTCAACAAGAGAACTCTAGTGAAAAGAAGTAAGAAAATGAAAATCCAAAATTACCTCAATACCTCGTCCCATTTCTTGTACAGCAGAAAGGCCTGAATAGTTCTCCAAGATTTGCAAATACTCTGGCAATAATTGAAATGCCTGCAAACATTAGTAAAGTATCATAAGAAACTAACATAATTCTGAAGAAAAATACAGATACCAACCACATGGCAAACACATATCGGGTTAAAAACTAGTAGTAAGGTTATAAAATAAATACGTCTCTATATCTCTTTTGTGTACAGCAACGCAGAGCAAAATACAACTGGTCATGGACAAAATTCACCCACCTGAAAGTAATTTTCTTTCTCAACAAAAGTTTCAAGCTCTATCTGCATATCTTGAGCATGTCGAAGTTCTGTAAGAACAGGAAGAACATCCTGCATTACACAAAAAACTAAACCTTTTTATGTATAGATCCTCAAACCCACATACATAAAGCTAGTTGTAGTGAAACAAGTAGCATTCGAATTCATCAAGACATTAATAAGTCCATCCTTAGGAGAGAAAATGATAGACAAAGGAAGGGTTGATCTAGAAGGAGTTAAACACACTGAGAACCTCACTTTATACTATAATGGTGCTCAGTGATCTTTAATTATTTATCCACAAAGGTACTGCACATATTCAGTTAATGCAGAACATAAACACAAAATAACAGCATGCACCTACCAGCAAAGCTTGTTTCTTCTTTGATTTTACATTGACAACCAGATCCCTTGACACCTCACTCTTCGAAGAGGATATGTGCCTTCGACCATTCTGAAGTAGGTATTAAATCATAAGGGCCAGATATCCAAAAGGGGTAAAGCTATGTTTGCAAAGACAAAGTTTTACGAGATAATACCATGCAGATTACGTTTGCGACCTTTAAGTCTTGTTCTAGCTCCATCACTAACTGCATCCCCTTCACTGGCCAAACAATATTATCAGAAATCTGGTTTTCATTGAAACAAAATAATTTATAGTAGATATCTCTATTACTCATAACTACAGTGGGTTAAAAGCCTAAACATGTCAAAGGATCCACCAAATAGATCAACTGACGACAAAAAAAATGAAAAGGAAGAAATAGAAAACTAATAAATAAGCTCCTGTATATTCAGACTAGACATACCCATTTCCTCATAATGACCCATAACATGATGAGACAACCGTTCGGCAATCTTGTCAAGCTGCGCCAATCTCATAGTAGACTGCAAAAATGAAATGTGCGTCGTAAATCAAATGGAATGTGGTAACAGAAGTGCACATGCATGCAGGTAGTTCTGATGGCGATTGGCGAATATACGCCTGGATAACGAGAATGGTAGGATACGACAAAAGGGGGCGGTTTCATCTAAAAAAGAGCATACGCTACATTAGTTTGTGAGACAATTGCTTACAGAAATGGCATATCTGCGCCGGTATGCACGCCAAATGCCACTCAAAAGCATGGTCTAAATAAACAAGTTTTCGCAGATCATGCACTCCAGTGATCTGATAACCAGGTGATCATGACTGTCCCGCTAACCTGCTTATCGAAGTAGGTGGCATCACCTCCTGCTTCCGATATATTGGCCAGAATGTACTTTATCGGGTCGAACTCCTGCACATCATTCAAACTCAAAACACATCAAGCCCAGCTGGCGCGGAGCAGCTAGCAACATGCGTCTTGGAGAATGCAGCACCAACCTCCAGATAGAAGACCTCCTCGAGGTCGTCCACGGGCGGGCCCTGCGGGTTGCTCCCGTAGATCGAGACGAGGTCCTCGGAATTGGACGGCAGGTTGATCCGCTCGTGCGGGGGCAGCCCCGCGATCGCGCGGGCAGCCGCCGCCGCGGCAGCAGCTCGAGCTGGAACCTGCAGCGGGATGGTGGTAGAAAACGTGAGCAACCAGTGTCGCCGGATCCGAGACGGCGGGACGGAAAGTGGAGAGCGACGGCAGTTGGGAGGGGACCTCGGGGCGGGAAGGGGCTGGGGCGGGGGTCGGCGGGAGGAGGCCGATGGAGCGCGCGGAGCGGACGGAGCTGAGGAGCCTCTCGCCGACGCGGGAGAGGTCCATGCCGCCGCCCTGGATCAGGAGCAGGGGCAGGAAGACCAGGGGCGAGGGCCCCGACTCGAAGAGCTCGCCGCCGCCGCCGCCGCCGAAGAGGGAGGCTGGGGAGGAGGAGGAGGCAGAGGGCGCTGTAGGCGGCGGCGCGTCGCCCCGCATCTCAGCGGCGCCGCGCAGCCTCGGCGCGGCGGGGGACCATGGGAGGGAGCGCCGCCCGAGGCAGCTCCCAGATCCGCCCGGCGGTCGGGGCTCGCTCGGCGCGTGGTCGGTGCGTTGGATCGCGCGGGGAAACGAGGGAGGGAGAGAGGGGAGGACCAGGTGGTTGGCCGGTCTGGTGGCTCTCGCGGGGATGTGAGAGTGGAGAGGACGCACGAGGCTGGAAGAGAAGAAGAGCGGTAATAGAGGAGACGACGAACGGGGTGAATGATTTGTCTCGTGCTACTTTTTCTTCTGCAGCAATTTTTCCATCAAATATTTTGTCGTGTTTACGCAAGAGCCTGGTTTAGTCGCTTCAAAATATTATTTTTCAAAAAGCCATTATCTTTTACACTGATCATACCTGGCTATGGACAGCCCGGCTCGAGGCCGGCCCGAAAATCTTGGGCATAGGCCTGAAAATGTTAGCCTGACACTCGGGCCGGGCCTGGATAGCCCGAACACGATGTTTAAACGAAGCGGCATGGCCCGCAGTCTGACGGGCTTTTTGGATTTTTGACCGGGCTAGGCTAGGCTTGGGCCTGATTTTCCACCGTTCTACTTTTCTCGGCCCGGCCCAGACCGAGACATGGCAAGGTATAACAGCAATACATGAAAATCTAAAAGTAACAAAAATTACAAAAGAAAAGTCTTTAGACCATCTAGCGAAGACTACAGGCACTCGATCGAGCCAATGTTACGTCGCCATCCTCGCTCCTTCCTCATTGTAGCCGAGCAAAGTTTGTGAGTAGACAAACAGAAGAAAATCAAAACAAAAGAGCAGCAACAATCACCGATGAAGAGAAACGTAGATCAGAAGAAACACGAACCAAATCCATCGAGATCCGCCACAGACAAACCTCCACCTTCCCTCCGGCGAAGCTAGACGCATCACTGGAATAGAGACTCTATGGGAAAAGATTTTTATTCGTTCGGAGGGGAATCGCCACCACCACACTTTTCTAAGGAGCAATTTTGCTAGTGGTACTGTTTGAAGTATTTTTTTTACTGTTGGCTCTCTTCTGAGTTCAGCCGCGAAATTTCCACATGGCATGTGTGTCCGTGGGAAGCTTTGCCTAGAGTGCTTAGTTCATGTGTGCTGGTGACTGGTCCTGTTTGGATCATTTTCTTGCATCCAGTGAAATCTTCTTCACAGAGCCATGATTTGTTGTGTCAAGTCCAAACTTATGTTGTGCATCTAGTTTGGTTGTCAACATTTTATTTTTCGCTCTTTTGTGCACTTTATTTGACTGCCAACAAAGTTAGATTTTTGCTAGGAGGATGTAAGTTCAACTTGTTTGTTTGCACACAGTGTTCTCGTAACCACTACTCATAAGTGGCGATCCTACCACGCACTAATATCGAACTAGCAAGTAACATATCAAACTAACATGCACAATTAAATTAACATCGTTTAGTCCTAACTAATAGCAAATAATGGTTCGTCAAGATGTTACCTAGCTACTATCAAATTGAAGTTCACCACGACACTACATAGGTACTAATTAACAAGTAATAGATATACACACAAATAGGGGTAGTTCATAGAACAGGACGACCTCCACTTCTTCTTCACTCATTCCGTACTTCCTCCTCGTAAGATCCTAGTCTGGACTTTGTTAGCTCACACAGTGTCAAACTATTCTTGCCTCTTATTCTTACAAGCCTGATTATTATGGGTAGCGACACCATGCGTCACGCATTCTCCATCTAGGAAGAACTCATCAATGATGTAACATCCTAGATTTAGAGGCTAGAGATAGAGAGGAAGCAGATGTGTGCATTACATTCATGCATAGAAAATATGGGGAATTTTCGCGCCTTTACATAAAACTTGTCACACTGACTAAGTTTCACTTGAGTTGATGGAATTGAAGTTGGTCATCAAGTCAAGCGCTATAAACCTCAATGTGACCTTTGCTAAAACCTTGTTTTGGGTAGAGGTGATTTGATCTATGGGTTAGGTCAAATGGAACTAAATTTATTACAACAACACCTTAAGTGAGGATCAAATACCAGATCTTATAAAGGATCATAATATGGTATTCCTTGCAACAACATATGGATACCCATTCAACTACAAATCAATAAACAAGAAATAATTGAGAATTTGACTTATATTTTCCATGTCTTTAACTAATCCATGGTCCTACCATGATCTTCATGATATATCTTCAATTCAAATCTTGAACCCATGAGAAGGACATCAACACAATCCCTTGTTTATCCTACTTTTCTCAATTCAAATCTATCTTCATTTAACCTTATAGAAGGGAGGTAACGATCGATATATCCAGATGATCACATCACTATCTCTTGAGAATGACCTTAGGTTATTATTCAAGTCATTTCCAAGTGATAGAAGTTATTGGTACTAGCCTAGCCACGTGCATCCAAAAGGTACAAGAGAAGAGCTATACCCTAATTGTTAAAGCCAATACTTGATCTAGGAGGTGAGAACCATATTTCACTAAGTGATACCTTAGGAAGCCAAACCCTTGATCATCACAATTTGATGATGATCCTAAACCCTAAGAACTTGAAGTAAGAAGCTATTGAGAATAAGTTGATCATGTCTATTACATGGTTGTGCTTTGGAGATATAGCAGAATAAGTTAAATCCTAATATGATAATGAGATATCATCCATCACATGAAATCACAAGGAGATCACTAGTAATCAAATGTCGAACATTTTCAAAATCTTAAGAAGTGAAGTAAATGAAGGACATCAAAAACTTGCCTAGCTAGTCACCTATTTCAACCATGCTGATATTTTGAAGTAATCATCCTATCAATAATGGGAGAGAAAGAGCAAAACCTAGCCTATCCTCAACACCTCTAGTAAATACCATGTGAAAGGACGAGATGTCACCTAAAGGGGGGTGAATAGGTATTTTAAAACTCTTACGGATTTGGCTTGTAAGAATGCGGAATTAAACTAACGTTTATTTTACAAGCACAAAACCTAAATATGCTAAGCTCAACTAAGTGCAACAACAACAACTAGAGCTAAGCAAGATAGGCACAAGATATATATATATATATAGGACATATTCATACTACACCCGAGTGTAGTTACACCCACATGTGTTTCTCATAATCTAGTAAGTATCTATCATACCGAAGAGTATGTACATGTAGTATGAAGTATATAAGACTATTTTGGTTGTATCTATACTACTTTGTAGGAAGTATGCAGAATTTTTTACGTACACTAGTTTTTTACGTATACATATGCATGTATTTCAGATATATAGTGTGAACTATAAGTTCATTTGCATTTTTTTCACCAAACTTAGTTTGGAGTATCTTAGATATAGTGTAGGAACATAATCAAAATGATAAAGTATGGGAATGGTGTTTTGGCACATGGGAGCATATGCTCCCTTTATTTTAAAATGCATCTTACATACATTTTGAAATTTCAAAAAATTGAAACGAAAAATTCGAAACGTACATCTTCACGTGCTAGACGCTCACAATGTTGTTTCATAAAAATCCGACTTGTCGTGTGACGTGTGTAAAAAAGACAAAATTCAATGCTGAAAATAAGTCTTTTCAGGAGATAAATTTTCTCTTTTTTACACAGACCACAAAACATATTGGTTCCTCGCGAAACTTGACGAACGTACGTATATTGTGGAGATGTACATGTAGAATTTTTTGTCAAATTTTTTTGACATTTCGAAATATAACTTTTTGATAGAGGGAGCATATGCACCCGGGAGCCGAATTGAATTTCCGATAAAGTATCGTATATACTTCCGTATGGTAGTATATTAGATATGGGTGTAACTACACCCATGGGTAGAAAGTATTTATATATATATGACATATTCATACTACACCCGGGTGTAGTTACACCCATGCGTGTTTCTCATAGTCTATAGAGTATCTATCATACCGGAGAGTATGTACATGTAGTATGAAGTATATAAGACTATTTTGGTAATAGTATATATAATATTTTTTAGGCAGTATGTACATTTTTTACGTAGACTTATTTTTTACGTATACATATGCATGTATTTCAGATATATAGTGCAAACTACATGCTCACTTGCATTTTTTTTACCAAACTTGGTTTAGAATAACTTAGATATAGTGTAAAAACATACTTAAACCGATAAAGTATCGTACATACTTCTATATGGTAGTATATTAGATATGGGTGTAACTACACCCAGGAGTAGGAAGTATTTATCCTATATATATATATATATATATATATATATATATATATATATATATATATATATATATATATATATATAAGCAACAAGTGATAGCAAGATATAATAAATACTTCAACCTCGATGGCTATCACAAGGGAAAGTAAACTCGGGTATAGAAATGACCGAGGCACGCGGAGACGAAGATGTATTCCTATGTTCCCTTCCTTTGCAAGAAGGTACGTCATGTTTGGAGGGGTGGGGATCCCACGAAGGATTTCCCAACGCCACGAAGGCTCACCTTCTTCTCCGAGCCTATCCCACGAAGGAATAGCCCCTTTCCTTATGGTTAGCTTTTCCTCCACTTCGAAGATGGCAAGCTCCACAACCACTTTACAAGCTCCACGAAGGAGAAGCCTCGGGCCCCTTCACAACCTTCCACGAAGAGGTCACCGGGACACCAACCAAGCCAACTAGGAGGTCACCCTCCAAGAGTAACAAGCTCACGGTCACTCACTCGAACTAATCGTGGTGGAGAGCTCAACACTATGCAATGATGCAAAGCAAGAACACCAAAGGTGTTCAAATCCTTCACACTCAAATCCCACCAAAGCAACAAATGCTAGGATGAGATTAGAGAGGAAGAACAGTGGAGGAAATCAACAAATGACTCCAAGATATAGATCTAAAGGGTTCCCCTCATTTAGAGGAGAAAATGATTGGTGGTGATTGTAGATCTAGATCTCCTCTCTTAGATCCCTCAAGAATGAGCAAGAATCATGGAGGGAATCAAGAGATAGGGCAAGTTCTTCAAAGTCAACAATGGAGGAGAGAGAGTGGAAGAACTTACCCAGCCCAAGGTGGAAGAAGGCCTATTTATAGTCTGAGAAAAAACATAACCGTTGGGGAGAACAACGGGCAAAAAATGGCCCAGCCAGTCCCCGGGCCGAGCGCCGGACAGGCCGATGCACAGGCCAACAGCGCCGGCTGACGGGCTGGACTGGGGTAGGTAGGCCGACAGCGGCCAAAAGGGCCCAACCGGGGGCAGGCCGGTCCGGCGGCCACCAGGCCAGGAGCCGGTCATGGGCCGAGGGACCCCTGGAGCGGGCCCGGTGTGCACGAGCCGAGCAGCCAGTTCCCACCGGGCAGGCCGGTGGGGGGCTCGGTGGGGCCGAGCGGTGGGCCGGATTTCGTAGGACCCCTGAAAGTCTTTTCTTTTTCTTTTAAACAGAAAATGCTCCTGAACTCTGATTGACATGAAACCAATTTTGTTGGAAATATTGAGACTCCTCACAGAATATTTTTAGATGGTTTTGAGAGGGAGACTCCCAACGTTAAGAAACGGTAAAGACGTCCAAACTCGAAAACGCAATAGAAGATGCATGCGGATTCCGGTTTCGATGAACTTGGGCTTGTTGAAAAGCTAGCAACAAGTTCAAGAACCTCACACGGAGAAACACCAAGAAGCAATAGGGATATGCAAAGTATGCAAAGGATTGAGCTCCCTAAGAAGATGTGATCAAGTTACCCAACCGAAAGCCCCTCTTGATATTGCGACTATCTATCCTATAATCCGGTCTCCCAACAACCACCTTGAGACCGGTAAAAGGAAAACCTAGCAAGGTCATACCTTTGCCTTCCGCATCCCGCTTGATCTTGATGATAACTCTTCAAGCTCCACTCAAGCCGAAATGCCTCACTTGATCATTGTTGCTTCGTGAAGACTCACACATGCTCCCCCATACACCATGATGGGAAAGCTCCATTGATGCATATCTTCACATGTCCATTATCACCAAATGGACGGCAAGCTTCAAGCATATGATCCTCTTGAGATGCTCAACTTGAACTTGCCCAATAGAATACAAGAATAGACGAATACAAGAATTGTTTGAAGTACATGGTTATTGTCTTAGTCATCTACTCCATGTGTTGTGGACCACACAAAATCTCTAGTTATCTCCATCAACATGACGGAACATTGTCACTTTCTCTTCGATATAGGTGTGGATGCTATCTTTAAGCAACCTCGTAACACTTAATGTGTCCACGACCTGGTTAAAAGGGGATCTTTTCATTCTAAGCATGTTGATAGCCTCTACATCATTGTTGTTGTAGATGTAGTTCCGATTTTGCATCCTCCCTCTATCGGTTTCAAACATGGGATCATATGTGATGGAGGGCCTGGCATTACCACGAATCTCTCTGGCGGATCATCCAGGCCTGAATCACAGCTATGAGGGCAGATGCCTGAATGAAAAGCTTCATATAGGCGTCCAAATTAAGTTGATGTTGCATAAGTAACAATTAAATCAGACAGAAGTTGAAAGTAATGAGCTCAGGAGCTAACGGTGGAAGGTGAGAGGGGGTTATAGGTTCTTACACCTTTGGTTGAAGACGACGATATGTTTTCAGAGCCAAATATGATGGAGAAAAGAGGGTTGTGGATACGATGGGGGCTTGCCAATGTCACAGATCTGCGACCCATGATGTCGTCGGTGCGAGAGACAAGAGGTTCATGGAGTCGGTGTTGGGGATATGCAAAGTTGGAGCAACCGGTGCCACATATCTAAATCAACGCCGCCGCCCGAGAGTAAAGTGAGGATGAATTTGTTATCTATTGGGGTAACTGAGTAACACAACGGCGAGGCTACATTTTGTGCCAATCTGCGAAGCTAATTTTCCCGCTCCCGCAATTACCAAGCTTGCTCCCCGTGCAGGACTTCCATCTCTTTGCACCCGCTAGTGCCCGAGAGAAAATACTCGATTCGAGTGTGCCGCGTGATGCTTTCATGAGGGTGCTTTAAGGTTCGTATGAGCCAACAACGCGGAACTCAGTTGGCAACCAAACTATCGTTATTTTTTGCATCTATGGAGTCAGGAAACGAGAAAGCGAGCAACCAAACATGCCACCTTTAGTGTTTGCCTCTACCACGCCCACCTCTAGTGTCGCTAGATCGAGCATTAAACTAAACAATAACTTATTGTACCTTGATGCTTCCAAACCTTGAGTTCGGTCCAACACCCCTCTCAATGTTCGCTGACGTACTACCCTTCTCCGCAGTATAGGTCTCATCATAATTATTTCAGCCCTCAGAGAAATTCTGTCCTCCAAACCAACCATTCTTCTTGCCCATCACAACCCTCAAATTCTCACCATATGGTAAGTTCCCATTTGAATCCCAGGATTTAGGCAAGTGATAGCAGCATGTCCCAAAATCCCACAGGAAAAGCAAAATTATTGGGCGAGTTTGGTTGCGAGGATGTTTTTTGTGCATCTACCGAGATCTTCCACGTAGAGCCATGATGGACTTGGCCAAGTCCAAATCATGTTCTGCATCTAGTTTGGTTGGCAACAAGTCATTTCTTCCTCATTTATGCACTTTGTTTGACAGCCTGCAAAGCATAGTTTCGTGAACGAGGATGGTCAGCCCATTTGGTTACAATCTACGTACTGTTCGGGTATGACCTTACCATGCAATACTATGAACAACTTGGTGTAATATGCAAGTAACATGCAACATAAAAATAAACGTCATTCAGCCGTAGCTACTTGAAGATAGCGGTTCGTTAAGATGTTGCCTAGCAACTAGCAAATACAGTTTGTCATGATGTTCCCTAGCTACTAGCAAATTTGTGGTCTGTACAACATAACAAGTAGTAGAGGAGTGTTGGACGGCATGACAGTGTTCTTGCAGTGGTGTCTTCCTTCTTTCTTCAGAGCTTGGTTGTGCCTTTGTCTGCCCACACTGTGTCAGCCCACTCATGCCTTTTCTTCTTTCAAGCCTAACTATCACTGAGGCTAACACCATGGCCATAATCAATGTCGTTTGATGACGCGTAAAGCACACGCCCGTTGGGAACCCCAAGTGGAAGGTGTGATGCATACAGCAGCAAGTTTCCCTCAGTAAGAAACCAAGGTTTATCGAACCAGTAGGAGTCAAGAAGCACGTTGAAGGTTGTTGGTGGCGGAGTGTAGTGCGGCGCAACACCAGGGATTCCGGCGCCAACGTGGAACCTGCACAACACAATCACGAGTACTTTGCCCCAACGTAACAGAGTGAGGTTGTCAATCTCACCGGCTTGCCGTAAACAAAGGATTAAACGTATTGTGTGGAAGATGATGATTCTTTGCGAAGAACAAGTAAAGAACAATTGCAGTAGATTGTATTTCGGATGTAAAGAATAGGACCGGGGTCCACAGTTCACTAGTGGTGTCTCTCCCATAAGATAAACGGATGTTGGGTGAACAAATTACAGTTGGGCAATTGACAAATAAAGAAGGCATAACAATGCACATACATATATCATGATGAGTACTATGAGATTTAATCGTGGCATTACGACAAAGTACATAGACCGCTATCCAAAGCATGCATATATGCCTAAAAAGTCCACCTTCAGAGTTATCATCCGAACCCCTTCCAGTATTAAGTTGCAAACAACGAGACAATTGCATTAAGTATGGTGCGTAATGTAATCAACACAAATATCCTTAGACAAAGCATCGATGTTTTATCCCTAGTGGCAACAAGCACATCCACGACCTTAGAACTTTCTATCACTCGTCCCGCATTTAATGGACGCATGAACCCACTATCGAGCATAAATACTCCCTCTTGGAGTCACAAGTATCAACTTGGCCAGAGCCTCTACTAGCAACGGAGAGCATGCAAAACATAAATAACATATATGATAGATTGATAATCAACTTGACATAGTATTCAATATTCATCGGATCCCAACAAACACAACATGAAGGATTACAAATAGATGATCTTGATCATGATAGGCAGCTCACAAGATCTAACATGATAGCACAATGAGGAGAAGACAACCATCTAGCTACCGCTATGGACCCATAGTCCAGGGGTGGACTACTCACACATCGATCCGGAGGCGATCATGACGATGAAGAGACCTCCGGGAGATGATTCCGCTCTCCGGCGAGGTGCCGGAGGCGATCTCCTGAATCCCCGAGATGGGATTGGCGGTGGCGGCGTCTCAGTAAGGTTTTCCGTATCGTGGCTCTCGGTACTGGGGTTTCGCGACGAAGGCTTTAAGTAGGCGGAAGGGCAGGTCAAGGGGCGTCACGAGGGGCCCACACAGTAGGCCGGCGCGGCCAGGGCTTGGGCCGCGCCGCCCTGTTGTGTGGCCACCTCGTGGCCCCACTTCGTTTCCTCTCCGGTCTTCTGGAAGCTTCGTGAAAAAATAGGACCCTGGGCGTTGATTTCGTCCAATTCCGAGAATATTTCCTTACTAGGATTTCTAAAACAAAAAACAGCAGAAAACAAGAATCGGCTCTTCGGCATCTCGTCAATAGGTTAGTGCCGGAAAATGCATAATAATGACATATAATGTGTATAAAACATGTGAGTATCATCATAAAAGTAGCATGGAACATAAGAAATTATAGATACGTTTGGGACGTATCATCGTCCAGCGTCATGTCATCCTCATCGGGAAGAACTCACGAATACCCCACCGCAAGATCCAGTTGTGTAGAATGCAACATGCAAGAACAAGCTTAACTTGGGTAGAGAAAGGATGTAATGACTTCTAATCAAGGATCTTAAACATGTTCTTCTGAGCACCCAAAGCCCTCTCGATTGTCACTCGCTGGCTAGAGTTTCTAAGATTAAACAGTTCTTTGGTATTTTTGGGGCAGTGTCTTGTAGAGAATTCATTGAGATGAAACCTTGTTGACCTGAAGGGTGGAAAAAAACCAGGGCAACAAGTATAGCCGGCATCAACAAGGTAGAACTTACCCTTCAGGACTTTCAGGCCATCAGGTCTCTCCAAGATATCTTTCGGAATTGTTGCATCATGGGCCGATCCTTCCCATCCTGCTAGAACATATGTGAACCTCATATCAAAATCAACAGCTGACAACATATTTTGGCTTGTAGTGTCCCCCTATATGCATGTGACTCACTTAATTTTTGGCACTATTGCAGTGACTTGAGTGGCATCAATCACACCGATGCAATCCTGACATGGAAATGAGCACCTTGTTAGGTCTTGCTGAGAATAGTGTGATGCACAAAGATGTTCAGCTGCTCACCTTGAAATATGGAAACCATCGGTAGTTTCTTTAATCTTGGTGGGAGTGCGGGTAGCGGCTTGATCATCTCTTCTCTGAGCTCCCCAATAGCACACATGACTTGCTTGAAATAGCGAGACATTGTTTCAGTGGATCTCCTCCATGTGCTCACTCAGAATCTCTAGTTATGTCCAATAACATGAAGAAACATTGCCACTTGCTCTTTGATACAAAGTTGATGCTATCTTTGAGGAAACCCTAACCCTGAATGCGTTCACAAGACTGTTAAAAGGGATCATTTCATCGTCAACATCTGGACATCCTCTACATTGTTGTTGTTACGTTCAGATTGTTCATCCGCTCTCTATCACGTTCGAACATTGGACCATAGGTGGTAGCCGACATGGCATTGCGACGAATCGCTCGCTCTAGGATCACAAACATCCAGGAATGGATCACAACTATGAGCACAACCGTGTGCATGAAAAGTTTCAGCTGCTCACCCTAATTTATTTGGTGTTCCATAGAGAGAACGACAAATTCAACTAAGTAACGAAAAAATCGACTTAAGTTCTAATGGTTTCGGCGGGTAGAGGGTTAGAGGTACTTACAACCTTGCTTGAAGCTAGCGCCATGGTGCCGTCAGCGGAGACGACGGGGAAAATATGGTGCTCGGCAGGAAGCGAGGTCGCCGCTGCAACTAATATGCGACCCCCCGCCCGCGGGACGTGGGACGGGAGGGTGACGGAGTCGGCAAGTTAGATCTCCCTAGTATGATCTATCGGTGTTGCGGACTAAATCGCCGCAACCTTCGCTGTCAGAGAGGGGAAATGGGGAATGGTGTCTTCTCCAACTGAGGTGACCCACTATGAGGGGCGGTGGGCCTACTTTTCGTGCCATACCGACCGACCAATTTCCCCCCTCCCACCATCTCCCTCTACACCCGCGTGTTCCCCCACGCGCCGGACTTCCCTCCTTTTTCTCCTGCCAGCGCATGTCTAAGCGATAACGAACGAATCGAGCATGCCTAATAGGCATGTCCTAGCCCAGCTTTAAAGTTCGTGCGAGCCAACAAGGCAGAACACGATTGCGTTCCAAACTCACAATTTTTTGCAACCCTAGAGACGGGAAATGACTTTCCGAGCAACCAAACAAGCCCATGGTAGTTTCTCATATTCAATATCATACCACTCTACCAGCTTCGTGCGGCCTGATTCCACTTGTACCCATCTATTCAAAGATTTATTCACCTCAACCTAGACTCTCACTCTCAAAGATCCCCCGATAGCTAAGCCATTAGAGTCAACACCAAGCTTTTCCACCTTACCAACCTGCTTTATTTGCAATGCGCTTTATCCATGGAGGTTGAAGCGGGTTGAAAGGAAGGTTTACAACATGAGCCCATATCAGCAAGTTACCGAACTTCAGGTTTGATGGCTTTGCCTTTATCATAAAATTTTCCAAAACAACACAATTCTTGCTCACCGGCCAAGGTGAGCCTTCCCATATACGATCCAAGTCATGCTTGTTCTCAAGAACTGCGACAAACTTCTTGTCTCGAATCGAGCGAAATTTGAGTCCCCTAGGGTTGCCCCAAGGAGGCCTCAACCCATCTGAAATTGTCTGCACATGCACAATCCGATCGTTCAAGAGCTCACCGCCTTACTAACCACCACAATGTCGCTTGTTGATGCTCTCCATGTTCAACGACCACCTTTTTTGAGATAAACCATACTATATATATTAAGCAAGCAAGCCATCTCATTAAAAACCTTCAAGTCCCTTTAGGTACCCTGGTAAGGAAAATAGTGTGTAAGAAACTTGCTGCCACAGAATCAAAGTATGGTTAGATCATCCAGAAGAAGTTGCAGAATGAAGCTAGGGGGTTCATCGATCCAATTACAAGAATTAGTAGAATTAAAACGGCTCCTACCTCTATCGTGTGCAACTTTGTTTGCTTCTATCCTCCAATGATTGAAGGCGACCTTCCCAATATCACCAGCTTGAGTAAGAATGTCAGCATAAATGGCTATAACGTCATTCCAGGTGCGATCCTCTCCCGAACAAAGCTGGATAATCTCTCTTGAATCCGATTCTACCTCGACATCCAAGTAACCCAACGATTTTGCAAAGATCAATCCATGCAACATTGACATTGCCTCCGCCATTGTAGCAGAAGCCACGTGCGGGATGAAAGTTGATGAAGCCGCAATGAACATCTCCTGATTGTTCTTGATGATTGCATCGGATGCTCCAATATTACTATCTGCGTTGAATGTCGCATATACATTTAACTATATTAGCTGAGTTCGCCAAGGGTTTGGACCATGTTATTTTATGTAGGCTTGACTGACACCTTCCTCGTGTTGCATTAGCCGTAATCGCCTTAATAGAATTCACGCACTACATCAAAGGTGGAATTTGCTCGTCATGAGTCTGTCTTCGTCAAAGCCACCATATATACCATGTCGTCACAACAATGATGTCATGGTTTTTGATGGACTCGTAACCAGGTAGTTAATGTGCATTGAATTTTCATCAAAGACTCCAACACCATGGATCATGATCATCTCGGCTGCATATGATCTTTAATTAGATTCTTAAGACATTCTTTTCTTATGGAATAAAAATTACGATTTTCTGGGTCTAGTGAATAAATGGATAGAGCTTGGCTCCAATTCTGGTAAAATAAAAAGCAACGAGCTTAACTTCCAAATTGGAAAGATTCCCTGCTCCAATTAGACGTTAAAAATAGATTAGTGCCGGATGCGGAGAAAGGTTGGGTTTTCCCATGAGTGGACCCCTCCATATATTCACCGCTCCTGACCATCTAAACATCATATGCAGAGCGTCTTGAGCTTCACCGTTACAAAAAGGGGATACATCCGACGTGTCAATGTGCATATTAAACAGAATTGCCCTTAGGGGGAGTACACCATGCATAATCCTCCAGCAGTGGATCTTCACCCTTGCTGGCACTTCGAGGTTCCACATAATTTTCCAGGTGGGGTTATTCATAGATGTACAAGATATTAGTGATCGGCAGGTCACTCCATTGAATTGATGTTTCCATTCAGTATGGTATGCTGATCGCACCGAAAACACTCTAGAATGTGTATGATGTTAGGAGATAAAATCATGAAATGCATTTTAGTTTAGCGGTATTTGCAAAATCCTTGGGACATCTAGTGGGTGAAAATGGAGCTAATCAAGGCTTCATCCCAGGAACATGTTACTGCATCGATTAACTCTGAAACCTTTGTCCGGATGCAATCTCCTCTAGGTGTCACCACTCGACAATCAGGGGTCACCGGTATCCAGGGGTCCTTCCAAATTTGTATTGATTCTCCAGTTCCCACTCTCCAAATATACCCTCTTTTAAAAGTCTGGATCCCAGCCACCAAACTCTGCCAAGTAAACGAAGAGCCGGCTTTGGGTCCTGCTTTGAGTATGTCCCCAGAAGGATAATACTTTGCATGCAGAATGCAGGCACAAAGGGAGTTGGGTGAGTCAATTAGCCTCCAAACTTGCTTGGCCAACACTGTCAGATTAAAAGAGTGGAGATCCCTGAAACCCAAGCCTCCTTCATTTTTGAGAAAACATAATTTCCACTAGGAGTACCAATGCATTTTCTTCCCTTACGCATTATTTATCTCCCCACCAATATTGGCAATGATATTTGTTATCTTCTTACATATGTTCTTTGGCAATAAAAACACTGACATTGCATATACTGGAATTGATTGAGCAACAGCCTTAAGCAAGATTTCCTTCCCTCTAATTGATAAGAGCTTCTCCATCCATCCTTTAATTCTTTGCATCATTCTTTCCACAAAGTGGATGAAGCAGTCACTTCGGTCAACTCCCACTAATGTCGGGAGTCCCAAATATTTATCAGATAACGCTTTAATATTAATATTCAAGGTGTTACACTTACACATCTCAACTTTCACTTCCACATGTGTGTTGGGGATAAAATATATGTTAGATTTTGCCACACTCACTAACTGACCCGTGTGTCAAGAACTTGCTTCAATGAGATTGTATTGTTCAAATCTCCCTTTAAGAGAATCAAAGAATCATCAACAAATAGTAGGTGTGATACTGATGGTGCATTTCTACAAACTTTGACCCCTTCGATGACACCAATCTACTGCACGTTCAACAAGCAACTTGAGAGACCTTCTTCACATAACAGGAACAAGTAGGGAGATAGAGGATCCCCATGTCTGATGCCTCTAGTGGGTTTAAACTCTTCTGTCAACTCGGAATTAATTCTAATTGGATAGGAAACTGAGGTAACACACTCCATAATAAGATCCACCTTTGTTTTGTGAAAAGCCAACCGAATCATCATCTCTTTCAAGAAATTTCACTCAACTCTATCATAACCTTTGTGCATATCTAATTTCACTGCACACAGGCCTATTTTCCCTTCCCCCTTGTTTTTGATTTTATGGATACACTCATAAGACACCGACACATTGTCTGTGATCAGCCTTCCAGGGACAAATTCACTTTGTGTTGGTGAGATGATCTCAAGAAGAAACTCTTCAATCTAGTTGCAAGCATCTTGGAGATAATCTTATAGACAACATTGCATAAAGAAATTGGTCTAAATTGAGATACCTCCTCCGGTGAATCAACTTTAGGAATAAGAACCACAACCGTATCATTCCATCATGTAGGAATTTTCCTTTCATTTAATTATAGCTTTCAACACCACATGTGTAATTTCATCACCAACCAAATGCTAGAATCTCTTGTAAAAAGGGCATGCAACCCATGTGGCCCAAGTGCCTTCATGCACCAATAATGTGAACCGCTTTCTTTACATCTTCCGTTGTGTATGGTGCCACCAGTTTCTCATTCATATCGGCAGTAACCCTCAGAAGAACTTTTTCCAAGAAAAGGGGATCCACCATGTTATTATCCGATTTTAACAAATTTGAGACATAGTCCAGAACAACTATTTTATGTTTTCGGTGCCTTCCACAAACTCATCAGTTGGCCCTTTCAATTTCTTGATCAGATTCCTTCTCCTTCTTGCCGACGCAAAACTGTGAAAAAGCTAGTATTTTTATCTCCATTTTGGATCTAATTTGCGCGGGAACTTTGACACCATTTAATTTCCTCCTACTCTAATAAGTTCTCAATAAACTGGGCCGGTTCAAATTTCTTCTACTCCTCATCTAGATTTATTGGGCCTCGCATAAGGACCTCAAGTTCATGTTGGGCTTTCCATAGTCGTTTCTTAGGCTCTCTTAGTACTGAATGGTCCCATAAGTGTAGCCCATCATGCATGGCTTTGAACCGATCAAGTACATGAATCTGATCGGCCGTAGTGGCACTCCATTTTCCTCTACAATGTCACAGAAATATTCCTCCTTAAACCATCTTGCTTCAAATTGACGTTGTTTCTTTCCCAGGGTTAGGAGGTGGTGCCACATAGTATTCTATATCTAGTAACAGGGGACAATGATCTGCGTGATTATACTGTAGGTGCAAGATGGCTGCCTCAGAATGTGTTTGACTCCAGACAGAGTTTGCAATGCCTCTGTCTAACCTTTTCCGCATATCATCTCTATTCCATGTGAATGGATCACCCACATACCCAACGACATCCGATAGTTGGCAGTCATCCAAAGCATCATGGAACACTTTAATAAATCTGAGTGGTCTAATTCTTCCACCCTCCTTCTCTGTCAAAAAGAATTTCATTTAGATCACCCATGATAATCCATGGTAGGCTATTTGTTTCTGAGAGATGTGTTTCTGAGAGAAAGACAACATCTGGGTTATGGCGCCTCAGGACATCCATCAGCGCTCGAATTGCCGCAGCGAGTTACCCAAACCGCGAAAATTCCAATCAAGAATCCTCATTGCGACCGGACAGGCTCCTCAAGAGGAGTCTGCTTCAGTCTTCAATCTCTTATTCCTTTCCTTTTCCCTGATAACATTGGGTATGATATCCAGATTTTCTTCGGTGATCACTGCCCCCATATCACCTTTACCTGACCCATTAGTCTCCCGATCCTCATCCTCCTTAAGTTCATCTAATAAATTTCTCTTCGATCCTAGGTTAGGTTATCTTTATCCTCCATTACCACATCATTTGATTTAAGGGGACTCGTAGCAGTATCCTTAATATCATCAGTAATTGCCTTTCCACCCACACATTCTATGGCATTATACCTCCAGCTCTTCTGATTTACAGTACCACACTCCATAGTATCTCTTCCTCATCCTACCGCAGAGGCATCAGTAGCCCGACCACCACGAGGGCCTCGACCTCTACCACGCATACCAGAAGTACCTCTCCCATGCCATGTATCCCAATCAGCCTTAAGCCAATCGCCCCACTTCAGATTCTCTTCATCATGTTCTCCAGATCCACACTCTAGGTGTGAGTGTCCAATAATTCCACAAGAAGCACAAAACCTCGGCATCTTTTCATATTTGAATTGGAAAACCTCTCATTTACCACCTCTACTCGTTGAGACCCATCGTTCAAGAACCTTCCTGACATCCAATTTAACCTTTGCCCGAACGAAGTTACCAACACCTTGCACATTCCTTTATTCTCCACAACCTTCCCTACTTTCTTCTCTATCAAGTTCGATAACAGAGTATCATTGCGGTATCCAATCGGGACCTTCTGAATTTGGATCTAGGTGGTAAAGTGATTCAGATCAATTGTTTCTATATTAGACATCCCATCATATGGCTCAATACACACAATTGATTGGTGAAACAACCAGGGACCACCTTTCTCTACTTTGAGCCAATTCCCTAGGCAAAAGCATTGGATCGTAAAGATATTACCTTCTAGATGCTGAAATTTCACATCCGAGCTGGGCTCCATGCTACTTTCATGTGTTGCTCAAACGTCACAGGGCTGAAGAAGTTCGTTGTATGAACTCTAGCAAGAGCCATCCACTTGATTCCCTCCTTCGGAACTCCTTCTACATCCTCAAAAACAAGGTCATCAAAATCCTCCTCCTCAATGCCTAAACGTTGTAGAAGATCATCAATTGCTTCCGCCTTCTTTATCTTCGATCCCCCAGGCCGATTGCCCGAGTTCGCCGATGCCGCCGCCATCTGATAGTTCTGCCAAAACCCTAGCGAGACGCCAGGAAGAGAGAATCGATTGCATGTACCCCAAACAAGAGAGATCACTTTACCCCCGCCAAGGTGAGGGACCTACGATCCGGATCGGATGCAAACCCCGCACCGGAGACTGAGGCAGGAAACCCTAGTTTCCCTGACAGACGCCAGAGCCCTAGGTCTTTTCCTCTTAATTGAGCTCGTATACTCTTCTTCAACAACCACCTTGGTTCTCTCAGCCTCAGTTAGGTTCAGCCTTTCCATTTGTTCCTCCACACCTGCACCATATGCCGCCATGTCCACCGCTACATCCGATGATCTCCACCTACCCTCTCACATGTGCACCAAGGGTAGGCGCCCCATAGTCACCCCGAGTGCAGCAAGAGCAAGAGAGATCATCCGGAGAGTAGTCAAATCGTCACATAGCAAGAGAAATCATCCGGAGAGATCAGATTTCGCCTCTCAGGAGACGCCTTCCACTAGAAACCCTATGAAGTCTCTCCGGAAAAGAAAAAAAATTCAGTCATGATTCCCTTTAAGGATCCACAAATTATGAAGGGCTCGCATGTACGGAAATTCAATTTGGCTCCCCGGTGCCTATGCTCCCTGTACTATAAAATTATATTTTGAAATGTCTAAAAATTTGGACAAAAAATTCTACATGTACATCTTCATAACATACGTGCGTTCGTCAAGTTTCACGAAAATCCAATATTTTGTGTGGTCTATATAAAAAATAGAAAGTTTATCTTGTGAAAAGCATTATTTTTAGCACTGAATTTTGTCTTTTTTACACACGTCACATGATAAGTCGATTTTTTATGAAACGACTTTGTGAGCACGTAGCACGTGAAGATGTACGTGCAAACTTTTAGTTTTTTTTTTTTTTAAATGTATGTAAGATGCATTTCGAAATATAGAGAACATATGGACCCATGTTCCAAAACACCGCTCCCTCGCATGTATACATATATACATGTGAATCCCATTATTTGTGGATTTTTTTTCCAAACGATCCAAGGATCGGATTTTTCATTACCAGGAGATAACGAAAAACAAACGAGTATCACATGCCCACCTGGCAAGTTTCAGAGGACCAACTACACCATATATACACAAAACGCCGCCTAAAGCAAGCTAACAACGAAACCAACCATAAGTTCTTCATCCAACTAGGGGCGCCACAGCGCACCAACATAACGAACGAAGGTGACCAAAACAATTTCAGCCAGAGAAAAGTAGCAACAAAGAAAGATTCATCAAGTCGCCACCATGTTTTTTCTTTTGTTTTCATCAAGCAATGTCAGTATGTTCTTCCTCCTCCATCTCACCCTCTTCATCAGCAGCATCTCTCGCCTCTCTGATCATCAGCGGCCTCTGCACATGGGCATGCATGTTTTGAGTTCCTCCAGTGGCTTTTTGAGCAGTGGCTAGCTTCATTAATCCATCAGCTCCCAAACGTAAATCTTCAGCATCTTTTTCACCATGAAGACCTGCCCAGTATTTCATAAAGACAATAGAATAGCTGATCAGTTCAACAGGATCTCTGATCAATTTGTGATCAAAGCAAGATCTATTCCTAAGCTTCCATATCACCTAGAATATCGCAGCCAACCCCGCAATCTGCGTGTTTCTGCTTGCAGGAATGAAACGTGGTATCCACCAGAAAAATTGAGTAAAAGAGCCAGGTCTGGATTTTGCCCCAACCAAGTTACCAACCGCACTCCAGACAAATTTTACGGCTGGACAGGAGAAGAAGATATGTGAGATACTTTCGGGGTTATTGCAAAACTGACAAGAAGCACTTCCTTGCCAATTCCTTTTCAGCAAATTGTCCTATGTGGCTATGGCATTATGCCAAATCATCCACAGCCAGATTTTGATTTTCAGAGGAATTCTACTTTTCCACAGGTGTTTGAAAGTTCTATCTATGCCATTGCTGCACAAGTGATTGTAAACTGACTTGACAGTAAATTTTCCACTTTTTGTCCATTTCTAGTGAGGTTTATCTTGCAAATCAGTTAAAACAGTTTGTGACATGATTTGGTTCTGGCCATGAATCTGCCAAGCAATATCAGGTGTCATCCACCTTCTGAATGAAAAATTCCAATTCATGTTTGCAGCAGCAGCAACTGTCACATTTTGCTCAATACATATGTCAAAAATCTCAGGAAATCTATCCTTCAAAGGAATTTGATCACACCATGCATCACACCAGAAGCTTGTGTCTTTGCCATTCCCCACCCTCATCCTTCTTCCTTTTAGATAAATCTGTTTCACCTGCAGCATATCAGACCAAAGAGGGGAATCTCCAGGTTTTTTCCTTGTATGATATACACCACCATGTGTCATATATTTGCGCTTCATCAAATCCTGCCAAGGTCCTGATTCATTCTCTAATTTCCACCACCATTTGCACATTAAACAAATGTTGAACAGATGTTGATTTTTTATACCCAGGCCACCTTTTCTCTTTGGTTTGCAAATCCATTTCCATTTAACAAAGTGGTATTTCCTTTTATCAGCA
The DNA here is from genome assembly GCF_022539505.1 of Lolium rigidum. Classification (NCBI taxonomy): domain Eukaryota; kingdom Viridiplantae; phylum Streptophyta; class Magnoliopsida; order Poales; family Poaceae; genus Lolium; species Lolium rigidum. The sequence continues at coordinate 163,119,488 of NC_061511.1, read as the reverse complement.
CTTCCAGCCCAGAAGAAGGATCTGATAGGTTTGTCAAGCTGTTCAATGGTTGTTTTATGAAGCAACCTCATAGACATCTGGTAAACAGCCACACTGGAAAGGCAGGCATCAATCTTGATAACTCTCCCTCCAATGGACATGGCATTCCCCACCCAACCACTCATTTTCTTCTTTGTTTTTTCACCCAGAAATTTCATTTCAGCAACTGTTGGTCTTCTTGCACAAACAGGAGTGCCAAGATATTTAATGGGCCAAGTCCCCTGTTGCAGTTAAAGAGAGAAGCAAAGAAATGTGATTTCATCTCATCCTCAAGTATCATCATGACTTCACTTTTCTCAAAATTGATTTTGAGTCCACACATTGTTTCAAAAATATACAGGATGAGTTTCAAATTCACAGCTTGTTCACCATCATCCTGAATGAGCAAAATAGTATCATCAGCATATTGCAGCAAGGAAATGCCATTCTCCACCAAGTTATCTGCAAGCCCTTTGATGAGACCATTCTGTTGTGCCAAAGTTATAATCTTGGACAAACTATTGGTTGCCATATTGAACAGGAAAGGAGCAAAAGGATCTCCTTGTGTCACACCTTTGCAGCTAACAAAATAAGGACCAACATTATCATTCACTTTCACACTCAAGGTACCATTTGTTACCACATTTTTAATCCAAACAAGCGAACTGTCACTGAAACCTTTCTGTGAACAGCAGTCAAACAAAAAATTCCATTTTACTTTGTCATATGCCTTCTCAAAGTCAATTTTCAACACAACTCCCTATTGCTTCATGTATTTACTTTCTCTCAAAACCTCTTGGAGCAACATAACCCCATCTGTGATGTACCTCCCCTTGATAAAAGCAGTTTGATGATTGGACAACAATTTCTCCATGACTGGAGTTACTCTGATAGAAAGGGTTTTGGTGAAAATTTTGAACAGAACTTGCAATAAGCAAATAGGCCTGTATTTTTGGATCCTATCAGCATCATCTCCTTTCTGAATTAAAGTAATAATACCATAATTGATTTTTGCAAGGTCAATTTTGTGTTCATATAAATCATGAAACGCTGCAATAATATCTCCTTTGATAATGTCCCAGCAGGCTTGATAAAATTCAATGGGGAATCCATCAGGCCCTGCTGCCTTATTCTTCTCCATCTGATCCAATACATCTTTAACTTCTTTTTCAGTGAATCTTTTGGATAAAGTCTCCCTGTCTGTGTCATCAAGCTTTTCTGCATTATTCCATATATCAGCATTCAATCTAACCCCTCTATCTTCTGCAGGACCAAAGAGGTTTTTCTAGAACAGAGTGGCATGATTCAACAAATCAACATCACCTTGAATAACAGAGTCCCCATTTTTTAAGGAGAAGATCTTAGATTTTCTTTTACAACCATTAGCCATTCTATGAAAATAAGCTTTGTTACTATCCCCTTTTAGCAACCAATTATCTCTTGCCCTTTGTCGCCAGAAACATTCCTCTTTATCTAGTATATCAAGCATTTCTTGATGAAGTGCAGCTTTCTGTTGATTATCAGAAGCAGACAACGGAGAGAATTCTTCTTTCATTTCCAGCTCAGCAAGCAGGAGAGAAATGTCACTCTTCCTTTTTTTTATCTCTTCCCCTTAAATTGTGTCCCCATCCCTTCAAACTATTCTTTACAGCTTTGAGTTTTTTTCTAAACTCTATCCAGACTGTTCCTTGCTCTAATATTTTGCTGCCAGGTTCTACCAACTCTGGTCAAAAAGTCTTCTTCCTTTATCCAGTTCTTTTCAAACCTGAATTGGTATTTCTTCTTTGGTTTATTCTCCATGGTATCAAGGATTAAAGGATTATGATCAGAAACATCTCCACTCAGCTTGTGAACAGTTGTCAAAGGAAAAAAATTCTTCCCAATCATTGTTCATTAGAAATATGTCCAGCTTTTCAAGAGTGGGATCATTCTGATTGTTTGTCCAGGTATATTGTCCACCAGACAAGTGAATTTCTCTCAAAGCATAGGTATTAATAATTGAGTTGTACATATCTGTCCATTTATTGGTTCTCATGTATTTGTTCTTCTCACAGGAGAATCTGATGATATTGAAATCTCCTCCAATGAGAATAGGATGTCTTGATCACTACAAACCCTGCCAAGTTCTATCAGGAAATCCTCCTTATCACGTACTCATCTGAGCAGCACCATACACAATAACCAAACACCATGTCACTCTGAGCTTAAGATCCATCAAAGTAACTTTGATGAAAAATCTGCCAACCAGAGTATCAGTGATAGAGAATCTGGATAGCCTAAAACCACCCAGAATTCCACTAGCTATATGGCGAGGTTTGGCGGCCGCCATACCTAAATTTTGACGCTAATACTATGTATATATATGGAGATATGCTTCAGGTTTCTCTTCTGCTGAGTACTGACTGCTTCCATCGATGGAAATAAGCGCATCGGTGTTGTTTGGCGAGCCGGAAAAGATCGAACCGGTAAGTGGTTTCCCCCGTGTTGGGCTTGGGGATTAGTTGAGCCTGATCGGTAGATCACTTGGGCTGTGCCTGTACGCTCATTGGCATCAAGAGTCAGAAACCGATCGACACACGATGACATGAAACACGATCCTGCCGCCGACTCACAAACCGATCGCGATTGTGCGGAGCGGAAGCAGTCAAAACCGCGGCCGCCGGCCAACGAGATGAGGCCGTGACCTGCGACTGGGCGAAGAAGGATATGGCGCGGAAGGAAAACACCAAATACGTAATGCAAGGTACTTTATTTGATTTCGGAACTAAATTTGGACTTCAAATTCTGAAACCAATCTGACTGAAATAAGCTCCAGTACAAAATCTGCTATAGTGCTCTCAATGATTAGTTGATTGATTTTACCCTGGCTATCTCCCGTGAATTTCTTGTACATAGATCTCAATGAAGAGTGAAACTCAGATCACATTTAGTGAGGTATTTTCAGTACAACAATTTATTTTAACATTGCGAAATTATATTGTACATGTTGAACAAAGTAATATTTATCTAGTGGAGAGTCTTGCATTTTCTCATTTATCGACTCCGCCACACCTAAAATATTTTCCTGCCTCCGCCACTGACCACTTCTACCAATAGAACCAATCCATTTCCAATCGAACAGGTTCTGTGGATCTATAGTCCTGAAAAAAGCAGGAGAGTGATCTTTCTTGATTGTTTCTTGCAGACCAATGAAATCAACCTCTTGATCTATGATAAAGTCAACCAAAAAGCAGCTCATACCTTTCTTCCCCACACCCATGCAATTAAGAGTTGCACCTATCATAGATATCTTGGGTTTCTCTTTCTACATCTGGTTCCAGTGACAATGCCACTCAAAGGGTGAGCATTGTTCACCTTCCCTAAGGCAGCACTTGATTTTGATTGTGCCCCTTCAAGAGAATCACCTGATTTTGTTGGTGACTCCCTTTTTCTTCCAGAATTGATCAGACTTCTCCTTTTCCTTCTTTTCTTTCTGGACAGGACAGGTGTAAAATCATCTTCATCCTCACAACCTTGATCTCTACCAAAATCCAAGAGCATGATTTTTTCTCTGTCTGACCCAGTCTCTGGTTCAGTGGCAGTTTGAGCTACAGCAATAGCATGTCTAGCCTGTTCTAGATCTTTCAAATAATTGATACTTTCCATAGTAAAAGTTTTAGGGTTAACCCCCATTTCTAGGGCCCTTTCATGTATACCATCATCATCAAGTAAAGCAAAAGAGTTATGAGAAGTTAAGTTTGTACCTGATACATCTCTTGTAGCAACAATTTTGATTGCTTTGTCAGAAATCTTGATGGAGTGTAGGTCTTGTGCAATAATCCTGGAACTCATGCGAATTGTTTGAGGACCACCACCTGCTTGAGATAAAGAATCATCAATTCTTGTTTCATTAGTCTCCCCACCTGTAGGATTAACTACTTGAGATAGAGGTTCTTCTTGGGTGCCATCAAAATCAGGTTGAGATCCCTCATCAGAAGCCATTGCAGCATTTCTTTCAAGTCGAGGAGTAGGAACAGCTAAGGCCATAATTCCCTGACCAGGATTGATGTATTGAACAGAAGTAGCAGCACCTTCAGAGTCAGAGCTTTCATAGTCCACCTTTTCTTCAGAGACATCACCCTCATTAGTTGCCTCAGTAATGGGACCCAATTCTTTCCTGTACTGTTTCTGAAACATGTAGGACTTGTCACTGCCAGATTTTGACAATGTGTGAAGGAAATGAACATTGGACGGTGAAACTGATGCACTGGACGAAGCTTGTCCAGGAGACACAACTCTTGAGGCAAAAGAATCAGAGAGATGTGTAGATTCATTACTTTTCCCAATAGATGGCATGGAACTAGAGGCACCAACATTTATGTCAGTCACAACACCTTCCATTTTGTCTTTCACAGCACACTCCAGAGTGTTAGTTTCAAAGAGCTTTCTCTTGCCTGTACTTTTCTCAGAAGTTACAAAAATAGCTGCAGCAGTTTGCCTGTGACAGGCATTGTTCCTATCAGTGTTCCCATTGATTTTAGGAGGAGCAGACTGGGACCCAGCATCAGAATCAAGCATGCCGGTTCTTTGTCTTTTTGGAGTACCATTACCAGTTCCATCACCTTGATTTGCATCAGTGTAATATCCCAGGTTTAGAGGCAACAAAATGAGAGAACATCAAAGTGTGCATTGCATTCATGCATAGAAAATCCGGGGGATTTTTGCGCTTTCAAATAAAACTTACCACAGTCACTGAAGTTTCACTTGACTTGCTGGAATTGAAGTAGCTCATCAAGTCAAGCGCTATAAGCTTCACTGTGATCTTTGCTAAAACCTTATTTTGGGTAGAGATGATTTGATCTATGGATTAGATCAAATGGAATTAGCTTTACAACAACACATTCTTTAAGAATCAAACCCTAACTTATTAACACTTAAAAGTTAGCAACTGCCTTTGTGTGTAATGTAATTCACTTCTAAACTTATTACCAAATAAGGTAAACCACGGGGTCTAAAGTGCATAAAAGCCACACATTCTGATTTAAATCATAACTTATTAAGTATATGGAATATCATAAAACTAAATCCATTTACATTACGAATTATAGATCAAACTATTTGAATAAAATTAACTATGAGTATTTTGAAACTCATATGATCATGCCTTGGTGAAATCAAACCCAACTATCCAAAATTGAGAAATAACCTTCAACCTTAACCTTTTCACCAATATTATAATATAAATCCAATCAAATATAATATAGTGACTCATCAACAATAATAAAACCATCCACAAGATATTTAGTAGCAAATGCCACTTGGCATCCAAAAATAAATCATATGAGAGGATAATGATCTTGCCACATGGGATGAAAATATCTACATGACTTGCTTTCCAAGCTATGCCACCTCATGCTCAAAGGATTGCTATGGATGAGGGCATGAAAACCAAGCACCTTACTCATCAAACCAACACAAGAGTCACCACCTATGTGTCATGATACTAGAGCTTACCCAAGCCTATAAATAGAGCCACACCCTTCATCCATTTGCTCATCAAGTACCATGATACATGGGAACAAACACATAGAGCCATTCCATGTGAATTAGCTAGGATCAAGATGAAGAAGCTAGGAGGTGGAGGCATACCACAAGATGCGGGTTTATCGATTTCTGAAGAACAAGCTACATAAGATTGCAAGGTAGAATTCCTAGGCAAACCATATATTTAGAGGATCATATCATCATCTCTTGAGTAGGACCTTAGGCTATTCCAAGACATTGAGAAGTGAGAGAAATATTAAAGAAGGATTAGTGAGGGATGAGTAGATCTTGTCTAATGCATGATTATACCTTGTAGATATAAATGATAAGTTAACCCCATATGATTAATAGATATCATCCATCACATGAAATAATAAATATATCACTAGTAGTTAATCCAGGCCAATCCCCATGCCTTGTGTAGAGGAATAATCCTAGTCAATTAAACATAACCTAACTATTGCTCACACCCTAAACCTAGTGGTGTATCACATTGGTGATCACTACTAAAACCCTAGACCACATTTAAATACCAACCCAAGTATCCCTTTGGATTATAAGTAGAACCCTGCCATGCCTCATGCCTATTTATACTTCAATTAGTGAAGTATTTCCAAGACCATAAACCCTTTCACATAGGATCCACCCACATAAAATATTGTTTCCTAACTTGTGTATCATAGATCACAAGTATAAGCCAAGCCATACATACTTTAGAACTAAATGTCATTTGGTGAGTAGAGTGAAACCAATATCCAAATCATCTTCTTAAAACTTAAGAACTATCATTCACATAAAATCATGAACCAATTCCATTTCCTTTACCATTTGTTAAACCCTAGCCATAATTAAATTATATGTGAATGATCACTATGGTTAAGCACTAGAAAAATAAAATGTGTTCACCATGCACATGTTCTAAATTTCAAATCATTTAAATAGATCTGGTTCCTAAATTAAAAAGGGAATTGAAATAAATAACTAAACCATTTATATTTTACTCAAGCCTCACAAAATATTAATCTAATCTTAAATTAAATATTTGTTTAAACAACAAAACTATGCAGTAAGCATTGTTGTCAAGTTGACATTCAAATAATTTAGAACCTGCAACACAAAACAGAAACCAATTTGAATTCAAATAGCAAATTCAAAATAGAAAATAAAAACAGGAAATAGAAAAGAGATAAAAAGAAGAGGGGCTTACCAGGCTTACCTGTTCAGCCGAGCCCAGCAACGCAGCCCACCAACTTCGCGCAGCAAAGGACCAGGAGCAGCCCAGCCCAAACCGAATACCGTTTCGGTTGCTTTAATATTCGTGCGAGGAGAAAAGACTCGTCATCGTCGTCTCCGAGCACGACAGCGCGGCGAAGCCAGTAGGCCACGACCTCGTCGACGATAAGCACACCCCGGACGCCGCAGGAGAACTCAGAACCTCGCCCTACTCTTCTCGCGTCCGAGCCTATCCAAAAACATCTCGATTCGTGCTCGTTTGCAGTACCAATGACACCGCCACATCTCGACCGTCGCCGACGGTGAACTTACCAATTCGACCTCGCCGAGCTCTATAAATATGCCTGGAGCTTCTCCAGAAACCCTAGAACCTCGCCGCCCATCCATTCTCTCTCGGTCGTCCTCTATCTCTCGCATTCTTCCACTTTCGTCGCCGGTGTCGAGCAAGAACACGGCGGTAGGAGCCACCTCAGCCCTCCGGCGCATGCTCGAGGAGGTGCGCCTTGGCGTGTAGATCATTTGGGAAGAGTCCGAGCATCAGGGGAAGTCGCAACAACGCAAATTTGAAGATTCCCTTTTGCAGTACCTCGCCGGTAATGGTGAAATCGAGCTCGTCTCCGTCAGCAATCGTCGTCGTCGACCACGCCATCATGTTCAGGGTAAGCTTGCGCATCTGAAGAGCCAGATCTTTCTTCCTAGAACCCTCTGTAGCCCTCGATCGATAGTTCATCGGAGAGCACCGCCGCGGGACATGTTCTCCGACATGGTTCCGGTGATCCCCTCGCCAAACCAACACCACCATCGTGTTCCTCGTCTTCTTCTCGTTCGATTGGTACCAACCACGCATCTCGGGGTGCCCTAAATCGGCGGCGCCACCGTATACAGTGCCGCCGGCGTTTAGCCGCCGGTGATGCCAGCGCGGCAGGTGGGGTCCCTTGGCTTTGTTGACTGGTCTTTGCCCGCGTGGCAACTGACCCAGTCAATGGCCCCACTCGTCAGTGTCTGGAACTAGGGTGTGAACCGGTACGTTTAGAATTTAGGTTAATTTCAAATTCTAGTAAATAGCTAAAACTTTGCAAAATTGTATAAAATTCATTTCAACTCAGAAAATTATGAATAATATATCAAAATGCTCACAAAAATAAACTCTATTCGAATAAAATATAAAACAAAAATGTGTGTCAAAATCAAAATTCACTTATTTTTAACCTTATTAATTATGCCACTTCAATTATTTGAAATACAATTTGAATTCAATAATTAGTGAAGTTTAAAAATTTAAAATTCAACTATTCAGTAACTAAATAAAATGTTAAGATTAATTTTCTTTATCATATTTGCATTAACTTAATTATTAGTGGTAATTCATAAACTCTAATTAGCAAATTACCATTTTCTATTCTCTTTAAATAGTAAAAACTCAAGAAAATATTAAAAGCCAATATTAATTTAGTAGCCCAACAATTATGTCCTTAATCATTCTTAATTAACAAGTTATTATTATTTTAAAACCTAATAATAATTAGGAAACCCTGATTTCCAATTAAACCCTAATTAGTACTTATTTTAATTGTTAAACCCTTATCTCTGAATTAAACCTAATTAGGAGTTACCCTAATTATTAATTCTTGTGGAAGTTAATCAATGTCAAACCATCACTAATTTTAATTCAAAGTAGTTAGTAACCACAACTATATTATCAATTATCATTTTAGGAGTTGTACCATAATTTAGAAACCCTAATTCTAACATCAACATGAACCTTGATCTCATTATTCCATGTGATCATTACACTTTAGTAGTAACTCTAAAACCCTAGATATGTGTCACATATGATCATGGGAGATTTACTTGACATATAGAACCCTAATTAGCAAAAATTGAATACATGCTTAGGATCCACTAGCATAAAACCAAGTCACATGAGATTATCATTTCATGTTCCTATTTTTAATTAAAACCTATATGATCCACTAATGTCACCTAGGTATAAACCCTAACTTGTTAATTGAATTAGTACCATTGATCACCACTCCTATATACCATACCATTAAGATCAACCTCAATCATTAAACCCTAGTAGAACCATAATGATAAACCCTAGTATCAACTTTGTGTAGCAAATCACATCACATGTTCCTATCCAACTAAACCTTACTTAGGAAATGATAAACCACTTAGCTTAGAAACTATTAGAGATTATTTGGTAAAGCAAACATGAAGTCATAGTAAACCCTAACTCATAGCAACACCTTGATAACCATCCTTTGATATGATGCTTAGGAGAAACCATAGTAATAAACCTACTAATACTTGCTACATGTAGATCACTTCTACTTAAGCACCAACCAGATCCTATTAGTAAACCCTAATAGCACTTAGCTCCTATTTAAAGTAGTTCATATTCTTATTTTAACCTGTTCTTCAAAAGTTATTCTTTTGAAGTACAAATGTCAATCAACCTTAGAAGCCCTATCCTTCTTTGAAATACTCATTATTTCTTAATTAACATGTTCTTCAAAAAGTTATTCTTTTAAAGTATAGTATAAGTAATCATTAACCATGTTCTGTAGAACTTAAAATTGACAACTGTTCTTTACATACTATTCCATCACTATTCTTATGTGTATGATTGTTATGATGCCTTATATCACTTGGTTATGATGCTAATATAACCAAACCCTAATAAGAACCTTGTTTGAGAACCATTCTAAAAGTGCAACCAACCCTAAAGAAATCTTTACAACTCATACATCCTAAATCATCGAGGTTAGGTTACGCTCGGGACGATTGCATCTCATATTATGCATTATAGCATCTTTGCCAGTTCTTTAAACATTGTCCTTACCGGACGATGATGGTATTTCAGCATTTGGAGTTATCACGTATCGAAGCTTTTGCTCGCATAATCTTGCAGATCAAGAAAGGCAAGTTCATCGCTTGCTCATGTCATTTGATTATTTGTATCAAATTATATTCAAAGTACTATACTTATCACTCATGCATTGAAAAGCACAGTATTATTTTACAATTATGAATATGACTATGTGGTGGGCAATGGAACCATGGTATGTGTTGATATGGTGGAGGTTCCATTGCTTGAGTTATATCACCCTAGGATTAATTACCAATGCCGTCCAGTGATTCTAGCGCCGTACATATCGCGTTATCCATAAGATCTATAATGGCTCTGGGGAAGTCAGTTGTATCTTTTCCCTTCTGCACGCCAACGGATTGGTAGAGCCGGCGGGGTGTTGGAGGCACTGCCGTAGGTTGGGATAGCCTTTTAAATCCCCATCCATTAGTGATGATGGCTCTACGATCTATGATGGATTGTCCGGAGTACACCATGAGTAAAGCCGTATTATCGGGAGAAGTCTACCGGAGGTGTACGGTCGGACAAAAGGGTGGGTTTGCGGTGGTCGCGGAGAAGGCGAGTGATTGGCTTGGATCTTATACTCGGGCCTCACACCAAAGGAAGTGTGGACGGGGACATACTCTCGGCCGGCAACATGGTTAAGATCTCTTGTGGGGTAAAGTAATGCACCTCTGCAGAGGGTATCAAGAATTGTGACTGTCACTCCCTGTTCTGGGAAGGGAACTGCGAACGCGGCAGGAAAGGAACTCCACAAAGTTCTAGTCAACCTGTGAAGACTGACGGGCATAGCTTTCAGAATAAAATAAACCTTTTAAAGAAATATTTATGAAAACTTGCATTGGCCTATGACTTTCTGGTCTATGGCTGTAGCTAGTGCATGATACACATATTTCCTAATATGAACTTGCCGAGTACGCTCGTACTCATTCTATCCCATTTGAACCCCTTCTTAGATCAAGGCACCGAAGGAGAAAACTACCGTGGAACTCGAAGACAAAGGAGTCAACTCGCAACAAGATGAAGAATCCAATCAAAGAAGTCAATGGAGTCAACTTCGCATCGCCTAGAGTGGAAACTTAGACTAGTAATAGAAGGGAATCTTTCCCTAATCAAAGCACCTAAGTAGCTAGATTTCTATAGCAAACCAAGTAGCTCTTGAACTTGAGTTAGCAATAAGATAGACTACGAGTCGTTCTTCTGGAGCTTTATTTGAAGTTTTACCTCACTGTAAAGTAGGAGGTTGTGTTGATCTTATGTAAACAGACTCGTGTGTACTTCTATAGACATACCTTGGACTCGCATATGTTTCGTTGTACCACTCGAGAGATGTAATATGAGTGGAACGGTGTTTCACTTGTGTTATGTCAACGACTTGTGTACTACACCATGCAGTGGTACGCTGGGTCACCACAGCTGGTATCAGAGCAAATGCTTTGACCCTAGGATTAAAACCCTTTAAAGGAGACCTATAGGTTTGGTAGTGTCAATAGGAAGTTGTCTTAGCCAAACCAACTATTCTTCTGACTTGAGATGGGTATTCACTTGAGAATAATCCTGACACACTTGAGTCAATTTTTCTTATCTATTTTCTAAAGTGAATTAGTTAGTTATCTTGCTTCATTCCAAACAAATAGAACACCTTTGGAGCTTAAGATAATGGGTGGTAGTAGACCACAGTTGGTATACAACACATGGTAGTCCAAAGAGAGGATACAACCATAAGGAAGATATCCTATTGGAAGATGTATACCAAGACATATTATGGTTAGGTAAGAGTCATTTAAAATGTCAAATGACTGATGTTAAGTAAGGGAGATAAGTTATATAATGTAGTATATGTCTATGATGAGTCAATCATAGGAGGTAAGGAAGAGTGATAGGAGTTATACAAGTTTACTTTTCATGGTAAAGTTGGTAATCATATATGATTCACTTGAGAATCATGATGTGATGGAGTAGAACATCATAAGTGAGTTAACAGAAGTATGATGAGGAGTAGGATTTAAGGAATAGTTCGAGAGCTTAGGCCTTAAAATCCTAATAATTGTACCAAGTATGTTAGAACCATAGTCCTTAATTTAAAGAAGGCTTATTTAGAGCATATCACATAGAGAAATCCCAGAGCTATAGGTGGTATATTCTAAACAATCATGTATTTAGAATAGACATGTTAGAATTAATTGTATTGTAGGAAGTAGTCCTCAATAGCACATATATATGATATACTATTTTGTTAGTACTTCCAAACAAAACTAGGTTAACTTCAACTATCCCAAGCCATTTTGTTTCAAGTTGTCTCATTGCAAATGTGTAATTGAGATAAATGTTGAGACAAATAGTAGAAATTCACGTATTCGTGCTAAGTATCACGACCTAAACCTATCTTATGTGGTGTTATATACTACACATATGAACCTGATGTTTAGGGATGTCTTACCCAACTATTTTATTCAGGCATCAGGATGTGTATTATAAGCACAAATCTGAATCTTCTTGGATTTTATTGGATTTTCATTGATTGACTAGATCCATACATGAAGTTTGACTTTGATATGCAAATGCATGTTGCAATATCAAGCTCTTACTTGATGTTATAGGTCTAGAGGGTAAAGGTATTCGCGTGAGGAAGTGATGAATTCTGAAGATTTTGAAGATAAGATGAAGGTTCACTTAAAGAAGGAAGTCAAATTGTGGAAAGCAACCACAATACTTGAAGGAAGGAACAATTGAAACTCATTTTTATCCTCAATTGAGGAGTACTTCAACATGGAAGTACCATGAAAGTGAGAAAAATAGTGAATATGGAGTAGTAGAAGTGGAGCCGTATTCATTATGGAAGAAGGGAATGCAAGCGAAGTCACTTACAATACTATTTTCATAGTGTCAACAAGTGGTTTCTTGCAAAAAAAACCCGGAAGAAGGAAAATAGACAAGTGAAGTCGTAGCCGGTATAATAAGACCGCAGCTGATATAGGATAACCATGAAGAGAAAGAATGTTAAGTGAGGTATATCTTAACTAAAGCTATGTACGTAGCCACAAACTGGTAGGTAGATATTGACAACCACAACATAGCCACAACTGGTATCCAATAAGCTACATCCGGTACTAGGTAGTCTGCAGCTGGTACCGGATAGCCACAACTCTGAACATTTCTTTACCTAAAAGAAAGGGGGATTCTGCAGACTAGTATTTCACAAACTGGTATCTCGTGGTTGGTAAATATTTAGTCGGAGGATTCATAATGGATACCCACAACCGTGTGGATACACCGCAAAGAATTCTTCGTGAGACTTTAGAAAGGTACAAAATATAAACCAAACTTAAACCAACTACCTAACCTTGGAGTTTAATGATTAGAAGAAAGGAAGTTGGAAGATCATTAGTAAAATCCAAGGGGGAGAGGAAGGCTGAATGAGAAGTATTAAGATATAATATTTGGAGTATGGTGGGCCAAGAAAAAGGTCTGAACTGAGAGAAAGTCCGATCTTATTTTTATAAGGTTGTCGGGAAGTACCCATATAAAAGTACTCTCAGGAGATTGTCAGACCAGAAGCCGAGGTTTATATCTCGAAGAAGTAAGGGTTAGACCTTAACTTGAGTGGGTAATTGTAATTACTCAAAACCAAGAGAACTTAGGTAAGTATTAGATAATGAATTGGAGGAAGAAGATATCAGAGGACAATCAAAGCTTAAAAAGGCTTAAGACCGAAGGAGTTTGACCATACCAAAACATAAGCCTATTAGAAAGATTCCTTCCATGGAACCTAAAGAAACCAAAAGGAGGATAACTAACATAAACTAGAAGCCATGATTGGATGGACTAAATGAGTCTAATCCATTCGTAGGACTAAACAACCAGGACCATGCCTATCGTAATACCTTACCAAGTACCATTACTTTCGTTATGGTAGTAAGGGAAAACAATACCCTACCTTAAATAAATCTTTTAAAATTAAGGTTTGAGTATCGCAGCTGGTAAATCGTAGTGCCATATTACACCGCAGCTGGTAGAACCAAGCTTTGAGTACCCAAATAGGAAGATGTCACCACAACCATTAGTAAAGTCCATTAACACAATAAGATGTCCTAATCCAAGAATCTTTGGAGAGTAAGCCTAGAAGCTTAGAATGTTGGAAGAAATCTTAGAATTTAAAAGAGTAGCAATGCCAGACATCAGAAGAATCCGGAAGGATCTGGACAAGGGATATATTCAACTATATCTAGTGTGATCACCATGGAGTTGAAGGATGGTGATCTGTTCAAGACATTTCAACATTCCAAAACATGAGAGCGTTCGAACTTCGGGACGAAGTTCAGCTTTAAGGGGAGAGGCTGTAATATCCCAGGTTTAGAGGCAACAAAATGAGAGAACACCAAAGTGTGCATTGCATTCATGCATAGAAAATCCGGGGGATTTTCGCGCTTTCAAATAAAACTTACCACAGTCACTGAAGTTTCACTTGACTTGCTGGAATTGAAGTAGCTCATCAAGTCAAGCGCTATAAGCTTCACTATGATCTTTGCTAAAACCTTATTTTGGGTAGAGATGATTTGATCTATGGATTAGATCAAATGGAATTAGCTTTACAACAACACATTCTTTAAGAATCAAACCCTAACTTATTAACACTTAAAAGTTAGCAACTGCCTTTGTGTGTAATGTAATTCACTTCTAAACTTATTACCAAATAAGGTAAACCACAGGGTCTAAAGTGCATAAAAGCCACACATTCTGATTTAAATCATAACTTATTAAGTATATGGAATATCATAAAACTAAATCCATTTACATTACGAATTATAGATCAAACTATTTGAATAAAATTAACTATGAGTATTTTGAAACTCATATGATCATGCCTTGGTGAAATCAAACCCAACTATCCAAAATTGAGAAATAACCTTCAACCTTAACCTTTTCACCAATATTATAATATAAATCCAATCAAATATAATATAGTGACTCATCAACAATAATAAAACCATCCACAAGATATTTAGTAGCAAATGCCACTTGGCTATCCAAAAATAAATCATATGAGAGGATAATGATCTTGCCACATGGGATGAAAATATCTACATGACTTGCTTTCCAAGCTATGCCACCTCATGCTCAAAGGATTGCTATGGATGAGGGCATGAAAACCAAGCACCTTACTCATCAAACCAACACAAGAGTCACCACCTATGTGTCATGATACTAGAGCTTACCCAAGCCTATAAATAGAGCCACACCCTTCATCCATTTGCTCATCAAGTACCATGATACATGGGAACAAACACATAGAGCCATTCCATGTGAATTAGCTAGGATCAAGATGAAGAAGCTAGGAGGTGGAGGCATACCACAAGATGCAGGTTTATCAGATTTCCTGAAGAACAAGCTACATAAGATTGCAAGGTAGAATTCCTAGGCAAACCATATATTTAGAGGATCATATCATCATCTCTTGAGTAGGACCTTAGGCTATTCCAAGACATTGAGAAGTGAGAGAAATATTAAAGAAGGATTAGTGAGGGATGAGTAGATCTTGTCTAATGCATGATTATACCTTGTAGATATAAATGATAAGTTAACCCCATATGATTAATAGATATCATCCATCACATGAAATAATAAATATATCACTAGTAGTTAATCCAGGCCAATCCCCATGCCTTGTGTAGAGGAATAATCCTAGTTAATTAAACATAACCTAACTATTGCTCACACCCTAAACCTAGTGGTGTATCACATTGGTGATCACTACTAAAACCCTAGACCACATTTAAATACCAACCCAAGTATCCCTTTGGATTATAAGTAGAACCCTGCCATGCCTCATGCCTATTTATACTTCAATTAGTGAAGTATTTCCAAGACCATAAACCCTTTCACATAGGATTCACCCACATAAAATATTGTTTCCTAACTTGTGTATCATAGATCACAAGTATAAGCCAAGCCATACATACTTTAGAACTAAATGTTATTTGGTGAGTAGAGTGAAACCAATATCCAAATCATCTTCTTAAAACTTAAGAACTATCATTCACATAAAATCATGAACCAATTCCATTTCCTTTACCATTTGTTAAACCCTAGCCATAATTAAATTATATGTGAATGATCACTATGGTTAAGCACTAGAAAAATAAAATGTGTTCACCATGCACATGTTCTAAATTTCAAATCATTTAAATAGATCTGGTTCCTAAATTAAAAAGGGAATTGAAATAAATAACTAAACCATTTATATTTTACTCAAGCCTCACAAAATATTAATCTAATCTTAAATTAAATATTTGTTTAAACAACAAAACCATGCAAGTAAGCATTGTTGTCAAGTTGACATTCAAATAATTTAGAACCTGCAACACAAAACAGAAACCAATTTGAATTCAAATAGCAAATTCAAAATAGAAAATAAAAACAGGAAATAGAAAAGAGATAAAAAGAAGAGGGGCTTACCAGGCTTACCTGTTCACCCGAGCCCAGCAACGCAGCCCACCAACTTCGCCCAGCAAAGGACCAGGAGCAGCCCAGCCCAAACCGAATACCGTTTCGGTTGCTTTAATATTCGTGCGAGGAGAAAAGACTCGTCGTCGTCGTCTCCGAGCACGACAGCGCGGCGAAGCCAGTAGGCCACGACCTCGTCGACGATAAGCACACCCCGGACGCCGCAGAAGAACTCAGAACCTCGCCCTACTCTTCTCGCGTCCGAGCCTATCCAAAAACATCTCGATTCGTGCTCGTTTGCAGTACCAATGACACCGCCACATCTCGGCCGTCGCCGACGGTGAACTTACCAAGTTGACCTCGCTAAGCTCTATAAATATGCCTGGAGCTTCTCCAGGAAACCCTAGAACCTCGCCGCCCATCCATTCTCTCTCAGTCGTCCTCTATCTCTCGCATTCTTCCACTTTCTGTCGCCGGTGTCGAGCAAGAACACGGCGGTAGGAGCCACCTCAGCCTCCGGCGCATGCTCGAGGAGGTGCGCCTTGGCGTGTAGATCATTTGGGAAGAGTCCAGCATCAAGGGGAAGTCGCAGCAACGCAAATTTGAAGATTCCCTTTTGCAGTACCTCGCCGGTAATGGTGAAATCGAGCTCGTCTCCGTCAGCAATCGTCGTCGTCGACCACACCATCATGTTCAGGGTAAGCTTGCGCATCTGAAGAGCCAGATCTTGCTTCCTAGAACCCTCTGTAGCCCTCGATCGATAGTTCATCGGAGAGCACCGCCGCGGGACATGTTCTCCGACATGGTTCCGGTGATCCCCTCGCCAAACCAACACCACCATCGTGTTCCTCGTCTTCTTCTCGTTCGATTGGTACCAACCACGCATCTCGGGGTGCCCTAAATCGGCGGCGCCACCGTATACAGGCCGCCGGCGTTTAGCCGCCGGTGATGCCAGCGCGGCAGTGGGGTCCCTTGGCTTTGTTGATCGGTCTTTGCCCGCGTGGCAACCGACCCGACCAATGGCCCCACTCGTCGTTGTCCGGAACTAGGGTGTGAACCGGTACGTTTAGAATTTAGGTTAATTTCAAATTCTAGTAAATAGCTAACACTTTGCAAAATTGTATAAAATTCATTTCAACTCAGAAAATTATGAATAATATATCAAAATGCTCACAAAAATAAACTCTATTCAAATAAAATATAAAACAAAAATGTGTGTCAAAATCAAAATTCACTTATTTCTAACCTTATTAATGCCACTTCAATTATTTGAAATACAATTTGAATTCAATAATTAGTGAAGTTTAAAAATTTAAAATTCAACTATTCAGTAACTAAATAAAATGTTAAGATTAATTTTCTTTATCATATTTGCATTAACTTAATTATTAGTGGTAATTCATAAACTCTAATTAGCAAATTACCATTTTCTATTCTCTTTAAATAGTAAAAACTCAAGAAAATATTAAAAGCCAATATTAATTTAGTAGCCCAACAATTATGTCCTTAATCATTCTTAGTTAACAAGTTATTATTATTTTAAAACCTAATAACAATTAGGAAACCCTGATTTCCAATTAAACCCTAATTAGTACTTATTTTAATTGTTAAACCCTTATCTCTGAATTAAACCTAATTTGGAGTTACCCTAATTATTAATTCTTGTGGAAGTTAATCAATGTCAAACCATCACTAATTTTAATTCAAAGTAGTTAGTAACCACAACTATATTATCAATTATCATTTTAGGAGTTGTACCATAATTTAGAAACCTTAATTCTAACATCAACATGAACCTTGATCTCATTATTCCATGTGATCATTACACTTTAGTAGTAACTCTAAAACCCTAGATATGTGTCACATATGGTCATGGGAGATTTACTTGACATATAGAACCCTAATTAGCAACAATTGAATACATGCTTAGGATCCACTAGCATAAAACCAAGTCACATGAGATTATCATTTCATGTTCCTATTTTTAATTAAAACCTATATGATCCACTAATGTCACCTAGGTATAAACCCTAACTTGTTAATTGAATTAGTACCATTGATCACCACTCCTATATACCATACCATTAAGATCAACCTCAATCATTAAACCCTAGTAGAACCATAATGATAAACCCTAGTATCAACTTTGTGTAGCAAATCACATCACATGTTCCTATCCAACTAAACCTTACTTAGGAAATGATAAACCACTTAGCTTAGAAACTATTAGAGATTATTTGGTAAAGCAAATATGAAGTCATAGTAAACCCTAACTCATAGCAACACCTTGATAACCATCCTTTGATATGATGCTTAGGAGAAACCATAGTAATAAACCTACTAATACTTGCTACATGTAGATCACTTCTACTTAAGCACCAACCAATCCTATTAGTAAACCCTAATAGCACTTAGCTCCTATTTAAAGTAGTTCATATTCTTATTTTAACCTGTTCTTCAAAAGTTATTCTTTTGAAGTACAAATGTCAATCAACCTTAGAAGCCCTATCCTTCTTTGAAATACCCATTATTTCTTAATTAACATGTTCTTCAAAAAGTTATTCTTTTAAAGTATAGTATAAGTAATCATTAACCATGTTCGTAGAACTTAAAATTGACAACTGTTCTTTACATACTATTCCATCACTATTCTTATGTGTATGATTGTTATGATGCCTTATATCACTTGGTTATGATGCTAATATAACCAAACCCTAATAAGAACCTTGTTTGAGAACCATTCTAAAAGTGCAACCAACCCTAAAGAAATCTTTACAACTCATACATCCTAAATCATCGAGGTTAGGTTACGCTCGGGACGATTGCATCTCATATTATGCATTATAGCATCTTTGCCAGTTCTTTAAACATTGTCCTTACGGACGATGATGGTATTTCAAGCATTTGGAGTTATCACGTATCGAAGCTTTTGCCCGCATAATCTTGCGATCAAGAAAGGCAAGTTCATCGCTTGCTCATGTCATTTGATTATTTGTATCAAACTATATTCAAAGTACTATACTTATCACTCATGCATTGAAAAGCACAGTATTATTTTACAATTATGAATATGACTATGTGGTGGGCAATGGAACCATGGTATGTGTTGATATGGTGGAGGTTCCATTGCATGGGTTATATCACCCTAGGATTAATTACCAATGCCGTCCAGATGATTCTAGCGCCGTACATATCGCGTTATCCATAAGATCTATAATGGCTCTGGGAAGTCGACCGTATCTTTTCCCTTCGCACGCCAACGGATTGGTAGAGCCGGCGGGGTGTTGGAGGCAACCGCCGTAGGTTGGGATAGCCTTTTAAATCCCCATCCATTAGTGATGATGGCTCTACGATCTATGATGGATTGTCCGGAGTACACCATGAGTAAAGCCGTATTATCGGGAGAAGTCTACCGGAGGTGTACTGGTCGGACAAAAGGGTGGGTTTGCGTGGTCGCGGAGAAGGCGAGTGATTGGCTTGGATCTTATACTCGGGCCTCACACCAAAGGAAGTGTGGACGGGGACATACTCTCGGCCGGCAACATGGTTAAGATCTCTTGTGGGGTAAAGTAACGCACCTCTCGCAGAGGGTATCAAGAATTGTGACTCGTCACTCCCTGTTCCGGAAGGAAGCTGCGAACGCGGCGAGAAAGGAACTCCACAAAGTTCTAGTCAACTCCGTGAAGACCGACGGGCATAGCTTTCAGAATAAAATAAACCTTTTAAAGAAATATTTATGAAAACTTGCATTGGCCTATGACTTTCTGGTCTATGGCTGTAGCTAGTGCATGATACACATATTTCCTAATATGAACTTGCTGAGTACGCTCGTACTCATTCTATCCCATTTGAACGGCACCGAAGGAGAAAACTACCGTGGAACTCGAAGACAAAGGAGTCAACTGCAACAAGATGAAGAATCCAATCAAAGAAGTCAATGGAGTCAACTTCTGCATCAGCTAGAGTGGAAACTTAGACTAGTAATAGAAGGGAATCTTTCCCTAATCAAAGCACCTAAGTAGCTAGATTTCTATAGCAAGCCAAGTAGCTCTTGAACTTGAGTTAGCAATAAGATAGACTACGAGTCGTTCTTCTGGAGCTTTACTTGAAGTTTTACCTCACTGTAAAGTAGGAGGTTGTGTTGATCTTATGTAAACAACTCGTGTGTACTTCTATAGACATACCTTGGACTCGCATATGTTTCTGTTGTACCACTCTGAGAGATGTAATATGAGTGGAACGGTGTTTCACTTGTGTTATGTCAACGACTTGTGTACTACACCATGCAGTGGTACGCTGGGTCACCACAATCAGCAACAACAATCCTTGTACCAGGGGTAGGAGTGGGATCACACAACTCTCTGGTGTATTGTAGTTCATAAAAGCCACCCTTGATTTCACCAATTCTAGTGTTTGGAACTAAGGACAGATCCTAACTACCAATCTTCACTCTGACATAAGAGAAGTTTCTCAGAAAATTCTTATCCATAGTTAATGGTTTTCCCACTAGGCTAGCAGCATAAAAACAGTGGATCTGTTTCTTTCTGAAGTCCATTGGTATCCCTTTCACCCTGAACCATGCCTCTTGCATCACAGCTATAGGTTGAATGTCTCCAGCCCATTTCTCCAAAGAGATGATAGCTCCTGGAACAGTCTTCATGAACAACTTCCCAAAATGAGCCAACTCATCTATAGCTTTAGCAGAGGGGAACCTTGTTCTAAACTCTATAGGAGAAACTTCTTTGGCAAAAAATCGCCAGTTTATCTTCATAGACTCTGCCCAAACGTTGAATTCATGCTCTGTATTCCTGCAATTTACATCACCCTTCTCCACAGTAATGTGAGAATAATTCAACTGCTCAACTGGATGAGATTCTGTTTCAGGAACAGGAATGGAGTAAAATCGAGATCCAAATTCCTCACTGCCATAAAAAGGAGCCTTGTAATCCCAAGGTTCCCTAGTCTGATAAACATCAAAATGGTGTTCTCCACAGCAGTGCATGCATGACCCTTTGAACTTAGTAAATCTAGTATCAGTGGATTTGGCAGTAGGTTGATTTAAGCCAGGACCAGATGAAGGTACAGAGGACCCCATCGGATCTGGCACGGCATTAGTTATTGGAGCAATGTTGAGACTAGAAACTGACTGAGGTTGATTCATGCTGGTGTCTCCCCTATCAGATCCTACCGCTGCAATCGTAGGCAGAATAGAAGGTGAGTTATTCAGACTTACTTCGATGGATCTGTTCAGATCTTCCAGATGAGACGAGGCACCAGGCAGCATCTCAGATCGGTGCGCCCAGCGATCACGTGCACGCATCTCTTCCTCCTTGCGGCGCTTGTCTTCCAAGGCCCGCTCACGAGCCACCCTCTCAGAGATACGGGACACTTCTTGGCGTCGGTCTTCGTCAAGTCGACGACGCTCCTCAACCCGACGTCGCTCCTCTTGACGGAGTCGTTCTTGATCTGCCTGACGTCTGTCTTCTTCACGGCGACGCTCATCATCAAATCTCCAGTTGGCGTCGCTGCGCCTCTCGTCTTCCCACCGCCGTTGTTCATCGTGGCGATCAGCTTCAGATCTGGGGCGAGGGCGATTACCAAAGTAATTTCTTGGAGGCGATCTCCGCGGAGGGGAGCGCCTCGGTCCTCCATAGCGTCGATCCATCGGTGGTGGCACTTGAAGAACTTGTGCGAACGATCTCCGGTCGCCGGCGAGATTTCTAGCCCAGAACGGCGGTGGATTTGGGGTGGGGATCTGAGGGCGTGGTGCGGTGAGGGTTGGGACGAACACAACTGCTCCGGTTAGATTGGATCTAGGGTTGAAGCGAGGTGGAGTGGGTGAGGATATGGGCGTTGCGCGTACAGTGTTGGGCTGCGGCCCAGCTCCGAGTTGTGCACATGCCGCCATGGATCGAGCCGCACCAAGGTTTTTACCTAGTCGGACCACTTCGCAAGCGCGCGCACAGGGCGACTCACGAAGCAAATCGCAACGAGAACAGGCCTCCACTGGAATTGTCGGTCCAATTTTCACCCAGGCGCCATTGATCCACCTGCAAGCACCATTAGAAATCGAAACCGAGTCTACCTCCGGCCCAATCTGCTGAGAATCAAATCAATGAAGCGTGGCACGAAAACCCACAGATCTGATGAACCCTTGGATTCGTTGGAGGATTCCATCGGTAGGGATGATGATAGTAGCCTTGCGCGTCCTGATCGGCGGCGGAGGGGGGAGGGGGGCGGAGACGGTGGTGGCGGCGGGGATATCGCCGGGATCGGTGTCAGAGGCTGTGGTGGTCGCCATCCTCCCTAGCCGTGAACCTGTCCTTCTGTTTTTTGCTTTCCGCCCCATTATTTGTGGATTGGTGAGAAAAAAACTGATGGGCCGTACATCCATTCAACTAGTAATGGTAAAACTCATCGGCTCTCACAACAAACTTTCCATCGATAAATAGAGATGGTCATGATTTAACTTGATTTAATTATTGCTATACTGCGTGCGTGGCTCTCTACTGGAAATTTACATGTACAGCGGCGATCACTAGTTATAAGTCCTACCAAAATTCTGCTACCAATGTATGCAGCTACTATCAGTTCCATAGCAGAGGGGGGAAGATGAAAATAAAGAATGTGAATCTGTGGAACTATGTAACACAAACTGTAACCTATTTGTATGAGCAGGAAGAAAAAACGAATCAGCGATTTCGTGTCCAGCCCGTGTCCTCCAGCTTAAGCAAGCTCCTTTGGAGAGGGAGAACGAGGGGGTGGAGAAATGAATGTGTATTCACAACCATGGGGCCTTCGCGCTTTGCCTCTTCCGCAGTGGGTTTGCTTCTTGTAAGACTGCCACAAGACAAACCAGGGTTATCCGCATTGATAGGCAGGATCTTGCAGCCAAGCGTGGTACCGACATTTCTTTCGGTTGTCCCGGTTTCACTATTGTTATTGTCCCAATGGCTTCTGTTTGTAACCTGACTTCTGCCTCTCCAACAACTTGACCTTGTTCTTGAGCTTCTTGTCCAGTTTCTTTATATATTTCTCTTCCCTTTCACGATCGGCGATACCGGACCAGAACACTTGACCAGTTAACGGCCACAGCCACTGGTCATTCCCGGGGTGCATGCCGTCATCCGCTTCCTCCGCTAGATCCTCATCCATGCTCTTCAGGAGGGTGAAATTGAAGAACTTCACCCACATCTCGTTTCTTTCCTCGCGTGGATGCTGCTCTCTGACATCCCCAGTGACGGGGTTAAGGTAGACCATTTTCCTCCCACTATGATAAGCCCAAATATTTACAAGGATTTCCAGAATTCGACAGTAGCAGTGCCTTTTCTGGTAAGGATGATGGCTGAGTTGAGATGACATCTGCATTGAATTCTAAGGATAACTTTATAGGGGGGAAATGGTTACCTCAGGTTGTGATGCGCCAAGCAAGCAGTTAGCTGGTTCAGTATTGTTTCCATTCAAGCTATGAATTGAATCAACAAACATCCTACAAAACACAACTCATATCAAAATAATGAGCACATAAAGATAAGCGAAATACCTCACAAAAATGTGATACATTACCTTGAGAACATGATGAACTTCAAAAATGATGGGGTGGGCATCACCCAGCTATGAAGAGTAGACCAATAGTCACCATCATTGGGCATTGGTGGCAGGGCTGCAATGCCCTCTGGTAGCCCATACATGATCCTAAATGCATCCTCAAAAAGAGTTCTGCCAAAAAATGAAATAAAAATGTTGAAGATAAAGCCTAAGCATGCCAATTGGAATAGAGCAGTGCAGAAATCTCTTGCATAATACACCGTACCAACTCCATCATCAAACAATGATTCAAAAGGTAGAGAACTAGCAGCATAACTCCCTTCAGATCAAGTTTAAAGAAAAGGAAAACGTAATACTAAGCCATGAGGACAAAATGATTTAGGAAGTGGTTCCTCGCCCTACTGCCCAAACTCAAAGGAAGATTACTAAAACATAGACGGTAACATGTTAAGCATTAAAGGCACCTGCAGTGACCAGCATTTAGGCAATCACATGTTGACCAAAAGTTGGATGTTTGGTCGGTGTCGATTGGCACCCAGTAGTATATAACATCCTCATGATTTTCTCCAGCCATAGTTTTCTCTAAGATTACTTCAGCACTTTCAGACAAGGAAACCTGGTGAGAGAAGAACATTAAAACATAATTATCATACTCCTCAACAGACCCGCATTTGATATTTATGCCGCTTCAAGAAGACAATATAGGAAAAAGGTACTTTTTAAATACATCTTAAGAAAATTCAGAGGATGCACCATTATGAGTAACGAAAATTATTAGTACTCTAAATATATCATTTTGTAATGCCATTGCTGCGTGAATGACTTTCAAGAAAGGTTAACTAATAACTTAAGTGGAGCAGGCCGTCTGAATAGATATTGTTCATCTAGTAAACCTGAAATACCAACATATTTAAATTTGAGCTGTATGTTTCAAGGTCCAGAAATTTTCTCTAACAGCTTATACTGAACATAACACAGGAGTATAATAAAACTTCCACGGTTAAAATAGATGATTGCTGAATATGAACTATTCTTTCGGAAAGAATACAAGTTTATAAACTAGTTCCCGAAACCGATATGGCCAAAAGTGGCATAGGACCGAGGAGTCAACGTGAAGCTCATATTTGTACCTTTCTTCCCGCAGCCCGCCATGACTGGAAACCTATCCACGGTAACTTATGTACAGTATCAATTCTGTTTGCAATTGCAAACATAGCACCAAATTCACAGAGAAGATCACGATAGTACGGATTGTCCAGAATCGAAAGCCGCATAACAGCATCAACATCATCTGATCTGGGTCTCCTGCCTCCTTTTGACTGATGCAAAACATATGCAAAAATAATCAGAAGCAGTGAACGCAACTTCAATAGCAACATCAACAGGTAAAAGAATAATGCAGCAAAGCATTTCTGTCGTGCAGCATACTCCGCTTCAAATAATTGCTAGAGAGCTAGCAATGGCATTGAGCTCTAAATTTAGTTTCTTTAAAATTTACCCAGACTTACAAGAGTAATGCCACGATATAAAGAACCATGGTGTAAAAAAGGCCATGCCCCTTCTCCATGGTAAATCTCATATATACAGACTGGTTGTCCAGTTCTTTCCAGTTCACCTTCATCACGTTCATTTCCTTCAGGCTTTAGCCTTTCCGATTTCCGGGCATTTCTGTACACCTCATCCCATGTTAACAGAGGTCTTTCCACCCTTTCATCAATCTACATATCACAAAAATATATTTAATTTTGTCCAGAATACTAAATTTTAGTACTTTTGGAGAAGAGGAATTCAAAACAAGCAAAAAAAAAAACTTGCCTCCTCCATTTCTCTCGTCTCGATGTCTTCAGATACTTCAACTTCACTTAGATCATTCCAATCAGATAGGCTAGGGTAGTCATATGAGGAAGTATCATTGCTATCAGAATAGGTTGTCTGATTACTTTGAGAGGATTCCTCCAAGAGAATACCAACAATCCTTGTGTGGCTATGTCTTTCATCTTCTGAAGAACTATTTCCTAGTGCAGCTTTCGACTCAAAATGATCCCATAACCACGTTCTCTCTTTAACTTTAGAGAAAGAAAGTGGTAAATTTGCATCTGAAGGATAGTGCAACACGGTTTCAAGAAGCTTAACATGAGCAATGATACACTCATATGCTAACATGTTCTTTGATAGTAACTTCCCCTCCAAAGCAACAGAATAAGCAGTGTCCAAAAGCCTTTTTTCCCCTAAAATTCTCATGAAAGCTGAAGCCGCTGTGCTTGGATCATCGGAATTAAAAAGAAAGCCATGAATACCATCAGTGACCTGAAAATAAATATTCGTTGACAAAAGCATCTCTCAACACTGGCAAAACAAAGAACATATTATGGAAGATGAAGTGGCATACATATTTTGTTATAACAGTTAGATTGGGCACAATGACTGGAATCTCCGACGACATGGACCGCAATAACAAAGGGGGGAAACTAGGTTCCTGTCTTAAAGAGCCGTAGAGAACAATGTCAACAAACATTAGCAGGTCTCTAATATCATGTGTCATGGGGAAATGCTTTACAGAATCATCAGGAAATCCCGTATGAGATGCAAATTCCTGTACAAAGAAAAAAAGAAGATAGTTAGGGGGAGCCAGAGAGAATCCAACAAGGGACAACCAGTAGTCTCCCACCATGTGATGCATTCACTTCACAATAGCGATTGTAAATGTTTGTGCAAATAAAATGCACATCACATACGAAATGCCATGCACTAGTCATCTAGCAACTTCGGTTAAGGAATCCTATATAACTAAGTAGTTCATTGCCCACTAACTGATTTTCCAAACCATGCAGCCTATCCACGTCGCCTAAATTATTATACCCGTTGGATCTACTAGCTTGACCAGTCTGCAACGATCCTAGCCATGATGGGAAATCAAACGTTTTGACCTTTGTGCTTCTCTAACGCAGCTAACGTTGTGTGTGTCTTTAATGCTAAACGATTGTTCATCTTCCTGTTGGGGTCCTTAACACCAATCTCTTCCCCTACGTTGCACGGATACTGCTGAAAGGTCACGTATCGGGGGTCGGACACGGCCGGATACAGGGATACGTATCGGATTCCTGGATACATATATGCACATATCAGGCGATTTTTCGTTTTTTTTAAAGAAAATAAATCAGATACCTGTGGGATACGGCCATGATACAGGAGGGATACGAAAATACCCTAATCCTATTGTATCTATACAGACGAAGGGACACAACACAACACACTTTCTCACCGTGAAGTTTTGCCTGGGCGCCGCACCCCGCATCAAATCGCTGGCCACCTGTGCTGCTGCGCCGCCGGACCAGTCGCCGGCGAGCAGATCCCTCCGCCGTCCTCAGAGTTCTCTATAAGTATCGGAGTATCCATATCCGTATCTGTATCGGCGTATCAGCGTATCGCCGTATCCGGGCAAATCTCATGGAGCAGGTTTGATGCGGTATCCGTATCGCGGTATCCGGGCAACATTGCTCTTCCCCTCTCTATAAGTCCCACTCAGTCGCATCATTCAGTCTACAAATTTCCTATCTCCAGCCATGGAACCACCATGGATACCATTGATCTCTTCCTCCAGTATCATCCGCTCTCATCTGAGTGAGGTAGCTGCCGCTTCCACTGAGTGCTATATCAGCAAGATGAGTCTGGCAATCCTTCTAAATATGTCCCGTGTTTTGGTTGGGGCTGCTTCATCTTTCATCATGTCCGCATGTGGTGGCTGCTTCAAAGCCTAGTAGGCCAATGAATGAGAACCATCAGCATTCCTCTTTGCCGCCGTTGGGTATTATTCTAATGAATAGCTGACCTTTGCTTCAGATTGAACTCGATGAGGAGCAGCAAGTGATAAGAATATATTGAATTTCAGTTCTAGAGTTTTTTTTAACACGTTTGTTACTCATCACTGAATTTAGGCCATTGAACATTTTCAGTTGTGTACTACTGAATTTCAGTTCTAGATTTTTTTTACAGGTTTGTTACTCCAAATCTTTTTTTCCCTGATTACATTTCCAAGCATGCCATGTTACTTTCCCATTGTTCACCTTTTTCTTAAGTGCTGCCCAATTATTTTGGTTTAGTATAATATGGTAATACTATTACTGGATATGACCTTCGCCCTGGTGTCATCTCTGTCGATGTTCAGATTGTGCAGTAACGACTATGATGTGACGTCGGCGCATTCCTTTCTTGGTAGCAATTTGCAAGCACAAATTTCTGATGGTGAAGATCTCCATCTGGTTGTACATGATATTAGTAGTCATCTTTTGTTGACCTTGAGCTTTTGGGAGAACGGAAGCAGACCCTATTTATGTGCAGAATGCACTTACTTGATTCTGACATTTCAAAAGGTTTTATCTGATTTTAGAAACTTGCATACTCGGATAAGCTATCCATATCAAAAGTTAGAATTATTCCTTTGATTTTTTTCTAACTAATGTTCCATTGCTGTAGTGTACTAATAATTTCAATTATTTGTTAATCTGACATAATGACATTTTTTTGCA
The DNA here is from genome assembly GCF_022539505.1 of Lolium rigidum. Lineage (NCBI taxonomy): Eukaryota > Viridiplantae > Streptophyta > Magnoliopsida > Poales > Poaceae > Lolium > Lolium rigidum. The sequence goes on along the minus strand of NC_061511.1, from coordinate 163,091,321 downwards.
TCATATACATATATTTAGTATTTTCATGCACCTCATTTCCAGTTTAAAATCTTTGTACTTTATCGAGAGCCTTTCATACCTTCCAAATTTATTGTCTGCAAATTTGAAATATAAATTCACGCAGCAACACGCGGAGTATTATCTAGTTTAATAGAACTTTGCAGTCCAAGCCTCTAAAAAGATATTGCTATTTTCTAAAATACAGGGCAATCCTCCCAAGATACGATAAAACTTGAATATAATCAATACCTGGAAAGCAGAATTATAGGTGTCACTGCCATTTCCACAGAAAAGGATAAACTGCACTCGCAATTTTCTAGTCCTTGCTATTTCCATGATGTGTGGAGCTGATGCACGCAAGACTGCTGCATAATCCCATGGCAATTCGTCAAAGAACAGGTAGCTCCCAACAACCAAAACAACAACATCTTCTTCTCCGATCCCATGCTGCTTCCTTAAAGTTTCTTGAGAATGTGATGTGCCATATCCTTTCGCAGCCCAGATATCAACCGGGGAACCAGAAATGACCAAGAAATTCCCAGTATCAAGGGGAGAGTATAACAACTGAAATCAGATAGGTAAAGTCAGGTATAAGCTATGTCCATATTTAATTTAATTATTTCAGAATATAAAGTTGAGACGGTACATACAGGGAGGTGGTTATCTGGAAACACAACATAAGTGCATGCATTAAAATGAGCTCGCCAATCTTCAATATGATTTGGAATGGACAGATGCGACTCCGGATAATTTCTAAGGTGCTGCCCAAGAACATCATCATGAATAAGCCAAACCACTGGTAGAAGTTGAAAAGGTTCCTGCATAAGACTGAATACAACATAAACGTAGTTGAAGAGCAAACAGATGGTGTGACAAAGGGGAGAGAAAATCCATAGTAGTAAAACAAAACAATAACTCATTTATTGACATTAACGTTAGTTAAACAGCTATATTAGAGAGCAACTTTCAGTGCAACTGGAATGCTTCTAGTACAACCAAAATTATTTTATTCTGGGAAGATTTGTCTTTGTCACTGACCTGCACTGCAACTTTCATCATGTGCTAACATGAATACAAACTTTGACACAGCTATTAAGTGCAACTCAATAATTAATCAGAACTCCACAGCTAGATAATGATGATGCTTAAAAGGTCCTATCATTTTCCCAGAGCATTTCATGTACAGTACTATGTGATATGAGATCATGACTAAGATAAAGTAGGTTAACTGATATTTGTACTTCTGCCAACACAATATTGACTCCAGATAGCGCTAACCAGAAAAACATCCAACTAAACCAAGCCATAAAAGATGCAATTAAACCATATAAAATGATTCAATTAAAGAAGATTAGTTTGTATTTTGTTGAACTGCCACGTCAAATTTGTTGAAATTTTGCAACAGTAAGTTGATTAGACCAGGTGATCATAGACAAAATGTACAAAGGTATTAGTTGGTACAGTTATATACCAAGTATACTATTTTAGCTAGTTAGACATGGAAAAGCAGTACACACCCATAAATATCTCTAACAAAACCTGACACACCGTATCAAAAGGAAAAAAAAATTGACTCACATCGAAACAACCCTTTTCCCTTCAAGAGAGCTTACAAGCACAGCATTGTATCTACAAATCAGGCGTAGAAAGTAAAAGCACAAACGTTAGTGTATATAAAGACAAAAAAATATGAATAATGGGAAATGCTCCATGCTAAGTATTTAGTACTCACTTCAACCAATCGACAGACTTCAGCTTGTCAAACCTCACGATATTTACACGACAAATAGTCCTCCAAATGTCATGAGCTTTCCCGTAGGAGAATGCTAAAACCTGCTCCATAGCAACTCAGTCAATGAGAAACATAATGAAGTGCTCTTAACAAGCCAACAATAGCTGGACTTCACCAAACAAGCAATCTGTGCACAACATTGCGGAGCAACTCACCTCGACCTCGTAGCCCAGCCCGACAAGACTTTTGGCTAAAGTAGTGAGCAAGAGGGATTCTGCATCTATGTTCATAGTTCCCACAACCTGAAACAACACAAAGGCCAAAGTCAACTCCGTGGCATGCAGCTACAACATCATAAACAATCCGTACCTGCTGAGACTTGGCCAATAAAAAAACAGCTACGCAAGCAAACACGAGGTGCATCTATCTAGGTAAGCATGTCTGTTCCTCTGCCCGATAATCTCTGATCGGTACAGGAAAAATTATACTAGTTAACTGCAGTGATACCAGCGACTGAAACAATCGGCATTTCACTTGGGGGCAACTCCAAGGTGAGGTCCAGTAGATGGATTACAAAAATGGGTGAAACTTACGAGCTAATGCAGTGAAGCTGCTAGGTCGGAAGTTCTTATCAAATAAGTTTGGTTGAAGGAGCAGGAAAGCGAGGGACTCACGAGCGCGAGTCTGACGGGCTGGAGGCCGGGCCACCACCGGCGCGCGGATCTCGCGGCCTCGAGGCGGCTGCCGCCGTCAAACGCGCGCAGCACCATGCGCGAGGCGGAGAACCGCATCGCCCCTCCCCCGGCGGCGGGCGGCGCGAGGGCGTCCTCCCCGTCCGCAGCGGCGTCGCCGTCGCCGATGGGGAGCAGCTGCCAGACGACGAGCAGGGAGGCGGTGAAGAGCGCGACGAGGAGGGCGAAGAAGAGGTGGCTCGGGCGGCACGACAGCCCGGGCCGCCGCCGCCTCCGCACGGCGGCCCCCGCCGCGGCGGCGGCGGCCGAGGTGGACGCGCCGGCGGTGGGGAGGTGGTGGGCGGCTTCGGAGTGGGCCCCGCGCCGCCACATTGGAGGGAACGCCCGCGCAGCGGCGTCGGCGGCGGCGATCGGAGAGCCGTCTAGTCTCGTGTCGGGGGGAGTGACTTGGCTGGGCTGGGTCAGTGGGAGCTGCCCGTTGTTGGTACCATGCGATGCGATGCGACGCGTCGCGAGCCCACGGGCTGCCTGCTACTAGGACTAGGATACGATCGAGTCGAGTGCGCGTTTGGATTTCGCGACGCGTCGCGAGGGAGGAGGAGGAGGAGGAGGGTTTGGGATCAAGGCAAGGCGAGGCGATTTGCAGCAACCGCCGGCCACCGGGGCGCCGGGGGGACGAACGAATCTGTGGACTGCGTGGCGTGGGAGCCCGAGCTGGAATACCCGCAACTCAAGCAGTCAAGCGGGATGCCCATGTTGTATTCGTCCCATTCCTTCCTGTTTTTTGAGGGGATATGTATTTTATTTAGCAACAAAAATGGTAAAAAATTATTGATTAAGTAACCAAAATAAGTCAAATCATAAAGATTGGAACACATGAACAATAACAAAGATCTCTAATAAACATAAAAGTTACATCGAAAATCTTCAAATCTGCCATTTTATTCACTTTCTTTTTCCTATATGATCCAGGAAAAAGAACAAACACCAAACCAACTCAAGTACTCAATTTGTAGTAAAAAAAACTCAAGTTGTATTATCCATGTAGGTTTCGAAGAGTCACTTCAGTCACCCAACCTAATAGATAGGTGATAACCTAAGATCGATATACATATTGTGGCTAAAGAGATACCCCTTACCAGCGGCGGGGGCAGGATTAAAGGTTAGAGGAGGGCAAACATGTTAATCTTCATTTAGGGGGACCAAGAAGCCTAACTTTCACTAAAAAAATATGTAAAAAACACACTTACCTCTATTTTTCTCTTGTTGGACCATGGCATGGGGGCGAGGGGGGGGGGGGGGGCATAGCCCTGCTAGTCCCTATAGCTCCTCCATTGGCCCTTACAAAATAGGCCACCAAACTGTGGATTTTTTATCGTACTATTTGAGATAAACTTGGTGAGCTCTTAAGCATGGTAACTTGAGAACCACTATCTGAATCAAACTTGGTACTACCATTGCCGCTGTCACACCACAATTGAACGAAGTATCAGAATACATCAGACTTAGGGCTGACAATTTGCAGCGACAAAACACCACATGAACCCCAATGTTGGTCGTGTTAGCCAAGACAACAACTACATCATGAGATCGATCGAGATGTGGGATCCTTAATCCACTGAGGCTTCCTGAAAGATCGGGGTTTTATCGACTAGAGTACTTGCTATTCTCAATAGGGGTATTTGCATTATCTTGTTACCGTATGTTGGCTTCCTGAAAGATCGGGGTTTTATCGACTAGAGGAGTGATGCGGAGCTAAAATCTGAAGCAATGGGAGTTAAAGAAGATATAGGAACAAGTGCAGTCACAATAGTGCAGGAAATAAAAGCTATATGCAAGGACACCAAATGTATCCAGATGTTCAAGTTGTTAGCAGGAACTCTATGTCTTCATTGAAGAGGCTATTACGTGTGCTTGAAATCATGTATCTTCACTTTCTTCTTCCCGAGCTCATATTTCCCTTAACTTGTTTGTTCAATCACTCATGGTGGATCTTGAGGTGATCCCAAACATCGACAAACTTCGTTGAGGCGGCTTGTACAAATTAAATTCTCTCGAACTATGCCTAGCCAACTAGGGGGCGCCAAATCTTCAATAGTAAAACTGAAAACCTATAAGCTAGACGATGCTCTAGCTTGATGTGCTCAATTAAGATCAACTTTTGTATGACATTTTAAGATGTGCTTGGGAGTAAGAGAAACTTTCCCTCATGGTGGTCAATGTATCTCATATCTAAAAATTTAAACTCTAACATGTATGGTCCGTCATCATTAAATAGGCCCGGTCACATAACAAAACCAATCCATGTGGTACTGATACGTCCCGAACGTATCTATAATTTCTTATGTTCCATGCTACTTTTATGATGACATTCACATGTTTTATACACATTATATGTCATTATTATGCATTTTCCGGCACTAACCTATTGACGAGATGCCGAAGAGCCAGTTGCTGTTTTTTGCTGTTTTTTGTTTCAGAAATCCTAGTAAGGAAATATTCTCGGAATTGGACGAAATCAACGCCCAGGGTCCTATTTTTCCACGAAGCTTCCAGAAGTCCGAAGAGGAAACGAAGTGGGGCCACGAGGTGGCGACACGCCAGGGCGGCGCGGCCTGGACCCTGGCCGCGTGGCCCTGTTGTGTGGGTGACGAGGGAATACCTCGGCAATGCCTACGTATTGTAGACTAGGGTTTCGGGAGGAGCGACGATGGAGATTCCGGGGACGAGATTAGGCACACGACGTACCCAGCTTCGGGTCCCCTCGGTGGAGGATCCCTACGTGCTGCTAGCAATCCAGTATATGATCATAGATGTGTTTACAGGGTGCCGCCGTAGGCGGAGCTATGTTGTCTATTTCCTGTCTATCTGTTGTCCTCCCTATTTCGGGTGCCCTGGCTAGCTTTATATATGCAATCAGCCTAGGGTTTTACAAGAGTCCTAGTCGACTACTTCTTCGGGTTGCCTTGTTGGGCCTTCTCCATATTGGGCCGAGCCGATCCAGGTATACCAATAATGGGTACCCGAAGGGTATGCCCATGTCGATAGCCCCCGAGTTTATAGGGAAGTCGAAGACTTGCGTAGAAACTCCAAGCATAACCATCTCCGAAGTCGAAGAAATACAAGGCGAGGTCCATGTCGTAGATCATGTGTAGCGTAGATGATGCCGACGATTCTTGAAATTATCGGGTGCGCGGCAGCGCTCCCGATGGGAGTAGCCCCCGAGTCTATGGTAAGTGCTTGCACTTAGGCATAGACTCAAGTTGTACTACTCGATGAAGAACTTAACTATATTTCTGGAAGACTTGATGAAATCCATGTGCTCCCGATGGGAGTAGGCTCCACTCGAGTCGTAGAATCGAGTTGAGTCTACAAACCTTGATTGTCATAGATGCTATCGAAGTTATTTTTCTATCGGGTGCGCGACCAGCGCTCCCGATGGGAGTAGCCCCCGAGGCTACAGCCAAGTGTTTGCACTTGGGTGTAGGCTCAACTTGCTTTTAATCGACAGCACAATTTTTCCTCTTTCTTGTATCTTATCGGGAGGGTGAACAATACTCTCGATAAGAGTAGCCCCCGAGCCTATGGGCAGTTGCTTGCACCTAGACATAGGCTCAAGTTGTACTACTCGATAAAGAACTTGGCGCAGCCCCTCTTTTTATCGACTCCAGGCCGTTGCTATTTTTATTTGACATCCATATCTATATTGTACAGGGATAATGGTAGTTGGGGCTAGTTCATCCGACGGATCAGGTACTAGTTAACTGCTCTAGTGGCAATCCGCAAAAACCTACTTCAAGATCACGTCCCTGGACATGATCCCGGGATACTGGTGTTAACTCGACGAGTGCCGCTTAAGGTCTTACCATTCCGTCGAGTCCCGGTCATGTTTTATCGGGTACCTAACGCGTCCGTTAGGATTTTTCTTCGTATCTGCCGATACGGATAAAAGTAGCGGAGCGCAGTCTTTGGCGATGCCACGCCCAGCAGAACGGATCCGGGGTCTTACCTTCGCAAATTTGCGGCATTCGAAATTGATCGCAACTTTGGCGTTACGAGAATATATTGTCGAGTGCCTTGTTCGGCTGATGCAATGACCCATTTTGCGGGTTCTTCTATTTTTCTCTCGGTCTTGATAAGACAACCGAATATATTGGTTCTTCTATACTGTCGGGTACCTCACCGATGCTCTTGCTCGGAATAATATGACGAGTCAATGAACCCGAAGATTTGTCCACCTCTTTTTTTCTCTTTTTTTTCTCCTTGATGAAAATTTCGTCGAGTTCTTCTCTCAGGAAAATTTCTTCGGGTCCTCCTTGAGGACAATTCTTCGGGTCCTCCCTGAGGACAATTCTTCGGGACCTCCTTGAAGATATTTTTTCGGGACCTCCTTGAAGATAATTTTTCGGGACCTTCTTTAAGATAATTCTTCGGCACCCCCTTGAAGATAATTCTTCGGCACCTCCTTGAAGATAATTTTTCGGCACCTCCTTGAAGATAATTTTTCGGCACCTCCTTGAAGATAATTTTTCGGGTCCTGTTCTTTCTTGAAGACAATTTCGTCGAGTTCTCCCTATAGACAATTTCGTCGGGTTCTCTCTTATATACTTTGAATTTTGCTTTCTCCTGCACCAATAAACAAATTTTTTCTATCTTTCCCTTGACTCTCTTTTTCGCATGCGGTGTCAGATGCTCAGATCCAATGATATGTAAAGTGAATATATGCCGCGCAACCCCCAAGTGTCGGTTGCGATGGAAGTAAATGATAATCAACTTTATGCAAATCAAAGGAACACTTAGCTCATTGGGCACGACGAAGTCGGCACGATGATGTCTTTCAGTACGAAGAAGAAGTCGAGCCGAAGTATAAACCACCAAATAGCGAAAGTAAATGCCGCCAAATTGTTTGATGAAGAAATAGCCGAGCCCCCGAGCGCTGCTGGGGTGATATGATGATTATTGCTTAGATGTTGTGTCGCAGTTGCGACCCGAGGCGAAATCATGGTCGATCCCCCGAGTGTTTGCTATGATATCGAAAGAAATTGATGGAGTCGCGGCGTCATATACGGTAAAACCATTTAGAATGAAGCCATTGTCCATAATGTAATATGAGCTCATGAAGATGAATCGAAGATGAAGTATTTGAGATGAATCCATATTGAAGATTACGCCATTAAATATAGAGCATATATTAAAGATAAATCCGCCGATATCATAGAGGATGACCCCATTGACCCGAAGAATCCCGTAATAACCATAGAAGATGAATCCCTTGATAGATGATGAATCAATTGACCCGAAGAAAATAGTTCCAGTAATAACCATAGAAGATGAATCCATTGACCCGGAAACGCATCGGGTAGTATTGTATAAGTGAACCAATAATCACTCAAAGAAAACCAATCCAGTAATCCGAAGAAAATAAATCCACTGAGCCGAAGAAGATAATTCCACTGAGCCGGAGAAAATAATTCCACTGAGCCGGAGAATATAATTTCACAATGCCGGAGAATATAATTTCACAATGCCGAAGAAAAGAAATTCACCAAGTAACCGAGTATATTTGTGATAACGAAGTAAAGGCGCAGCCCCAATTGTTTGGGTGAATTTATTGTAATAATGCAATGTTGCAGCCCCCAAGTATTCGGGTGTGGCAAAAGTAAATAAATAATTAAACCTTGGAGGAGGAAGAAAACTTAGCTTTTTATCGGGTGCAGAGAAGCCGATGTGGACGCAAGTCGTGCCTCAGACGCAGTCTGTAGCCACGCGTCGCCTGGCCGGAAGTAGTCGATGAAGATGATGCAATCAATGTAGCGGTCCCGCAACAGGTGAGCACCCGAATATATTTAGTTAATAATGTCGGGTCTATGACTTGCAAGCCCCCGAGTACGGCAAGTGCGCGTCAGAGGGTGCGGTTGACCGAACAGAATAATCGAAGTTTTGCTTCAATCTGATATTTTTTTGCGTCGGATGAAGACTTCATGATGACGAGTGCGTATTGGCAGGCGCGCGCTAGCGGCTCCGTAATGACAAGTTCGGATTTGTACGTAATCCGCGGTTATTAGGAAGTCGACGAAGTTCTTTTCTTGCGATGTCCGCCCAGCCCGATAACTCAATATTGTCATCGGCAGCGTGAGCATCCAAAGTCTGATCAATGAGTTCTTTATTCAATGCTTCCTGACTCTGTGAGTACGTGATCCTGTTTTGCTTTCTTGCTCTTTTCCTTTTGGTTTGCTCGCATCAAACATCTCCTAGGAACTTGGCTTTTCTGTCCTGTTTTTGCTTTCCTTCTTTTTAACGGACAGCACAGACGTACGCTACTGGCTACGGGAAGACATCTCCTTGCCTACTTTTCTTGATCGGCGCGAGAGCTTCGAATTCCATATTGAATTTAGCTGCGTTGCTTCCGCGAGAATCGCCAAAAAATCATGCTATGTCTCGGGACTTGATCCTTGCTTGGCTAATTGCTGGTTGCCGCTACTTACTCTTGAATAGATACGTAGTTTTTTGTCTGAAAATTTGATCTGATCTCCACGCGAAGCAGCATCATGCCTTACTTTTTCCTCTTTCCACGGCAAACGCTTGGATCCCAGGAAACTTCGGTTCACTTGATCAGGCGTTGCTTGCCCGATACTGCAGCTTCTTGATGGTGGATTTGAGCGCTTCTGAAGTACATAAGCTAGATGCAATCTGGTTTTTTCTCATCTTCTGTCTTGCAGATGACGAACTCGACGGATCCCGCCCGGATCACAAAATCCAGTCGTCGCAATTCCCACAGACGGCGCCAATTGACGAGGGAATACCTCGGCAATGCCTACGTATTGTAGACTAGGGTTTCGGGAGGAGCGACGATGGAGATTCCGGGGACGAGATTAGGCACATGACGTACCCAGCTTCGGGTCCCCTCGGTGGAGGATCCCTACGTGCTCGCTAGCAATCCAAGTATATGATCATAGATGTGTTTACGTGGTGCCGCCGTAGGCGGAGCTATGTTGTCTATTTCCTGTCTATCCGTTGTCCTCCCTATTTCGGGTGCCCCGGCTAGCTTTATATATGCAATCAGCCTAGGGTTTTACAAGAGTCCTAGTCGACTACTTCTTCGGGTTGCCTTGTTGGGCCTTCTCCATATTGGGCCGAGCCGATCCAGGTATACCAATAATGGGTACCCGAAGGGTATGCCCATGTCAGTGGGCCCCTCGTGACGCCCCTTGACCTGCCCTTCCGCCTACTTAAAGTCTTCGTCGCGAAACCCCCAGTACCGAGAGCCACGATACGGAAAACCTTCCAGAGACGCCGCCGCCAATCCCATCTCGGGGGATTCGGGAGATCGCCTCCGGCACCCTGCCGGAGAGGGGAATCATCTCCCGGAGGTCTCTTCATCGCCATGATCGCCTCCGGATCGATGTGTGAGTAGTCCACCCCTGGACTATGGGTCCATAGCAGTAGCTAGATGGTTATCTTCTCCTCATTGTGCTATCATGTTAGATCTTGTGAGCTGCCTATCATGATCAAGATCATCTATTTGTAATCCTACATGTTGTGTTTGTTGGGATCCGATGAATATTGAATACTATGTCAAGTTGATTATCAATCTATCATATATGTTATTTATGTTCTTGCATGCTCTCCGTTGCTAGTAGAGGCTCCGGCCAAGTTGATACTTGTGACTCCAAGAGGGAGTATTTATGCTCGATAGTGGGTTCATGCCTCCATTAAATCCGGGACAGTGACAAAAAGTTCTAAGGTTGTGGATGTGCTCGTTGCCGTAGGGATAAAACATCGATGCTTTGTCTAAGGATATTTGTGTTGATTACATTACGCACCATACTTAATGCAATTGTCTGTTGTTTGCAACTTAATACTGGAGGGGGTTCGGATGATAACCCGAAGGTGGACTTTTTAGGCATAGATGCATGCTGGATAGCGGTCTATGTACTTTGTCGTAATGCCCTGATTAAATCTCATAGTACTCATCATGATATATGTATGTGCATTGTTATGCCTTCTTTATTTGTCAATTGCCCAACTGTAATTTGTTCACCCAACATCTGTTTATCTTATGGGAGAGACACCACTAGTGAACTATGGACCCCGGTCCTATTCTTTACATCCGAAATACAATCTATCGCAATTGTTTTTTACCGTTCTTCGCAAACAATCATCATCTTCCACACAATACGTTTAATCCTTTGTTTACGAGCAAGCCGGTGAGATTGACAACCTCACTGTTACGTTGGGGCAAAGTACTTTGATTGTGTTGTGCAGGTTCCACGTTGGCGCCGGAATCCCTGGTGTTGCGCCGCACTACACTCCGCCGCCATCAACCTTCAACGTGCTTCTTGACTCCTACTGGTTCGATAAACCTTGGTTTCTTACTGAGGGAAACTTGCTGCTGTACGCATCACACCTTCCACTTGGGGTTCCCAACGGGCGTGTGCTTTACGCGTCATCAGGTACCGACTTGATAATTGGTGTAATTGAGGTTTCAATTATGTGAAGTAACTAACACAGCAAGCCAACGAACATTTTCCCATCGAGGTACCTCCGATGATGTTGATTCCCTCTTGCCCTCTTGCCACCGTTCGCGCACACTCATCACAAGGCAAGACACATGCACCCCAAATCGCACCACCTCTTTAAGACCGGAGATCACCCTATTTAGTTATTGGTGAGGAGCCTCTTTCTCCTTTTACCCCTTCGCCTTCTTTCTTCTTGCATCATCTCCCCCCTCCCCCCATATTGGAAAGCGTGACTTTTCACTGTGTAAGCTTAGGGAGCAAGTAGACACATGTCAGGTTTCTGTCATAAAATTGGACCATAGTAGTTCTCACAAATAGAGCAGATGTATACCCCTCTAACTATAGGATACATGGTTAATTCGTTGAGTATTACTATACGATACATCCGGTCTCTCATGATCCTTGCCTACGCAGCTGCTCCCCGTTTGTCTAACCTTGTCTTCCTTCGCTAACCCAAAGTTGGTCTGAGGTCGTGGGCCACTCGATGATGCATGTGTCGATGCCGCCAAGCCCACCTTCTGGGTGCTGCAAGGATTCCAATGGCACCGCCAATTTGGACTCTGTGCTTCGCCAACCCAATTTGGACTCTGTGCTTCGCCAACCCAATTTGCCCTGTTGCGCTCGGAGCTACTTCAGTTGGTCGTCGACCATAATTAAGGAGATGCCTCTCCCAGCGTGAAGAGGTAGCAACAATCAAGCTTTTTTTTGGCGTGTGCCACTAGTTCTGTGTAGTGTGTGGACTTGTATGTGTTCATGTGAGTTCACTGGGCATCAATCGTATGTGGTTGATGTGCGGTTGCTAAGATGGCGTCAAAGGCTCTCAATGAAGCCATTGTTGACAATGCCACATAAGAGTGGTTTGTGGTCAGGGAAGATGTATCTTTGGTTCTTTGTCCCTTCGTACCATGTCCTTCCCATCACCGCCGTTCAATGTATCAGCTGTCATTGAATGTGAGGACATCGATGGGTTGACCCGTCTCTGATGATGCGGATCATGCTCGAGCTACAAGAGCTGTGTCTTGACCCCTCTCCTCCTCTCTCGATGGTGTGCATATGCATGTGAACTTGCTTAGGATCCCGGCAGTGTCTTCCACACCACCACCAGTAGATCCTAGCTAGCCACGTGCCTTCGTTGACTGTGGTGACAAGGTTAAAGAGGAATGTGCACGGTTGACTACCTCCGAGGCTCTCTTTGCAAGAGAGCTCTGTGACTTGAATCTAGCAAAGAGATTGCTTGCCTCTAGAAAAGGTTGCGACGGGCAAAATTAAGAAGGTGAAAGAGTATTATGTCAAGAGCAAAAGTAATAAAAGTGGCGCCACAAGAAACGTGCCCGCAACTATTTAATGGATGGTTCTGTTCTTTGAGGTTAAGGTTGTTGAGGTTATTTTTTTCTTGAGTTCTTCCTTAATGTGTTGTGTGGGTTTGGTGTTGTAGTGTTGGTGTTCATCTGAGCTTAGCCTTTATTGTATGGTTTTTGCTCGATTTTGCGCTAATTAACCGGACACCTTTCTTTTTCAAAAACAGTTACGTACGACAAACATTAAACGACCTTGGGCAAATCGGAGCATCTTACAAAGACCGTGCACCTTGGACAATTTTTAGAAGCAAAACAAACACACACAAGTAGTATATGCTAGACGGAACCTTCCAAAAACCGAAAAAACTTAAACCAAAACGCCAGAATCAATCGTTCCAGCAACATACGGCCGGCCGCGCCGAGACTAAGATCAGTCAGAAATCGACCGGCGGCCTCCTCCATCCAGTGATCGATCAGGAGCAGCTCTTGTCGTCGTCGTCGACGTCGCACTGCGGCAGGGTGGAGTAGTAGGGCCCGGCCCGGTAGGCGACCTCGCCGGGGCAGCTCCGGTAGGGGCGCGACGGCTTCTCGCCGATCCTGCCGCCGTTGAAGTTGGTGAGCACGGCGCACCCCTCGTTCCCGGACGCGACGAGGCGGACGAGGCACTCGGACGGGTCGAGCTGGCAGCTGTTCACCTCGTACGGCACCTCCACGTTGAACACCCCCTTCTCGTCCGTCGCGTCCTTGCCGTAGAACACCGTCCGCCCCCTGTGCTTGTCCAGGCACGTCACCGCCACCGTGCTGCCTGCAAGCGATTCACAGTGTATCCGTCGGTCATTTCATGAGCTCGCCGGCCGCCGGCGAGGACCGGTATCAGTGAGGGGAACGTACCGTTGACGGGCTTGGCGTTGTAGGCGTAGGCGTTCCAGTTCTTGGTGCAGTCCTGGCACAGCACGGTGCCGGTTATCCTGAACTTGGACGCGCCGTAGTTCCCACCGGCGTCGGCGCGCGTCGCCACCGCGAGCGCCACCAGCAGCAGCATCGACGCCGTCCTCCACGCCATCGCCGACGATTCTGGTTGGCTAGGTAGAGCTCGGCTTGCTGGAATGGATGCGCCGGTCAAATGTTATCGAGCTGTGTCTGAAGCGCGCGGCGGCTTTATCGTGGAGCTCCAGGGTGGTCGACGTGAGCCCGACTCGTTTGGCCGACGACGACGTGCGCGCCAGTTTAAGCTGTCGGTACGGCAGGATAGCCGGCCTCTCGTTGCAGCCACGACAGCGTCGGCCGAACCAGTCTGATGACGTGGAGGCCGCGCGTGCTGATGACACGCAGACATGTGGGCCATGTGACCCGGCCGCTGGTGGACCCACATGTCAGTGGAATCGCAGTCTCCTCTCACTTTCCCCTCTCGTTGATGATTCCAAGAGCGAAAGCACCACCAAGCTCTGCAGCTGCTGCTGCTCCACCAGCAATGGCCATCGCGAAGTCCGGCGAGCGACGGATTTGAGCCGGAAATGCAGAAGCAGAAGCAGTGTCCGCAGCCTAAGCATTTGGCTCCGATGCTCGATCGAGCCCCTCCCCCGCCATGAGAGACCCGAAGCAGAAGGCAGCAAGAGCTCACAAGCCGCGCCGCTTCAACATGCTCGACAAGCTCAGGAAGCGCTACAGGTGGAGCTGGCTGCTCTGGGTCGCCCTCTCCGCCTACCTCTTCCTCCCGGCGCTCCCCTCCCTCCGCCGCTCCAGCTCCGGCTCCGAACCCCGCCCCGGCGTCCGGATCTACGCCTACGACCTCCCGCCGCGCTTCAACCGGGCATGGGTGGACGCCGACGCGCGGTGCGCGCGCCACCTCTTCGCCGCCGAGGTGGCCGTGCACGAGGCGCTGCTGCTGCGGCAGCGGCGGTCGGGCCTGCGCGCCGAGGAGGCCGACCTGTTCCTCGTGCCCGTCTACGTGTCCTGCAACTTCTCCACCCCCACGGGGCTCCCGTCGCTGGCGCACGCGCGCGGGATGCTCGCCGAGGCCGTCGACCTCGTCCGCGCCGACATGCCGTACTGGAACCGCTCCGACGGGGCCGACCACGTCTTCGTCGCGTCGCATGACTTCGGCGCCTGCTTCCATCCCATGGTGAGAGAACCTGCTCCGTCCAAGCTCTAATTCTTACCAGTACTAGTTGTTCAAACACAATTTGGTTCCTTCATTGTTTTCTTGGCCGAACTACGAATTGGTAGAAGTATGTGCAGTTCTTTGCATCAAAACAGAGTCTCGAACTAATTGTTAGGAGTATGTGATTCAGTTCGTTGCATAAAAGGCAGTCTAATTTATTACTACTACAATGACCAACGCAACACATGAAAAGGAATGTCTGTGCATTTTTCAGGGTACATATAAATTTGCGGTATAGGAGTTGGCTGATTCTGTTGATTCCTGCCAAATAGAACCCAGTTGCTGTTGCAATGATGTGACACCAATTCACTGGTTCAGATTATACTAACAGTTCAGCAAAAAATGTTCATGTCCTTCCTATGTAACCATGGACTTACTGAGAATACCCTCTTGTCTGCTCTGCACGATGTATTAATCAATCAGGAGGATGTGGCCATTGCGGCTGGTATCCCGGAGTTCTTGAAGAGGTCGATCCTGCTGCAAACATTTGGTGTGCAGGGCAGGCACACGTGCCAGGAGGTGGATCATGTGGTGATCCCGCCACACGTGCCGCCTGAGGTGGCCTGGGAGCTGCCGGAGCCGGAAAAGGCTCATCGGGATATCTTTGCCTTCTTCCGAGGCAAGATGGAGGTCCATCCCAAGAACAGCAGTGGCCACTTCTACAGCAAGTAAGTATCCACTTGGCAAGAACATTGCCTTAAAAATTCAAGAACACTATTAATTGACTGTTTCGCTTGATCTTGCACATTCCATCGGTCAAATATTCAGGTCTCAGAAGTTCATAAATTGCCTCAATGCATGTAGAAAACAAGTTGCATGTTAGTACTACTAGAGTACTAGTTAGAGCAAATCTCTTACAGAACTCCATACCCAAAATGGAACGCACAGTACAAGGTTATTCAGTCAGCTTTGGAGTTTGGACAGCCTATAGCGTACACATAATCTCTACTAGCGTATGTGATTAATCATGTCCAAGTAAAAGTTTGGCTTCATTATTTGTTGAAACTTACAGTTTACTTTGCACTTGAATCAGGAAGGTGAGGACTGAACTATTGCAGCTGTATGGCCGCAACCGCAAGTTCTATCTGAAGCGGAAACAGTACAACGGATACCGGTCGGAGATGGCACGCTCGCTGTTTTGCCTCTGCCCCCTTGGGTGGGCGCCATGGAGCCCCCGGCTTGTGGAGTCGGTCCTCCTGGGCTGCATTCATGTTATCATCGCCGATAACATACGCCTGCCGTTTCCTGACGTCCTCCGGTGGCCAGACATCTCACTACAGGTGGCTGAGAGGGACGTCGCCAGCCTCGAGGCAGTGCTCGACCACGTTGCGGCGACCAACCTGACGACGATACAGAGGAACTTGTGGGACCCCGTGAAACGGAGGGCGCTGGTTTTCAACCGCCCCATGGACGAGGGAGATGCCACCTGGCAGGTTTTGAAGGAGCTTGAGGCGAAGCTCGACCGGTCCCGACAGCAAGGGAGTAAGAGGTGATATAACCGAGGTTCAGACGTTGATACCATCGCAATGCATGCATTTTGAGCATTCTGCAGTGCCAAAGTTCAGTGGATAAGCCAGAAATCCTCTTGTCAGATGCTTCAGATGCAGCGCATCACCATGAGCATGCCATTTTTGAGTTCAGACTGCATCACCATGAGCAAGCTATTTTAGAGTTCAGAAGTCCTTTTGTCAGATGCTAATCAGCTAATATCTTAACTGGAAGCAGCATAAGCTTTATGCCGCAAAAGGGCAGCCTGGATGGCAAAGCAGCCTAGTTCTGCACAGGAGAAAATACACCATTTTGTTCTAAGGATCATGATGTGTATTCATGACAGTGACAATAGAGTAACTAGAAGAGAAGTGTATCAAATATCAATCAACAGTGGAATTAATTGAAGTAGTTTTCTCACTATGATTGAGGAACCAATGTAATCAGAATAGTCAAATCTGAGTATTGAAAACTTTGCCGATGCCTAAAATGACAAGTGAAAGAGGATAGATGTAACAATTTGAAGGTCACCAAGTTATCTCCACACACATCCATTCGCCCGGCAAAATTGAAATGCAATTTTCTGCTCTCAAAAAGTTTTGGTATTTTTCTGAAACAATTGTATAATCAGTATGTTTGCGAAATTTGGTATAGAAATATAGATATACCAGTATGTGTCCTGCCCGGAAAAAAGGAGAAGAAATTACATTTAACTATCTTTTTCATAATATGCCTTGAGTTTTCTTGCACCTCTTTTACATTTTTAAGTCTTCGGATGAACATCTGACCATCCTCACCCATCTCACTTGGTATAAAATCCATGGACTAGATTTACAATTACATGTTAAAATTACAGATTTGCTAGTTCTCAGCTAGCTAGCGCTAAGCCAACTCATATACCGGTTGCATGGTGATTCGTGCATCTTTGAGTTGTAAGCTAGATTGCAACTGAGATTTTTCACTTTTAAGTGGAGTTGCAACTAAGAAAAAAGTGCTCCACACCGTAAGATTTAGTTTGAGTTTATGCTAGTCATGAGTTGCAATATGGATTGCAACTTAGATTTAATGACATCATCTAACTAAAAACTAAGTTAACTCTTAGCCACACCCTTAAAATTAATATTAAACTTATTTAAGAAAAATTGAAGGCCATTGTCCTAGCTTTATATCATAGAGCCACAAACCGCAGCAGGCCTTACGAAGTTCGAAACAAACATAAAAGACACACGAACAACATGAAGGTAGCAAGGTTTCCATTGACCAAATGAAAATCCCAAATACGAGGTGTCAAATGTCGTAAGTTGTGCGTGAAAACGACCATCGGCTCCCAGCGCCACGTCAAGGAACTCCGTGTCCTTTGGTTTGGCTAAGGAGAGCATTCACGGTGTTGCCAAAAGCTAAATATGCCACATAATAAAAAAATGATTTTGGTGTTAAATGGCTAAGTGTCTCGCGGTGTGTAGATTTTTTTAAAAATCTATGTTCCCTCTTCTTAGCTTTTCATGGCCCACAACAAAGAGAGACATTAGAGAGACAAAAAAAATTAGATATCTCATAATTTTTGGCTATGGCAATTCCCTCCACAATTGAGGGAACCAATGCTAAAAGCCAAATTCAATATTTGGAACCCCTATTTGGCATACATTATAGCTGCCCTAAGATTCTCCATCCAATTCTGCATGATCATAGCATTTTGAAAATGGCAGACAACTGGTTTGCCAATGATGTTGTCTTCCATAGCTAATTTGTTCCTAATAGTCAAGAGAGTCCAACATTTGCGCCAGCCAGAACAATTATATAAACCACTCCAAAAGCAGTGAATCAAGAGAACATTACAACAGTCTTTGAGGGCGGAGGCAATGAAAGCAAGAGAGAGTTCAGGGGGTCATAATTATTACACCAATAATTAAGAACAGAGGTAGAGGAGGGAGTAGTACAACGATAGGCATAGGCCCAAAGCCTAATATCCTTAATACAACGGCGGAAGACTAGGGTAAGATCCTCTACAATTCCATTAAAAGCGAGAGCATTCTACCTTTTCCAAATGGCCCAAGCGATGGCAGTGTTGATCGTAACTTCCTCGTAGGCATGGCCGTGCGAGAGCCACATATCAGCGAAGCTGGCTGGGCCACGTGTGTCGAAGTCCCGGTGGAAGAAGTTTCAAACTTCTTTGGCTCGAGGACATAAGAGCAACAGGTGATTGATGTCTTCATCTTTGGGGCATGAGACGCAGTGAAGCAACAAAACTAAGTGCATCGTTGGATCCGACAAGCCAAAGTCATCAGGTAGCATTTCCCGAACTTCTGGCTACATGAATTTCGAAGGGGCATGAAAAGATGTAACTTTCTTTTTGCGAAACAAAGAAGATGAGACATTCTTGTAGTGTATTAATCACAGCGCGCCTTGAGATAACCTCATGTAAACAGATCGGGTCGGGAAGCACCCCCATGCTTCCCTATATAATTACAGCAATCCTTCTGGTACTAGTTAATTTTGGTCAGGGAATAGACTTTACTTTGAGCAAACTTCATGATCATTGAGCTAGACACGACGAAGGCATGTGTTCAGGTTAGAAATCAAACAAGAACTGAAGAAAACAAGTCATTTTCCCATCCCATTACAAATTTGCAGTCGTTGGGCCAGTGTTACTACTGTGTTGAAATACGAATTACATCTCTCTTCGGAGGAGCAGGGTCTCTTAGAATCTCCTTCCGCGATGTGAAGGAGTCAACAGCAGGCAGTAATCAAATGCAGAAAACAACGGGGGCCTGCATATTGAAATCGACAAGTCCAGGACGGCCACGTTGCCAGGACAAACCAGTTTCACCATCGCAAATTGCAATTGGACATGAACAACCGTGACAAATGTGAACATGAACGAAACGTGTCGCCCAAACATTTCACAGCGAGTCAAAATTATGAGAAAAATTAAAAACAACACATGCGGTTAAGGGAAGTCATCAATTCATCTTTAACCAAACGAAGAAACTACAGGGAGCTTCTTGCACATGTAAAAATGAAAACGTCACCGCACACGAATACTATCAGGTTGGTTGAAAGGTCTGAAGCTTTGTTCTACTTAAACCTGTCGATAGCCCATCTGTAAGCAGTCAAAATAAGCTCATATGGAAGGAGCCATCTCCCGATCCCCTAGCACAAGGTATGGCCTCCTAACCCATGTGCTAGCTGAACTAATTCGTCATTGCATTACAGTAGTTCTTAAAAGGAATACAATTTTCAAGGGTTGCCGTGGTCACCGGAGGCAACAAAGGCATCGGGTTAGAGGTGTGCCGGCAGCTGGCTGATCATGGTGTCTCCGTCGTGCTGACGGCCAGGGACGAGACCAGAGGCGTGGCGGCCGTCGAGAAGCTCAAGGCGCTGGGGCTCTCCGACGTCGTCTTCCACCAGCTGGAGGTCACAGATGCTTCCAGCATCGATCGTCTGGCTGCTTTCCTAGAGATCCGTTTCGGGAAGCTCGACATCCTGGCAAGTATTTCTTCTGTCCGACCCTTTGGTTGATTGATAAACAAAACATGATCAGCAACTGATTCGTATGTATGTATGTATGTGGTATGCCACAGGTGAACAATGCCGCCACAAGTGGAAATGAGAGACTAGATGATGGCATAATACCAGGAGTGGAGAAGGTGAGCTGAGCTGATCAGTCAACAAATTAATCTGTGCACAAACAGACTGAAACGGATTTAATTCATTCATGTGTACTACGTGCATCAGTTCGACGGCATAGATGTGCATCAGAGGCTGGAATGGATGAAGAACAATACCCGGGAGACGCATAAGGCTGCAAAACAGGGCGTGCAGACCAACTACTACGGCACAAAGCACGTTACCGAAGCTCTGCTCCCCTTGATCCTCTCCTCGTCTGACGGAAGGATCGTCAACGTCTCCTCCAGCTTCGGACTGCTGAGGGTACGTAAACCCCACCACAAATCACGCCCGCCAAAGAACTCCCATGCATATATGTACATACATGACGTCTCTCTCTGTGCGGGCGGCTGCAGCATTTCGGCGCCGACGAGGTGGAGCTGAGGCGGCAGCTTGACGACATCGACAGCCTGACCGAGAAGAGGCTGGACAAGCTGCTTGACGCCTTCTTGGGAGGCTTCGCCGACAGCAGCGCGGCAGAGACGCGTGGCGGGGGGCGAACGACAGGGTTCTCGGCGTACAAGGTAGCCAAGGCCACAGTGAACGCCTACACGAGGATGCTGGCGAGGAGGCATCCGGCGCTGCGCGTCAACTGCGTGCACCCGGGCTTTGTCAGGACCGACTTTTCCATGAACTCAGGGCTCCTCTCGCCGGAGGAGGGCGCACGCGGCGTGGTGGAGGTGGCACTGCTACCAAACGGCGGACCCACCGGCGCCTACTTTGCTGAGGGCCAGCTGCAGGCGTCGTTTGCGTGATGATTTCAACTGACCTGTTCGCCGCTTACCAGCCAGCAGCTAGGGCTTTTGCTCCAACCAAATTGTCTTGCTTGCAATGTTAGTTAATTACATGACTAGTGGTGTGGCCTGTGGACAGTGGTCACAGTGCTGTTTTGAAATTTCACGACAAATTTCTATCCATTGTTCCAATTCAATCAGTTTGGCGTCCATGTCCCACTGCAGGGGACATAATTGGGTTGGGTAATATGCTTCAATATTGAACTAAATTCTTGACCAAACTTTGATAAAAGCCCTGACTAAATTTGGATGGAGAACAGAGGTAAGCAGATGATATATGGAGCAAAATATATCATATATGAACTTAGCCCATATATAATTTGTCATGTGCTTTCATGCCATGAGCTGCAGTTAGTTTCATCCCCCAAGCTTGAGACGGATCAAAACAATCAGAAAACCAACTAACCCCATGTCACACTTCATAAGTTCACATATCACAGAATTAATCAATTACCAAGATATAAGCACCTCTAAATTTTGTCAATTGTCCTCATCGTCCTCATTATCTTGAAGCATAGCTCCTCGCGCCCTTGCCCTAAATAAAGAATAGCAAATGTTATAGCCAGGTGCATTAAACTTCCACATCAAAGTAGTGTTTGGAGGAACTTTGTACAACCTCCGAGGCTTGGGGGCTACTCGCTTCGTGGCTTTAGCTGGAGGGACTTTACTAGGTGAAGGCACTGTAGATTTGAATTTCGTTAGTTAAGAAAGTATCATGTTATCTTCACTTCCAGTTATGCATGAAGAAGAAGCATGGTCACCTGATATTTGCTGCTCCACATGAGCTGTAACTTGATCCGAGCCCGAAGTCACAACAGACACACTTGGAACCTCATCAGCTATCAGCTTTGGCTTTGTTGCCTTTCTTCTGTCTAGGAAAGAAACAGCTTCAAGCTGTTTTTGCATGATTTCATTTTTTTCCTATGACACGAAAATATTACAAACATCATATCAATTGATGTTTCCAGTATCCAACTAAACAAAAAATAACATAGGAATAGCTTCATTGTTACCCAATAAAAGTGCTCATCATTCAAAAGAACCAGCACATGCAAATGACATACCATAATGAACCTCAATGATATAGGGAGTAACTGTCACTGGGCCAACACACTGGGTGACGTTGGAGTTTAAGTGAAGTCTTTGAGAAAAAGCATGTATTGCTCAAGTTAGCATTTGTATGCAGTGAACACACGCAGGTCATGTTTTAGTGTGCGCAAACTGTTACACATTCCATGTAGACTTTGGAGTAACAAAAGTTGTACAATGTCAGTGTGGTAAAACTAGATTGTTCAACTGTTTGATATGTTAACAAGAAAACATGTGGATTAGTGGGCTACCCTGATAATCCCATTTACACTAGTTCAAAAGTGCTGGTCAGGAGATAAGATGACCTACTCTTTCAGATGACAGGCTCACCATCAGCTGCGACATTCGTTCCTGTTCTGCAAAAGAAATAAAACAACGCATTCCTGAACAAGGTTTTGAGTAATGACTAAACCCTTTCAGCGACAAACCTAAGTATTGAATCAAAACTCAAGAGTAAAATGAAGACATCAGATGACAGCAACCTCTGGATGCACGCTCCAGCGTAGTCCTATAAGCGGCGTAAAGCGCAAGCGAGATCTCGGCTACGACATCACTCACTGCAGCGCCAGTAACTCTCTGGAGAGAAATGGCGATGCGAGGCAGGCCCTTTGCCTTGGTAGCCACGAGCTTTGCACCATCGGGGCCTGAACAGAGCGAAGATGACACTCTCAATCATGTATGTAATTGTTGTAAAGATTGGGGAAAACTGAAGTGGTGGATAGGTAGGTGGCATGCCAGGTGACTTGCGGAGTTGGTCGGCGGCGAAGAGCAGCTTCACTTCCCCGGAGGACAAGGAGGACTTGAGGTAATCCAGGAAGTCGGACCATGAGCCGCCGATTCCAACATCGTCTCTCTTCGATTGATTTGCACGCACGGCAGGGCACGCAAGAAAGGGAATGCATAGATGGAGAAGCTATGTGTCAGCACCAATCGGAGGCGACTGGGTTCAGACGAGGACTAGGAGTCCAAGGGGAGCTTACGAGATCGTCGAGGTCGGAGATGGAGAGGGAGCGGTCCCAGGCGAGGGAGTGGCAGTCGGTGGCGGCGATGCGAAGGGCGGCGGCGGAGCGGGCGTGGGCGCGGAAGAGAATGGGGCGTGGGGACGGGTGGCCCTCCGGCTTGGCCTCGCCGACGACGGCGCCGAACGCGTCCTCCAGGTCTACCGCCGCCGCCATCTCGCAACTAGGCCGGACGGCGACGAGGAGCGGAGGAGGCGCGGGCGCCGGGGCAAATTGTTTTTCTTCTCCTCTTCTGGGTTTGACTCGACTAGAACAGGCTTACGTAACTCGCTCCTGAAAGCGTATTCCCAGTAGAATTTTCTGTGTTACGTATCTTGAATTTGAAAGCGGAAAGCTGTAAGATCGGAATGCTGTCTTCAAGGCTTCTTACTTGGAAATTTGGAATGACATCTGAATGGATAATACTTCGATGTTTTTCATTTCTAGCGTTTCCTTTTTTTGACAGAAAACCGACAGATTAAATCACATCAACACAAAGGAGTCCTCGGATGCAATCCGAAACAGAATAAGAAATAAAATTAGAGTTTACATCTTGACAAGACTTATCTAATATATGCTCCGCTTCATTAAGAACCCGCTTCACATGGCAAAAGGATACCGAAGTGAAGCCACTCACCAACTGCTTGATACCAGCCACGGCCAAACCAACGGACGATTTGTCCATGCTTTGTGAGTTTAGTCGTTGCACCATAGAGAGACAATCTAACGCGAATATCCCCTTTCTCATTCCTTCATCTTGAGCTAGCTCAACCGCCCGCCGAAGAGTCAAAACCTCCACATGCTCAGGTTGTTGGAGCCGCTCAATGTGTTGTCGACAAGCCACCAAGCAAGTGCCCCGGTGATATCTCCTGACCATTCCTACACCCATGCACTCGACAGCTTCAAAGATCGCAGC
Organism: Lolium rigidum; assembly: GCF_022539505.1. NCBI lineage: Eukaryota > Viridiplantae > Streptophyta > Magnoliopsida > Poales > Poaceae > Lolium > Lolium rigidum. The sequence goes on along the minus strand of NC_061511.1, from coordinate 163,067,968 downwards.
ATCATAGTTAATAAGAACTGTACCTTGCGGCGGCGATGTCCAAATTGTTGTTGTACGATTGGACACACACCAGTGCTTGATGTTTTTGTTTGTATAGATGCTCTTTGATCATATCAACATAAGCAAGAATCTTCATTAACAAGTCTCGAGTCCTATTTGAAAATAGATTGGAATATTTGGAATTTGAAGTCTATATAATGGTCCCAACCTCTAGACTCAAGATTGCATTGTGGACGGCACCATCGATAAGGCAGAGGAATAGAGGGTAGGCCGAATAGCTCCAACCCTAATTTTCCTACACTTCACACACACACGTGCGGCTAGGATTTGGCTTGACGTTCGAGTTCCTCACCTCGTTACGTGTCACCCAAATATGCCAGAGAACCAATGATAGAACTGTAGGCTGACGATCATTTGAGCGAGATAGGAAATCAAAGAGCCCCCTCTTGCAAGACTCAAAATGTTTCCGATTTAGCTTCAGAGATGCTCTTTAATTTCCCGCCAACCAACACGAGTAAACTGACAAAACAACATATATGGCCAAAAAAAATGCATGCTCAGTTGTGATAAAAAATACTAGTCGTGGGAGGAAACTGTTTTTCCCGGTGATATTTCCACCACTTTTCTTATCTCAAACTAAGTCTTCGGATCAACAGTGGAAGGTTGGTTGTGTATTGTTTAGTCGATGACGTCTCGCTAGTGGAAGCAACATGGCACTAAACAGGACGGTCCATAGATTTCGGGGCGCTAGGGCGAAACGATACCAAGGACCCCTTTTCATAGTAGCTAAGCTTTTCTAGGGTAGGGGGCAATGCCCCCTACTCTAAGAAAAACCTGAAATCTTAGGAGAGGGCGTGTGCCAGACAGACGTCTTGGGCACACGCACTAGGCCACAACCTGTTGCGTCCGGCTGTCACAAAAATGGTAGGCTAGCTAATATCAGGTGTCGTTTTTAAAAAAACTGTAACTCTTAAATCGTGCGGAGAAATTACAATTCGTTTTCACTTCTAAAATCTCCACGACGAGAGCTTCAAAACTAGACCACATTTTCATATGTTTCGCTGACCTTTTTTAACAAGCAACTTTGATATGCAACAGAGCAACTTTATTGTGTAGCAAAACAACTTTCATGTACCACAAAGCAACTTTGATGTGCAACGAAGATGTACACTTTTTGGTACACGAAGGCACAACTTTGGTGCCCGAGAACAATTTTGGTATCCATCGTAGCAATTTTAATGTGTGATGAAGCAACTTAAGTGCCCTGCAGAGCAACATTGGCATCCGGCGACGTAGTTTTCGAACCCTGCAGAGCAATTTTGGCGCCCGACGGAGCAAATTAATATCCTGCAGAGCAACTTTGGTACTCGACAAAGCAAATTTGGTTTGTGACGGCCTAATTTTGGCGTCCAGCAAAGCAACTTTGGTGCCACCGAATAAATTTTGATGGATGGCTGAGCAACTTTGGCGTCCACTGATGCAATTTTCGTTGTGAATGTAGATTTACGCCGTGCAGCAAAGTTGCTTCGCCCCACACTAAAGTTGCATCATCTCGTATTATAATTGCTTTATCCCACGTGGAAGTTGCTCTAGAAAAACTTTATCAAAATACATAGAAATGAGATCTAGTTTTGAAGAGCTCACCGCAAGAAATTCAAAAGTAAAAGCGGATCCTAATTTCGACATCTGGTGCAAAAGTTATATGATTTTGAATATTTGAAAAGGAAAATTAATGTGCATGATGTCATTGCAGTGCATGTGCTACAATCACTGTGCGTTCACACTGACAAAGTTATCATGCTTTCTTTTTTTATACGCTCGCTCAAATGCACCAACAGGCACGCGGCCGCCTGCTAGACGGGTCCCTGAAAAAATCCTTAAAGATATTCATTTATGTTAAATTTATATACCTTACTTAAAGTTTAAGCATGATTAGTTTTCTAGGCCCTTTAACAATCTCACTCAAGCTTCACCACTTGGTCACACACAAAAAAAATAAAAAAAAATTATTCAGCAAGATAAATATAAGTAGCTTCATCTTAATGCCCTCTACCATGTTGTCTATAACCTTTTATAAGTTCACCTTGTGTTGCTAAAGAAGTAAACAAAATTTAAACGGATGAGAGGTGGGCGAGGAATTCCTGCCACCAAGATTTTACGGCATGATCATGTGAAGCTGAGGAGAATTCGTGTTTAGGCACAAATTCACCGATTTGTGAACAGTGAACCTCGTGCCAGTAAGGGAAATCCTTGCATATGTGTTGGACTGTCTTATTGTCGTTCAGGCATAGATGAGATATATAATTGGCTACAATATCATCCCTTTATTGTAAAACTAGGAAGAACGCCCGTGCGTTGCACCGGGATAAATAAAAACGCTACACTAAATCATCTATAATTACAGTTCTCAAATGTCCTACCATCGATGGAGATAATCGTGAGTTTTCTCCTATTCATGATGAACATGATTAATTCAAAAAGGTGAGCGCGGGAGTTTCTTGCGTCACCTACTTGTAATAATTCAAACTTTTAATGATGGTTGACACCACCCCTATATAATTTAAACTTGGTACATTTTGCATCTCCATGTTTTAGTTCCATAGTTTGTTACAATGGTGGGCAACACTTGTGTGTGATCTGCATTATGTGTCGGGCAACAAATGACTAAAATAATGATGGATCCGAAGTAAAAAAAAAGTTAGTTTATTTGTTGAAAAATAGTCAATACTAAAATTTTGTCTCAAATTCGATTGGATTTGCTGCAGCATGCTAAATCTGCTGTAATTTTGAAAATAGGCCTAAAACTATGCAATTAAAACCGTCTCCTTAATGTTCAAAAAATATCAAAATCATCTCCTTAGGCAACAAACATATTTGGTAGTGATTAGTTTTTTGGTATTAGTTAAATATAAAAACATTTTAGCGTTGCAACTGCTGTAAATCTATCAATAAGGGTTCACGAAATAATGTGTTTTTATTGATAAAAAATGTTAGGTTTTCTCTTTGATTTCCTTTCATACCATTTGAAATATTGTTAGGTTTGTTCTTGCAGGCTTTGCCGCTGTCGAAACCGAAAAAGAGCTTCACTTCGCTAGACACTTGATGATATCACACTCTAGAAACTTTTACTACATTCGGCCGGTGCGAACGTGAGTAGTTCGTCCCAACTTGCAAGTCCAACTTCAAGTCTCTATGCACTCCCGCTGATCTGAAGATAGTCAGTCATAGAAAACTTCAAATTGTACACAGAACAACCAACATACAATTAACATCTTAGTAAGTAATAGATTTAGTACACATGCTCGGCACCCTAAAAGAGTTTAAGGTTAGTTTTTGTGAACTCTCTCCTGTCGTGGCTCAGCATCGGGTCGCCGGAAACATGGAGAGAGCAGAGCAATCTGGTCAAGCTGTGGTCGAGCAATCCTTCACGGAAGTTGTATGGGGGAGCAAAGACTACAACAACCTTGATTTCAGGCCTCTGTTCAAGCCAACCTCGTACTCTCCAAGTTCAGCTACCTCGCCCATCCAATCCCACAAACAATCGGGCAAGCAAAACACACTCTCGTTGAGGTGTTCCTCCTCAACCATCCAGCTCTCCGGCTGACTCGCCAACGTACGATATCGTTATGCTCACCAATGCATATGTCATCGACGCTGGCGTGAAAAAGATTACCGGTCCAATCCCACCATCCTTCTGGTGTCTGAGCATTGTCGAGCAGCTCAACATTCCGAGAATCGGCGAATCGCCTCCTATTGGCAGGTTTCCGACGCGCTCTGCAACCTGGCCGGCCCGGCCAGCCGTCTCGCCAAGATCATGCTGTCGCGCAAAACTACTTCATGTATATCCGGCCGGCGTGGTCGGCACTGATCGAGGACGGCCGAAGGTGTGTTGGAAGTGAAGCACTACTCGCCCGGCCGACTGCGCCCCGTTTCTGAGCAGCAGAAGTGCTCGGCGTGCCCCGCCACAGCCCACAGAACCCAGCCGACGCTAGAAGCCTAGAACTCGAGTCCTTTATTGCCGAACGGGCAAATTGAAGTTCATGTTGGGGAGGGAAAATATCGCTTGCCAATCTGTGCATGAACGGCTTACGACAAGCAGCAGGATGAGGCCGGAGTCGACGTGAGCTGTTCATCTCCAGCTGCTGGTACGGGACAGGCTGCTGGTTGTGGACGCCGATTTCTGGCATCGCTTTTGCCATCGTTTTTGTTCTCACGTTGCCTTGTCCTCTTGATCGTTGATGTCCCTTAGAGCATCCCCACTCGTTGGCGCTCCCCACGCCCAAATCCGGCGAAATTTTCGTCCGGATTGGAGGAAGATTTGGCGTGGGGAGTAGCAGTTTCCCAGCCGCGTGCCCAGGCGAAGTCGACGAGGCGAATTGAAAAAACAGAAACTTGACAAACTACGGCTAAAAACGGGTGAATATAGACTAAATTTAATGATATTTACTACATAACGGGCGGAGTTCATACATAGAGGCCGAATTCGACTATATTTCGAATTCGGCTAGGGAAATCCAAATGCTAATTTTAAAACACGGCGCTCTACATGCCCAAATGGCGGTAGAACACCGTGTAGTCGCCGCCGTCGTCGTCGGAGCCGTCGTCGTCGTCGACCTGCGGCGGCGCGGCCCGGCTGCCGCTGCCCCGGCCGGCGTCTCCCCACCGAGGCGGGGAAGGCTTGTACCATTCGTCGTCCGACGCTTCGAGGTCGACGAATGGGACGGCGGCGGCGGTTGGAGCGGCGGTTGGAGCGGCGGCGTGGCCGGCGCGGGCGGCGAGTCGCTCGCGCGGCGGCCGGTCCAACAGCCTCGCCTGTCGCTCCGCCCGCTGCGGCGCTCCCGGTCGCGCGCGCCCGGTCCGGTGCGGCGTCGTCCGCGCGCTTCTCCTCCTCCATGTCCCGAAGCGATCCGGCGATCGCCTCCGCCATCGCCGCATCCTCCGCGCGCTTCGCCTCCTCCTCGGCGAGCTGGTTTGCGGCGGCGGCCTCTTTCTTCGTCCTCTTCCGGCCGCCCTGCGGCGCGGAAGGCCGGTCGCGGATGACGAGGGCGCCGGCCGCTGCGCCCTCCGGTCGGCGGCGGAGACGCCGACTCCTCCCTCTTCACCGGCGCCAAGGACGACCTCGGCGCCGATCCGGAAGACGACGAGCTGGCAGCCATGCGCTGTGGCTGCCAGACGTTTCCCCGGCGGCGGCTCGTCGATGCCCTCGATGCAGGGGGCATCGTGAGCACCGGAAAGTTTCCGCCCTCGATGTGATCGAGGACGTTCGCCAGCGTTCTATCCGGCGCGCTCCACCACCGTCGTCGTCCCGCGGCGTTGTTGCGCGCAGGCGGAGGTGGCGGGCCATCGTAGGCCGCCAGCTCCCGCTCCCACCGCCGAAGGAAGTATGAGTTCCGGCGCGTGTAGTTCTCGGGGTGGTGGCGCGGGTCGGCGCGCTCCTCGTCCGTCATCGTCAGCCGCGCCTCCTCGATGGCGGCGTCGAGGGCGTCGCCCTGAGGCGGCGGCGGGATTGGTACGCCGCCACGGCTGAGTCGCCACCCGCCGCCGGGAGGCCTCGTGTCGGGCGGGCAGGGGTACCCCGCCTGGTGGAGGAGGTGCCCCTCCCACTGACGGAGCGTCCCGGCGGGGAAGCCATTGGAGGCTGCGCCGTCGTCGTCGGAGAACGCCATCTTCGTTGGAGGTGGCCGGTGAGTGGAGGGGAAAATGGAGGAAGAGTGGAGCAGGGCGTCGCGGCGAGCGGCCCGGCCTTAAATAGGAGCGGCGGGCGCGGCGAGCGCCGGCGATTAATGCCGCGCGGAAGACGATGCGTGCGCGAATGACGATGCGACGGCATTAATTCGCCGCGTGGAAGCTACGCGGCCGGCGAATGCGGACCGGCGGCAGGCTTTCACGGCGCGCGGAAGACGATGCGATGAGGACGACGATCGGTTTCTCTCGCCGACAAGTTGGAGCCACCGGATGCGCGGGAAGTTGCCTCGCCGTTTCGCGCGTTTCGTTTCGTCCGGAGTCCCCGAGCGCTCCCCGGGGGCCGGGGATGGCGTGGGATCGCCGGATGGATTTAGGCCCAAATCCGGACGAAAACGAGGAACCGGGGGCGCGACTGGGCCGAATTACGCCGTCCGGATGGAAAAAACGCTCGCCGGGGGCCTGTTCGGGCGGACGAGTGGAGATGCTCTTAGATACTGGAACGATGACGCTCAATGACTGTCGTATCCCCGCGCCGTCCGGCAAAGGTCATTCTTGCATCGATAGTTTTTTTTTCGAAAATAGGGAGGCTGACGGGGCGTCGCCGTGAGAAGCCAGACCAGGTGCGGAGGAGGGGGCTTCGTCATCACGAGTCGAAGCATGGTGGACTCTGCTGCACTGCCCCGAACTTGGGTCGCCCCTGTCGGGCGGGTGCCGAATAGCGGTTGCCAGCGACGTCGGCAAGATCCGCCGTCGGCAAGATCCGCCGTACCATACGTGACCTCCTCTTGCGCCATCTGCCCCCGTTCCTTGCTTGTGCAAAAAAAGGACCTGGTGCCTATTGCAGGCAACGCAGGGTTTATATTTAGACGAGATCGGAGGGAGTCCCTGCGGGCAACGCGTGGTTTATTTGGCCGAGATCGGAAGGAGTCCGTGCGTGAATCTCATACAAATACATATTTCCTTCGGAAGAGCGACGTACGATACGAAAACTTTTTTAGCGATCGGACGAAACAATCTAACGTACCAAACCAAACGGACCAAACCACGGAAACGCTTCTCCATTTATTATTAGGTATAGATATAGATATAGATTTTACGACGGTCGGGATCTTCCCATGAGCACAAGCCAAGCAAACAACTTGATCTTTTATAAGCCTGAAACTCTGAAAGGCTGCATGCGCCCCAAGAATTGTGCAGCATAAGCCGAACTGTGCAGCTAGCAGAGTTTGCGGTTGATTCCGTCAAGTTCCCTCTGATTGATTTCATAGGGGTTAGGCAAGACCTAAGTTTTGTAATAGGGTTCTAGATGTTTCAGTTTTCTTCTGTTTGATGTAAAATACACCGTCAGAAAGTTTTCTTCAGTTGACGTAATTTATTTAACTAATATTTAACTTGAATCGGTTCCTGAATAAAGCATACCCACAAGTTTATTAGGGATCTAATATCTTATAAATCTCGATCAATTAAAAGAATACCCGTTGAAAACCTTAGTGAGCGGCTCTGTTTGATGCTCTTTCTGACTGGTGACGGATCTTGAGAAGATGAGATCTTACTGACATGGTTCATGTTCAACTATGCTGCAACAGATGTTTCAAAGACAGTAAACAAAAATTTGTACCAACACATGTACAAAATAATTTATCACACAGCACTGAAACAATTGTAGCACCATATGATTAAATCACCGTGCTAGCATAATCTGCAAAATTGTTGCTCCCTGCTGTTGATATGAAAATCGTCTTGATATATCAACTGCAGCGGGCAGCCAGCCCTGTTCCCTGGACTCTGGTTATAAGTTAATAGAAAAGGAGTTTCATCAAATTCAGATCCTCAACTTGGGGATAAATCAGCTGAAAAATCCAGGAGCTGACCTGCTATGGGCAGGAAAATGGTGCAAAATTACCAAATATTCCCACCAAAAAGTGTTGAGAACATCAAACCACCAGATTAACGGACTTGAAACTGCCTCCAGACTATTCCCCGTAATCTGATAATCCTGTGACTCCAATAACTCTACATCCATGCATGGTTAGCTAAGGATAATGAATCATCCTCAGGTTTGTAGCCTTTCTTCTCTCTCGATCTCACTCACGAACCTGTGCACGAACAGAGAGGAGACAATGACAGAGATTTGTTGCCGTCTAATGCCTCCAGCTTTTCTGTTTCCTTACTCCTTTTATTAAGCAAGACAACGATCTTGCCTGCTCACACGTAGCCCACAATGATCGTGCCATCCCACGACCGAGCACACGAGCTTACAACGCAAGGATCGGATCGACACAAAGACCAACTCCTATCCTATCTGTTCCTAGCAAATAGCTGAAGAAAAACTAACTGAAACTGACTGACGAAAAACGACACTACTAACTGAACTTGACACTTATTACTGACACACTAGATTAACCAACAAGGTTTAGCCATCGATGTTCATACCACCACATCGGTTCATACTTCTTATACTTTGTTGTAAGATTAAGTTCAGTGGAATAATGTTCTTAATGTAGTTCAGTTCCGATGCAGTTAGGAACGTACAGAATACTAGCTCATGTACAGCATCTAGGTCCACACAGTATTCAAGCAATGATAATCAAAGCTGGGAAGATCTTGACAGTAGAATTGTGCATAGCAAAGCTAAGATTAAGTGTTGTTGCCGAAGTCACTGAATGTGTGGAGCTCTAACAACATTCTGTGACCAAAATTAAATATTCCATAACTTCATTCAGTTTTCTCAGTTCAGTGCTCTTTCTTTTTTTTTTTTTTTTGACTCTGGCAACAGTCCAGTGATCATCTGACGAGCATGCACTATAACAGTACCTAGCAATTTAAATCAAATACTATTTCAACTAACCCTTAAATGATTTTCCATTGAGTAAAGAAGATGATATGGGCATTAGAAAGTGCAATCTAGCAGGCCAATTTGACAGGAGTACCAAGGATTCGGATTGAGAGTACATTCTACTGATGTTATCCCAATACTGCAGAACATACTCTCACTCACTTGTTACCCTCAATACTTCACGTATGCTTAGCATGTCGAATATCATGACAAAGTCAGCTTGCAACATATTACATAGGCATAACCTAACAATTGACGAGTGTGTCAGGTTTCCATGTAAACTCTCTGCACTCTCGTCTCTCAGTTACAGTTATACTTCACATTATACATGAACTGGTGGTCAGTTACAGTTATACTTCACGTTATACATGAACCAGTGGTCATGGTGGTTCATCCGCATCTCCCACATTTCTTTTCCATCCTAAAAAAAGTCTCTAGCAACAAATGCCAAACTAAACCAACTGCAAACAGAACAAAGCTCACCTGCAACAAAGTCAAACTGACCTACCAGTTCTCTAACAAAAACCTATTTATGGGCCTCTTGGATGCAAACGATTTCCAAAGGACTTTTGGAGAATTCAATCTTTAGGATTTTTTCCTAAGTGGGTCATTTGATTTTTAGCATCGCAAACCATAAGAATCTTTCCTCATGATTCATTTGTAATTTATTTCAGATGAAAATTTCATCCACTCCAACCTCTTGGAAAAATCGTAAAGTTTTTCCTGTACTCAGTCAAACGCCCCCTCAGTCCTGGTATTCAATATGGACACTTGGCCTCTTTGGTTTGTAAGTGGAGGAAAATCATATAAAGATGTTTTCCTTTGGTGGGACTATTTATCCGTTTGGTTAGTGGAGCAAAGGAAAAACAAAAGAAAGTTTCCTAAGTTTCAAAGGGAAAAATAAAGGGATTTAACAATCTACAGGCCTCATTGGTTTAAAGGAATCATAGGATATTTGGAGGATTCCATTCCTTCAGAATTTTTCCTGTAGAGCTTGTTTGTTTGTAGGATGGAAACCATAGGGATATTTCCTATGGTCTACTTTGTATGCAGTTCCAAAGAAAATTTTCTATGAGTCCAACTACATGGAATTTTCTTTGTTTCTAATTTCTATGATAACTATGCCATTTACCTATTGCCTCGTAGCCTAATGCCGTATGAAAGTTCATGCGTTTATCTTATGGTGCAAGCAAACAGGTTCTATTACAGATCACTATGATTTCGACTCCCATAGGGTATTCAATATGGCATGCCATCCTAATCTCACTTTTTTCGGGGTCTAGTGTTTTTAGAATCCTACAAACCTAAGAGGCCCTCTTATTAGAATTCCTATGCACGAAGTACAAGAAAGAGGTCTAGCAGCATAGTACATTCTAATTATATCTATATCACTTGATGTGGTTTGACATTGATTTGAATGCATTTATCAGGATTCATGTGTTTTTCCTACACATGCGAACCAAACACGCAAGTTCACAAAATTCTTGTGCTTTTCGATCCGCTGTTTTACACATTCATTCCTATCATATTCTTGTGTTTCACAATCGTGCAAATCAAGAGGTCTAGAGCAGAATATGCATGGAAATTGAGATTTCAGGGTGGTGTTAATGGCTTAATATGACTGGCTATACATTCTTAGTAAAACAAGGGCATTTTGCTAGTGTCCCATTAGTATGCCCAACTATCATACACTGAACAGCTAAAAAAATACTATCACACACTAAAGCATATGGATATTGTGTAGTAACCCTCCCGTGGACTGATCTGTCGCAAGTTCCTAAGCAATACAATTTAGGGTTCAGTTCCAGTATACAAACGAGCAATTTAGTTTCCTAGAAGGGCCCTAATAGCACCAAAATGTGCATTCACATAAAGAGAATACGAGTCTCACATGAGAATGGATTCATCAAATAAAAGACAAAAGCTAATAAACCGAACAGTACACACCAATCATGATAACTTGTGCAGAACAAATGCCCAATACATATTAAATCAACAAAATTGTATAGTGGGTTCTCAGTTCTCATTGCAAAATAACCCAGTAACCGCACTAGAAAAATCTACAGGTGCGCAGTGATAAAGAAGAGTATAGTGATTGCTACCCAAAGAATAAGTATAATCATGTTGAATGGATCATCACCTGATCAGTTTCCGTTATTCCCTAGCCAAAATTCCCCTTTCTGGGGCTCGAAAACACTACTCCAATTACAACATCATGCTGCGGAGCGTGCCCAACTCATTCAGACAATTAAATCTATCTATCCCTCAATCACGCACTTCAGATCTACTGTAAATCGTAAAGCAGAACGCAAAACCTTACGAGTTTGCCTTGGCTCCATCGGCCGCAACAGTTGGGGTTTCCTCAGCAGCAGCAGCTGCTGCTGCAGCAGCCGCGTCCGCCTCGATCTGCTTCTTATTGCGCTCGATGGCCTCGCCGACCTCCTTAGGCATGTACTTCTCGTCGTGCTTGGCGAGCACCTCGGTGCCCTGCAGGAAGCACGCGCCCTCCCTTGCCTTGTCGGCGACCTTCCTCCCCGCGCCGTCGCGGCGGAGGTCGTCGGACATGGGCTTGAGGAAGCCCTCGACGACGACGGAGTGGCCCTCGCGGAAGAGGTCGGGGAGCGCGCCCTCGTAGCGGACGAGGACGTCGGTGACGAGGTCGGTGACGACGAACTCGATCTCGGAGGCGGAGGAGGAGGGGTGCGCGACGGAGCCCTCGAGGACGAGCCCGCCGAGGCGGCAGCGGGCCTTGGCCGGGTCGGTGGCGAAGCGCGCGAGCGCGTCCGTGGGCGTGAGGTAGAAGACGAGCTGGTCCTGGAACGTGGCCAGCACGGTGACCACGAACCCCGCCGCGCAGCCGAAGGTGAGCGCGTAGGTCCAGAGGCGCCGGCTCTGCAGCTGCCGCGCCCGCGCCCCGATGTCCGCCGCGCGGGGCTGCCGCGGGGCGCCCGGCCCGGCCCGCCGCGTCGCGGAGTAGAAGCGGGCGGGGTGGAGATTGTGGGCGAACGGGGTGGGGGTGGTGGTGGCGGTGGCGCGCGCGGCCGGGGCCGGGGTGGGGGTGTGGAGGAGGGTGGAGAGGAGGCGGCGGGAGGGGAGAAGGCGCGAGAAGGCCATGGAGCTCGAGCTTGGCGGTGGTGGGATCTGGAAGGTGCGGGGCGGAGCGAATGGGGGAAACCGGGAAAGGCGTGTGTGCGCGGTGCGCTCGCCTTTGCCTACGGATTGTTGGTCGGGCGCTCATCTTCTTGCTGCCCACGACACGACCTCCGGCGAGGTCAAGGCGGGCCGTTGGATTTGTTAATTTCTGGCCCAGAAAATCGAGTTGGAAAATGAGCACTTGCAAGTTAATAAAAAGGCACCTGCGCTAAAAAAAAGTTTCAAAAATAAGGGTCTTTCTGGACACTCTCACACCAATCTCTCCCCACAGAAAATGTTCTTCACCTACGTCAGATGTCTAACAATTGCTCTTGTAGCTTATGTCACGCCCTAATGACTCACGGAGACATTCTTTATTACAGTGCAACATGGCTGAGAACACCTGGGCTCTTGTTGATGAAGAGCTTGTCGAGCATTTGTAGGCTAACAATTGTGGAAATGCTAAAGAATGGATGTTCTTCTTGATGGAAACTTTGTCACATGATGATTTTGTGAAAGTATCTGTGACGTTGTGGGCGATCTAGACAGCAAGAAGGAAAGCGATACATGAGCAGATTTTTCAGAGTCCTCTATCAATTTTTGGTTTTGTCAATTTATTTTTGGCTGATCTCAAATTAACTTATTGTGTTCAAACTGAAAAATGCCCTCTTACTCGCCGGCCAAACCTTCAACATGTTTGGGTTCCTCCACCACAAGGAATGTACAAAGTAAGTGTTGATGCAGCGTTGTCGAATACTAGAATTGCTGGAGCAGTTGGTGCGATCTGTAGAGATGAGAACGGTGTTTATTTAGGTGCTTCAGCTCGTGTCTTCGAACGTATTTTTGATCCTGCAACTTTGGAAGCTTTTGCTTGCTCGGAGGGACTCGCCTTGGCTCATGATCTCTCACTTAAAAATGTTCAGGTGACCACAGATTGTCTGGTTATCTCGCGATCCATCGATGAGGGAAGTCTGGCTTCTTATAGCCCTGTTTTGATGGAGATAAAGGAGCCTCGACACCATTTCAATAGGTCCACTGTTATTTATGAACGAAGGACCTGTAATGTTGAAGCTCATAATTTTGCAACTTTTTCAGTAGCTTTACAAACTGGCCGTCATGTTTGGCTGGGTTCTTTCCCTGATCCTTTGTTTGTACCCAAAAATGTTACTATATGAATAAAGGAAGGATTGTTTACCTAAAAAAAAGTTTCAAAAATACCAAAATATTGTTCCAGTTATTAGATCTTTGGATGAAGTGTGAAGCTACACACGTTTTGGTTCTAAATTTTTTGGCCCAAAAAAAGTTCATTTGTAGGAGTAAGGATAAATATTAGAATGCGACATAGTATAATTGTTTTTTAAAACAAGGGAGGCAAAAGCTTAGCCCTAATCTATTAATTAAGTAGAGAATTGTCCAATTAATTACAAGGAAACTGGGCGAAAAAACCATCACAACGAACACCAACACCAGCAACACTTACAACACAAGCGGATTACTTCTAAAGCAAGTAACTCCTACAACCACAAACTTTGAAACGTCCATCAACCAACTGCCGACCCCTTTCATGTGGCGCCATTTTTCTTGCTTCTTCTCCTCAGGTATTCTTTCACCTTCTGGATTTTACCCGTCGAAGATTTCTCCTCTAGGAGACGAGCAATCTCCTTGCTAGATCCGAGGCTAGCCGCCTCCAACCTAGCGCGCAAAGCTCTCTACCAAAGAGCGCATGTGAGCTAGGTGCCAAACCAGGAACATCAGCCACATACAATTGATATACAGAGACACAGAGCACACATGTACTTCTCCTTCACTGATACATGCTTAAAATGAGTTTAAACATGAGTTTAAACAATCAAATGTACAATCTATCTTCTTATCCCGGCTCGAGGTAAGGAGCCAATGGAGTTCGAGGTCTGGTGTTACAGACTTCTAGAACAGAGCACGTCGCCTCCTTTCCTCCGCCGAAAGATGCTTAGCCAGAAGCGACGAAGGAGGGGAGCTGGGGAAGGCCGACGATGGCAATGAGGGGGAAGCAAGAATAAAACATTTTCCATTACTCAACACTCCGTGCAGTAGACACACAATTTGCATAACAGCCAAAAAGAAGTGTTGTAGGCATGTGTATATGCAAATGAAATGTTCAAAGACATTCCGTTATCAAATCTAATGAGATATTTATCAATGTTATGAATGATCATTTCAACAAGGCGACATAGGAGATAACTGGACCAACTCAGCAGCGATGCTGAAGCCACTGATCGTTAAAAATACGAGTCGATCTGATCCAGTTCGGTAAACCAGGAACATCAGCAACATGTGCCTTTGCAAGGAGCATCTTTACAGCTGCAGACGGGCTGCCCTGAAACCTCCCATCCATTGAACCCACGTTCCAGCACCATGATGTTCTTTATCCCTGAATCTTCCTTGGACTCTGACAGATAGTCTGAAAACATCCGAGCACAGGATGGGCCTCGCACCTGGAGTGTGATGGCAGAACATTTTATAAGAACAACAGACTACAAGGAAAATAAATGGGCAAAAAACAGAGGATTGTGAAAAAAAGATGTAGCAGGATTTGATCCATTTCATATCTTGCCCATGTAACCCCATCCGGTGTTAAGATGCTGTTGCAGAACTACATGGTTGGGGATAATGACTAACTGACTGTAAGAAATCGACTTCATTACATGGTCAAACAATCAATTCCACAAACACAAATTGGTATAGTACATCGGTACTAACTCTAGGTAAAACAAGGGAATAGTTATACAAAACAAAATCTATGGAATTAAATAGGTTAACAAAGTTAAGCCACCTTGGTATGAGAAGAAAATATTTGATATTCAGGGTACTCAGCACAGAGTCTGGCAAAGAATCTCGGGACTCTTTGTAGCCTCAGGCTATGGCCTTTGAGGCGGTTTATCTGAAAGCAGTTATAGTGTGCTTATCGTTATCCCATATATGATGGATGATGACTGTGGGCTCAAGTTTCATTTTGTGCCTCTGTTTTACTGTTGGAAAGTTCTGTGTTTGATGTGAATCTGAATCTAACGTTTCCAGATCTCTTCGAACTTACAGGTAAGTTAAGGCATTATTCAGAGATTTCCACAATGGCATTAGAAAGCACAACACGATCCGTGGGAAAAATAAGAAGCCTTCCGGATAACATTTTGTCTCTCAAAATCTCTTGGTTTGGCACACACATATAAATACTTGAAATCCTACCCAGTTGAAACGAACTTTGCCAATGTATCTGGATCATAATCCTAACAACAGTGGATACTGACCATCTAAAAAGGGCGTCGTTGCAAGAGATAGACCTAGCCTTATTCTTGGTTCCAGTGCTAAAAATATCAACACCTGAATTTAAACAACTAGCGATTCAAAACGACCAAAGCAGTGCATATGCAGATTTGATTCTAACAAAGAGGGTTTCAAGTTATCCAGTGAACTGCCTTAAATAAAGAAGTTAACCAATGACAATGGAGTTACCCCCACAGGCCACAAGACATAGTAGACGATTGTATAATCTCAGACGAACCACATGCCAGCAGGTCTGCACTTAAATCCAGTAATAAGAAATCACAATCGCGCGCTGTGGGTAGGCAGGTGATTGCGCGTGATGTGTTGGGGGATCGAATTTCCACTTAATCGCGAGAGACGAGTAGAGGGGCGTGTGGATTTCGATCTTTCACCTGGCTGAGCGCGCAGTGGAAGACGAGGGTGTCCTTGCCGCTGGTGGCCTGCACGAGCTCTGGCAGCCGCGCCGCGAAGCTGCCGCTGGCGAAGTGGTGCGACCCCGCGATGTGAGCCTGGTAGCTCCTCTCCTCATCCCTTCCGATTTCCCCAAAAGCACGAAGGAATAAGAAAATAAAATTAGCTCCCAAATTGGCACGGCGGCGGAGGGTAAAGGCGGGCGCCCGCACCTGACGTCGATGACGGCCATCCGGTGGTTCCCCCTCGCCATCGACACCAGCTTCGCCGCCGACACGTACGTCACGCTCCGAGCCATCGGTGAATCCTCCCCAGAAATCAGTCGTTCCCCTTCGTGATTGCGCGCCGCTCCAAGACCTATTTTCTGCAGATTTCACAGTTCTGTTGTTTAAATAAAATTAGATACGAACAATTTTTTTCCTGGAGTTAATTTTCCAGGGACCGTTTCGCAATTAATTGGATTGTGACAGCCTACGGCAGACGGGGCAGGAGGAGGACCAAAATTTAATTTAGGAGAATTGGCAGGGGCCGCGCGGACGCGTACCCCCTCTAGCACAAATTACGACGTCCACTCTCCCACTGTGGGGAGATGGTAAGCCAACGCGCCCAGCAAAGTGCAATGCGGGCCATTGACCTAGGCCACGGGCCTTCTTGATCGCCCGTCGACCCCGTCCAGGTAAGTACCTTTCACGTTGGGCAATGGCGCTCCTTATGTAACCTCCCGAACCCGCCCAACCGTCATCGCTAAGCGAGGTGGGACTAAACATCTCGACCTCCGCTGCGCCGGTTCGTTGTTTCCTGGGCCGGCGCTCTGCAAGGCCGGCCCGTAAGCAAGTCGGAGGCCCAAAACTTCCTCGCTCCTACGCGCGCGCCAACATTTTCGTCACCAGCGCCACGACCGCGTCCAAATTATTTTCACTATTCTTTCTCTGTCCGTGCCACCGTCCAATCCGTTCTAAATCCGAATCCCCAATGCCGGCGTCCGGAACGGGCTCCGGCGACGGCGGCGGGGCGCCGCCGCCGGCGGAGGAGGCGCACGGGGAGGAGGAGCCGGGGCGGCCCCACGAGGCGCTCGATCTCGGCCTCAGCCTCGGCGTCGGGGCGGCGGCTCGTGAGTTACCGGCTCTGCGGGTCGTGCAGGTGACCTCTTCCAGCTCCCGAGAGGAGGAGGAGGAGGAAGAGGAGGCGGGTCGGGATGAGGAGGAGGAGGAGGAGGAGGGGCCGTCCCTCCCCAGCTGCCCCGTGTGTATGAACCCGTGGACCGCCGAGGGCGAGCATCGCGTAAGGTGAGTGGCAACTGTGCCCTTGATCTGGTGGATTTGCTTGGTAGGTCATTGTCGTGTGTGTGCTTCTGAGCTTCTAGATTGCCTGTAAGGGTTTGCAAAAATGACACCATAGAGAAACCGTTCAACCCGGGTAGTGAGAGCTGGTTCGTTTCCCTTCACATACCCAAATTTCATTTCTTGTTTAGTACATTTCTTTTTTAACTAAGCTGAAACCGGTAAAACCGTTTTTGCCCACCCTTAATTTCCTGGTACTGCTGTCGTGGTTCGTTAATTTCGTAGCTCTGTGGATAAGCAGAGACCACATGCCGATGTCACTGTACTTCCCCTCTTTTAAAAATTGAAATGGAGCTGATGCGATTTCAGTTCAGCGGATGGACTAGATGGTCATGTTTTTAGATGATGCGGCACGAATAGCATGCCACCTATTTGAATCACGAGCTACTGCATTGTCATTGGGTTTATCGGAGAGTGACTGTCCATTGCTGTCACATTGCTTAATCTAAAGTCTAAACCTAAATAACTTGTTTATCATTCCTTATTCGCTGTTTCTGTCGCATGGATTTTTGTTTTCAACTAACCGTTTGTAGCCCTCAAAACAACTCATCCTGGTAGACATCTTGAATTGCTAACAGTGTGATACTCTACTTGCAGCTGCATTCCTTGCGGGCATGTCTATGGCAGGTCTTGTTTAGAGAAATGGTTATTACAGTGTGGGAAGAAAACTGCCACGGTATGTTGCTCAATAACTCCTAGTTCAGAGTCACATCTTCAAGTGCTCTGCACACTGTCATTAGGAGAAATACTTCTTGATGACCATAATTGTTATTGTTTAATCAGTGTCCTCAGTGTGGCAAGATATACAGGCAAAAGAACATTATCAACCTCTATGCACCAGAGATTGTTGTTGCAAATGACGATCTTGAAAAGGTTAGTTTTCTTCTTTACTAATCCTTGGATGTGTTTCTGACCATGGACTGAAGCTTATTTCATTTATGCAGCAAGTATTGTCATTGAGACAGAAAAATGATACTCTTGAGAATCAAGTAAGTTGCGTCTTTTCTGCAACCCACTTTTTTTTACGCCCAACTGTTCTTAGGAGCACTCTTTACCGTTGACATGTTCACATGAACATAGATCTTATGACACTAAGATGGATGTTTGTACTTCTTTTTGAACATTAATTACATCTATGAATCAAGAAGTTGGTGGTGATAAGACTACATGTTTCTTATACAAGTATACTTCTATACCTAATAATAAAGGAGCTAACGTTTCCTTGGTTTGGTCCGTCGAAGTGCGCTTTGGTCCATCTGTAAAGGCGCTTTCGTCCGTCCCACACCGTTGTTTAGAATCAAAAGCAGTACAGCTGGAATAAATAAACTCAAACGAGTTTGGTACGAATCCCTATCCTTAAAATCAATCTGTTTACTTTCTTGCCTCCTTCCAATTTCTAAACACATCAATCTAGCCCTCGAACCTTGCAGCGGAGTCAGCCTAGGCAACCTCGGATCGCGAGTCATACGCGCCTCCGAGGATGATTCCTTCTCGAGTCGATGTCCATGGCCTCCTCCCCATCTCACGGAAAATAAATAGGCAGCAATGGTCCTCGGGTCCTTGTTCCTACGGATCGGTCCCTCTCCGATCTCCTCGACGGAAGCCGCCGAGTTCGCCGTCCATCTTTCTTATGTGTTTTCGTCCGTCTTGCTCGGCGGTATCCCGGGAGTACAAGTGGTTGTGATGTATATGCAAACCGACTACACCTGTGCTATACGATTTGGTTAGCAAATCGACTACACCCGTGCGTAGTTGAGGCAGGTTGCGGATTGCGCGAAGGACCACGGCCGCCGGAGGTCGGACGTGCGTTATGATCGAGCGGTCAAGCGCCATGGATGCCGTCGACCGCTCACGGTGGACGCCATGGACCATGGTCAATCGTTGCTCGGAGCGCCGCATGGATGCCGACAACCCCTCACGGTGGACGTCGTGGTTGATCGTTCGTCGGAGAGCCGGCACCGATGATGGGGAAGATGGAGTGTAACAACGCCGCCGCCCGTACGAATACCGCAGAGAATAGAAGGAGCACACCGCTTTACCCATGGCCTCGGCTAGATTCGACACCGCCGACTCCGACTCGAGAGTCGAGACGCTGCGGCTGCCCAAGATCGATATGGTTTATATGAAGCAGCAACACCGTCGGGTGATGACGATGGCCTCCACCGTCGCCTCCCCGGCCACCGTTCGGGACACGTTCCGCCAGGGCAGAACTGGATGCCGGCGTGCTGTGCGTGGCTGCCCGACGGCTCACGGAGGCAAGCCTGAGATGGAGGAACATGAACTGCAACGCCTGAGTCAGATATAGGCGACACCGACAAGAGAGCTCCGTGGGGTTTGGAGCGATCCGCTATTGGTAGTGGCACACATTGCAAGCCGAGCAGGCCAATCCATGGCCTACTACTCTGATGCGATTGTTCCTTGACCCAACTCCCCCACCATCAGGCATAATGGAACCTGAGGTGGCTGGATCATCCGGCACTTATCGTCCACTCCACCGTGGTATATTGGCTTGGTCTTCCAACATGCTCCGTCCAACACGCAAAAACTTTGTAGTGAAGCTGCAAATTGGAAAGCGTCGTTATTGCTTCATTGGTCTGCACTATATATACTGCTGAAGACTCTCGATTGGTTTGTACTTACTGATTAATCTGCATTTGCAGCGCATACTCGAAGCTCATAATTTATTCTCCTGAGATTATGTACTGAGTACAATGCTTATTTTACTGATATTGTGTGAGATTCAAGCGTGAACTCCCACTTACTTTTTTATTATAGTAAACTATACTGATCTATTGAACATTTTTGGTGATTTATTAACCTCTTTGTTGCATGTTTCTGACATTGCTACATGATGAAAAGATGTTTTCTGGCTTTTCCTATATCCTTTCCTTTTTTGTATGGAAGTCTTCGATTACTTTAGAATTCATTGGTCTACCGGAAGTAAATCAGGATAACTGTTCTTAGCTGCTGCCTTTTGCAAAACTATGTCACCGTTGGATTTTCACTACATATTAATCCCTAGAAACATCTAAACTGGAGTGAAGCCTGAGGCAATAATTCTAGCAGTTTATGCATGCATGTTCTGATGTTATTTTTTGCGTGCTACTGACCACGGTAACAGTTTTTAAATTTTTGTATGCATCGGTGGATTTTGAAGCGCATGATTTGATAAGTCTGGGTCAAACAATGGCGGTATTCAAGAGATTATACATGAATATGATTTTAGAAAGTTATAAAATATAAAGTTAATGCAAGATAAATTCGCATTTTATCGCCAAGTACATCATCATCTAAACTGTCACCTCAACTATGCCCAATGGAGACTTAATTTTTCGCCATCTAAGAGCCTCTATGATACGTTTTTTTCTTCCCGGTGCAACGCACGGGTTTATTTCCTAGTAGTGGCTTAAAGTAGCGAAGTACGAGAACAAGGATTAAAGGACTCCCAAACTTGCTACACAGTACAAGCCTCATACAGAGCTGTGCTCTTGTGGTATGATAAGTAGAAAAGGGAAAAGGAGTGCAAAAGTACTTTCAACAGCTGAAAGCCATTGCTCCATAGTACTACAATCATCGAGCTTAAACATGTGTTCTGCTTAAAGAAAGACCGGAAGTTCATGCTTTTCGTTTTTCTACTTAAGACAACATGGACAACAACCAACTAGTAGTATTGCGTATTGCATGCCTAAATATTCATTTCAGAGTTTTCAGACATTCTTTTTTTAAAGGATACCACATGGGGCCTGAGTAAATCATAGGCATTTGCCCTTTTTTTTGCTAAACTGCTCCTCCCTGCCTGGTTCAGCAAATGCCTGATTACTCTATTTTTAGTCGATTCTGAAGCTTTTGCATGCCATGTTGAATGTTACCTTGTGCTGTGGGAAATGTTAACTTGTGCTATGTTATCTTCATGCCATTTCAGTTCACTGTCAGTGTGTAAATAATAATAAGTTTTCACATTTTTGCGAGAAAACTGTAATGTTCTGTTGTAGGTAGGCAACTCCATATATTCCCTTACTGCAACAATCGTATACATATATATTAAATCACCACAAGACACATATTGCATATAACTTCTGTGTAAAACTAATTATTTTTCATGTTTCCATGCAGCAACAAAAAATGATTGAGGAGATAAAAGAGTATAAGGTACATGTGTAACTTCTTACTTTGTTATCAGTGTATCACCGTGTAAAATTTGAACAATAATATTTCATCGTATAACAACCATGTGTACTATTTAAATTGAAAAGCTAGTGCAGCCATTGTTCACAGTAGTGTTGTATAGACAAAATTATATTTCATTTTCACACTTTATTCATCTCAACAAGGGCCTCCATTGTATGTTTCGTTATACTACATTGCCAGTTTCTTATTCACCTCACCTGTGTAGGAAAAATAAACCTTAAACTCAGTACAGACGCTTATTTATTCATTTAGTTTTCTGTATGTCTTGCAGAGGCAGATTTCGTTGCAGAAGCATTTAATAAATGAATCGAATTCGAAGCGACAGGTAGCATTGCTCCAAATTTTAATTCTTACTATCATGTGTACAATATATGATTTTAACGTTCTTGTCAACCAATTGTGAAGAAAATGGCAGAACAGTCATCAAATGGAGCAAGGATTGCACAGTCAGTTGCCTCATTTAGAGCAGATGGTGGCAGTAGTGACCCTTACAAGTTTTTTCTCCAGGTCTATATTATTTTTTCCAGTGGTGCTTGATTGGCTCTTTTTATAGTACATTTATACTGTATGGAACTATTTCAAGAGTTATTCTCTAGTGCAATTTAGTTGTGACCAATAATTGATCATGTAATATGACAAAATCTACCTACCACGGACATGCCTTGACGACTTGGTTGTCACGCTAACTTTGGACAAACTGTTTGTTGAAGTACAACAGCATAATTCATACCAAATTCTTATTTTGCTTCCAGCTTGTAGTTGTGGGTGGCGGGCTTGATTTTTGATTCCTTCAATTTTCACTTTGATTAGGACGTTTGCCCTTTGGCTGTTCCATGTCCATGTGGAACCTTTGCAAAAAAAATTTATGTAGACCACCTAAATTCATTCACATATTAAAGGGGGACAAAAAATTGAAGAATGTTACAATGCAAAGATCGTATGTCCTTACATTCTATGAGCCCGGAGTACTTATGGAACTACATAGAAAACTGGGTTGATTTTTGTACATTTTTCCTGGATGTATATACCTCCCTTGGCATGCCAACCACAAAGACGTATAATCTTTTGATCCAATCTGTCCATCCGTTCTTGAGTTTGTTCTTACCTCAAAAACATAAGCACTCCTTCACGCATGTGATGAGTCTGGCATCAATTTGTACACATGTTGCAGACTAGCAGGAGAAAATAAACTTTTTTAAACAATGTTACGTTATACTTGCATTCTCAGGTAACCATCTCCATGCATTTCTTGTTATAAAATTGCTGCGCAGCCAAAGCCAAATACAGGATTATTGATAAGATTAACCGGAGGCGTAGTAGGTATACCCATCTATTGGTAGTCTGGTACAGTTGTTAGTTATTACTGATTGGTTCGATCCTTGATAGGATTTTCTTCCTAAATTTCCAATTCCCCTTTATGAATCAAAGAGTACATCTTCTGAAATTGGTATCTATATGTTGTAGAATGAGTATTTCCTGGATGGAGCTCGAGTCATGGGCATTGATGCATCCAGCCAGATCATATTAGCTTCTGGCAGAGCTGCTGGAGTTAGTATTGAACATGTCCTTACAAAGGTACAGATTCCAAACCATATGTGTTGCTTAATGGTTTAAGGCAAGTTGTGCTGGCTGCTCCACATTTTGGTTGTAATTCTTATTCACCTAATGTATCTCCACCATAATTTCGACAGATCAGCATGTTCTCTGGACACCAAACAAAAGTGCAGCTTCCTCCCAATACGAAAGCTCTCAAGGACATCTGTATAATTCCTGGGGGGCTTGCTGTTTTTGCATCTCTTGGCAAGAAATTGTCACTTTTAAGGTCTATCTGGAATGTACGCCAGTCCAATTCTCACTGAATTGTTTTTCACAAATTTTTGACTAACTTTTACTTCTGTGCTTTTTTTTTCTATCACAGCATGACAACCAATAATATCGTCCATCAATATGATCTACCGGTGATTCTTTGAACTTGAAGTTCACATTTTTTACAAGTAAATTTATGTTCTCCATATGTTGACTAAAACACTACCCTCAACATTTTGTTTATTCACATGATTCCTACTGTGATTAACTTCATTATGAGTATTTTTTTAACCTATATGGGGTGGGTAACCAGAAGGGTTTCTATTTATCTTTGTTTCTTGCCACAGCACATGGTCACCACAGCAATACATTTAAAAAAAATCAGGAGATTTCAAATTGTGTGGCACTTGTTCCCCACAATGATGCTTAGAAATTTGAACTTCCTAAATTGTTAGTTACTGAATTTATACTTTATAGTTGGAGCTTACTTTTGAACTACTTGGATAATTTATCCTGGCCTGCTAATTTTTTGTATATTAACACCATGCAGGCTCCTGGCTGGTCCTGTTCAGGGCTTCAAAACGGTCCAAATCACATATATGCTGGATTACAGGTTGCTTCTTAAAATCTCTTATGATTCTTTCCTTTTGTGCTGTTTGAAAGGCTGATAAGAAACCTCTGTTCAACTTTACAGAATGGCATGCTTTTGGTCTTTGATACCCGCCAAACTAAAGCAGCACTGCATTCCTTAACGGGTCTATCTACACACCCAGTTCATACAATCCACTCTGTGGTAGATTCCAGTGGTTCCACGAAGGTCATCTCTGCTTCTTCCATAGGACCTTGTATTTGGGATGTAGATGGCAGCGACAATAGGTATTTGGCCGTTTTAAAAAGTTCTTACTGATTTAATTGGTTCTCATGGTATGTGCAAATGTAGATATTGGTTCTTCGTGCTTCACATTCTCAAAACTTGGTCCTTTTTCCAGGCCAAGTTTGCTTACCGGGACGGAAAACCAAGGGGTCTGCATATCTCTTGCATGTGCTGCTCCATCAAGTGATGTAATTGTGGCTACCTTCCGTCCGAAAGTTGAGTTGTCAGTTGATGGCACCTCATCCCAAGTGGCTATATCACAATCACCGACGCTCTCCAGTTCTGGAAAGCTGGGGTGTCATGCCCTCATGAGGAGGGCAAGCGGCACATCCTTCGTGAAAGAACAGACCTGCAATGGCAATGTAAGTGAGCTGCGGATGTCCAAATCTGCAATCATACCCAGCATCAGAAACAACCAGCACCTGTTTGCCTATGGTGATGAGTCGCTGAGCGGAATCCGGACGTGGCAGCTGCCTTCGTTTCAGGCGTTCAGTGATCTCAAGCCGCACCGCAGACCGATCCTTGACCTGAGGTTCGCACAGAGCTCTACCGGGGAAAAGTACCTTGGCTGCTTGAGCGAGGAGAAGCTGCAGGTTTTCAGAGTCACTGATCACTAATCCTTCATTAGTTGTAGCACTTCACTAGCTTTTGTTGTACTAACATAAACAGGTTTTCTTTGTACAGTGTTTCTAAATCACATATCTAGTGTAAAAGTCTGTATGATTTTTTAGAGATGAAACATAAAGATCTTGATATAAATGGGATGATCCCTTGTATGCTCTCACACCGACATTTTTCCTTGTTCTTGTCATCACAAGCAATATCCATCAGCACTGTAACATTCCAGATATATTTGTCATGACTACCAGTGAGTGAGCAAATCCAGGTTTCAGCTTTCCAGCTAGCAATCGACACAGACTACATGGTGCTGTCGGATGTATCTTTTTTTTTCGAAGCTCGGCAATGCCTTTGATTGATAAAGTCAAAAAGATTTTGGATAGTTTATAAGGGAAATTGGCCGAAAACCATACAACACAACGCACCACACCGGCCCCGAGGCCCACACAAGTCGACGACCAAGCCACCCTAGCGACCAAAGCCAACACCACAACACCTCAACACAACACAGCGGAGGCGAACATCCACGCCGGCCCCAAGGCCGCGCCCACGAACTAGCTGACGACCTAGTTACCCAAGCAAACCAAGGCCGACACTCAAACACCTCAACGCGGGACGGGGAGGCGATGATCCGGAGCAGCCGCTCCGACATCCACGCCGACTTGCAGGGCTGCGCACCACCAAGCCAAAGACGAAGAACGGAAAGCGCCGACCAGACGAGCAGACCAGACACCAACATGGGAGGTGAACCTCCACAACGATGCCTCCAAGGAGGGGAGCGACGACCGAGAGCGCCGCCATCGCCAGCAACAACCGAGGCCGGTGCAGGGTTTTCACCCGGGGAACACCAAACCCAAAGTCGTGTCTGCATGTCCATCGAAGTCGAGGCTGCCCAACTCACCGACGCCAACTACCAAAGCTCACTTCACTGGCCCCTCCAGCCGAAGGAACATCCAAGGCGAGGCCCCAAGAGGCAAACGGCGCAAGAACGCCGAACTCAGATGTATCATGTATGCAGTAGTAGAGCATGGACTTCACGGTGTGCTCCAGCCACTGGCCAAGCTTGCAGAGGGCGACGCCGGGGCGGCATCCTGACGGCGGCGCAGGTAATGGCCAACGCTACTGGTTTTGTTCAAATACGAGAGATGACAGTGGGCAGCTGACATTGCTGTCCATGGCGATGAGCTAAACAATTCGATCAGATAATTAAAACAGAAAATGCTCCTGAAAGTTGGGCCATAATCTTGCAGAAGAGAGCTTTACAGAGATCATTGATGGATACAGTTGGTGCACCTGCTGTTGCAATACTAGTGCTACAGAACACATCGAAGCATTTCGTCGAGCACATCGCGGTCAGCCGCGCGGGTACAGCGTCCTGAGGGCGTCCACGACCGGGCGGAACCCGTCGCGGAGCGGGGCGACGGAGACGACGCGGAGGTGCTCGGCGCCGTCCCTCGCGGGCTCGCGCAGCGCCAGGCGGCACATCTCCCCCTGCAGGGCGTCCGCCGCGGCGCGCGCGGCGCCCCGGTGCGCCGCGAAGAGGCGCGCGAGTTCGTCGGCGGGGCAGCCGAGCAGCGTGCGCGCGGCGCGGTCGAAGAGGACGACGGGGAAGACGCGGTCGTGCGTGGCGACGGAGAGGAGCAGGCGGTAGACGAGCTCCGGGGCGGGGCCGCCACAGGCGGCGCAGGAGACGCCCTCGGGGTGACCAGGGTGCGCGCGGCGGCAGCAAGCCGGGCAGGCCAGGTACGAGAAGTCGGACATGTCGGCCGCCACGATGGTGCAGTACGGCGGCGTCCACGTAGCCGCCGCCGTCGCGCCGCCGCCTCCGCCGGGGGTGCAGCCGGGGTGAGACATCCTGGGCCAAGCACAAGGGTTGTCGTTCGCCTCCGGCCCATAACCATAAAGCAGTGCTATTTAATTTGGCTGCGAAAAACTGTGAGATTTTTGTGCGTGCGAAAATCAGAAGTTAACGGAAGGGCAGCGTCGGGTAGCCTGAATTTAAAACTAGTAGTTAAACAAGTAACTCATGAGTGGATTTAAACTCACATGTAACGAGTCGAGCTGACTTTTAACTTTGGCCGTTAAGCAGCGAGCTTAAGCTAAACGAGCAGAATTCACCTGGCTCGCAAGTAACTCGTTTAATTTGGTACTAAAAATAATATTAAGTTGTACAATCTGATCAAAGAAGGTAGTCCAGCCTTGTGGTCAAGTCCGCCCAATCCCACTTTGCTATGTGATAACTTAAGTACACTTGTGGTTTGTCGACTTGCCTTGCAATATTTATGGTTGATATAGTTTATCTATTATCTAATGATTGGTTTATATTATTTTTGTGATATAATTATTGATTGTTGCCATTTATCCATTGTATTTTTGTGATACAATATTTCCAATGATTGTCACCTATCATTTATGCCCAAAAGAATCAGGAAAAAATGCACCATGTTATACATGTTCCTTTTAACCGTTTTTAACAAGCTACTCGTGAGCTTTGCAAGCCGAACCGGCCTTCAAATCTAGACTCAGTTGTTAAACGAGTCCAGTCAAGCTAGCTCCTTGAAATAGTTTTTCGTCCCGCTACATTAATATAGCAACCACCCGGTACAACTGTTAGGGCCTTAGCACAAGCATGCCCAAACGAACAAAAAAGAAAGGGAGAGAAAAAGAAATGCCAATGAATTCGGATTGACGAAAACGATGATGACCCGCAATTGTTGCGTCCTCTAGAGAATTCCCACCACACTCTTAGCCCTTCGAAGCGCCGCATACCAAGCAACACATTGAAGAAGGGATGCAACGATGAACACGCTAATGCCCAGACAGATCCTAGGATTTCCCCGGTACCTGAGGGTGTGGGGAGGGGGTACCCTAGCGCCCTTCAAGAAGGAATGGCGGCGCCCGCAGGCGTCACCGCGTCGGCGCCAGCCATCCGACAAGGATTTCTCCCGACCCCCACAGAACCACGACCCGGGACGCTCCATCACACAAGTAGCCATAGGAACACATGCAACCTAGGAGGAGCATGCAACTTCAAATATGCATAGGATCAACTCCTCCAAAATTAATAACAAAATAAATAGAAAATAACAGAATACACTCCTTTGGACACCAAGTTCCATATAATTGAATCCTATTCATCACTAAGGTGAACTGTTTCAGTTATATGCATATATGTGTTAACTCATACCATCTTTGGTCCTTCCAAAAAATGGATACCATCTCCGAAGAACTTGATTAACACACCTAATAAAAGTAAATTTAAGATATCTACCATCCTAGGTCTCAACAATTAATGGAAGCATTTTATTCACTAATTATCACATACAAGTTTGAGAAATGGATTGTGAAACTATAGTTGCCAAACCAATGATCCTCCTAGAACTTAACTTTCATTACATTGCCTACTTTCTGTTGGTACCCTAGCCTACCAGCTCTTGCTTCCACATAACCCCCTTCGGAAAAGGGGAGATGCCAGCATCAGGGCAAATAAAAAAAAAATAGTGTTTCTAGTTATGGACTTATGATCACTTGTTTGCTTCCAGAGTTTATGATCATCTAGGTGATATCTTTGGACCCAAGCAAGTAAACATAGGTTCATTTCAGCCAAGTTGGGGGTACCAAGCCTCCATATTCAATTTTTTGAGCTAGGAGCCCACAAGGCCACAATTAGCTAGGTGATATTTGTGATGCCCTTTATAATTATCCATAATTATCCCAAAAGCAACGTTCAATATGAAAGCTAAGGAGATTGCCCATTTTAGGAATGTGATAACACTTAATAAGTGCCAGGTGTATTATTGATTACATTAGTGGTCACGGTTAAGACACGAAAAAAAAATATGCATTGAGACAAAGCAAGTAACATATATTTGTCTTCTATAAATAATATGCAATATAAGACTATCTTATCAACTACTCCACATGCCCTCTATACTTCTATAGTACACCCTAAATGTTAAACCATTAATCATCAACGCTACTTCCTCCAATCTAAATTAGTTGCAACTAATATAGATGTAATTAGATATATTGTAGTTATAGGTACATCCATATTAGTAGCAAGTAGCAAGTAATATGAACTGGAGGAAGTATAATTCTAGCTCAACTCCTTTAGTCCATCTATATCTCCCCGCTACATAAGAACTGACGTGCGTGACTGCGTGTCATGCTTGTCAGGTGCATACGAGTGGTGTGTTTTCTATGAGCCGTCCACTACAGATCGGACGGCCAAAAAATCACGTGCGCCGTCTTATAGGCTAGATCTGCGTCGTCCTCCCGTCCTGGTTTCGTTCCGGGTTCAGAGTTCAGACCAACCCAATCCCAATCTCAATCCAACCTCGCGAGTCGCGACCGCTTTTCCTCGTCGTCGCCGCCGTCGGCTTTTCTCCGGTGACCACGGAGCGCCCTAATCGCTGGAGGCCGGCCTCGTTGAGTTGCTTAATTCGTCTTCCTTCCTGCTGAAGATCCGTACTCTAGGTAAGCCCCTTCTTTGATTTCACCTGTCCGTAGTTTGCGCTGCATAAGCAAAAAGTCGACTGTTTTCGCCGCGAGATTTCGTTCCTCTAAGCTGCACGATTACGTTGCTGGAGTGGATGCCGAACCTGTTTGCTGTTACCCGACGTGGTCGCCGTCCCTAGGGTTTCTTTAGCTGAAGCTGGGTCTTCCTATTGTACAATAGGAGCATATGGGATGTGGGGAATTGTCGTCGAAGCGCCTGTATGCTGATGATCTGTGCTGGATTGTTCTTAGGACTCTTGTAGAGTAAGGTGGTAAAAGAAATCTATTTGTTTTGTTGTAAATTGGCCGGCCGTGTTATGGACTTGTGGGGGGAGGGAAATCTCGTGTTGGGAGAAATTTAGATGCGCGGATTGTGTTTGCATGCTGTGAACATTGATGGAAGAAAGTAGGGGAAGTTCCTGCAGCCTACCGTTGGAATTTCCGTGTGCTTGCTAAAGGATGATGGTTGTTGGCCTCATGGAGTTGGATTTCGGTCTGTGGTTTTGTTGTGGACAGGGAGGAAGGAAGGAAGGAAGAAAAGGCGTGAGTTGTGTCGATTTTGTGAGTTGTCACAGTTTGGTGGGAGCTTGGAGACAGGAGATTGTAAGGAGGGTTGACGATGAGCAGCCGAAGCCCACCGCGGAGGGACCGAAGGATGCGTACTGAACGCACCTCATACCGTGACGCACCGTACCGGAGAGACAGGGACAGCCGCCGTGGTCCAAGCAGGTTTGAGCTGCCTTAATTTTTAAATGAAGCACGATGAACATTTGGCATCCTAAATCCAAACGTTACTGCTTCCTCTCCTAATCATATGCGTTGGCCACCTGTAATGCTACCTGAAGAGGCCTTACACTTAGTCCTGGTTTGTATGATGGTAGGCAGTGTATCCTCTAAACATTTCTGTTATTTTCCTGCAGGTCTGCTAGTGATTTGTGCAACAACTGTAAGCGTCCAGGGCATTTTGCTAGGGATTGTACAAATGTGGCCGTCTGCCATACCTGTGGGCTTCCTGGGTAAGGACTATTAGTTGTTTGCTTCTGCAGATTTATAATCTTCTATCTTAGCTTATGTTAAAATCTTCCACTATCCAGCAATATGTTAATTGTAATTTTGTTCATAGTGATTTTCATGCCAATACTATTCCCAATAGCCTGCTGTCTTTTGCCATATTGTATCTAGAAATGCCCATTATCCAGTAACAGTTTATTGCAACTTTTCCGATGCCTCTAGTATTCTCAGTAACCCTGCCGTTTCTCGCTACTATCTAAAACTCCATGTGAATAGTATTAGCATCTTATGTTATTTATAGCGCAAGTTTCTTCTAGAAGGACCGTTTCATTTTGTACAGTTTATTGTGGGATACAAATATATCATCAGAAGGTGGTGGTTAATGAATAGTGAGACCTGAAGCTTGAACCATATGTAAATCATAAACATCATGCAACTGATCAATACTACTCCCTCCGATCCATATTAGTTTTAGTTCTAGATACATCCATATTAATGGCAAGTAATATGAATCGGAGCGAGTACATAAATTGTGAATATTAAGTTGTTGATCGCTCATAAGTTAATTCTTCCATGTGACCAGGAGAGCATACATAGTACATTCTTCACCTGTCTTGAGGCAACATTGCTCAGTCTATTTTTTTTTACTTCATCAGGCATATTGCAGCCGAGTGTTCCTCCAAAGATCTCTGCTGGAACTGCAAAGAGCCTGGGCACATGGCTAACAGCTGCACAAATGAAGGGATATGCCGCAACTGCGGCAAATCAGGCCACATTGCAAAAGACTGCACTTCTCCACCAATGCTGCCTGGAGAAGTGAAGCTCTGCAACAACTGCTACAAACCAGGGCACATTGCAGTGGAGTGCACCAACGAGAAGGCCTGCAACAACTGTAGGAAGAGCGGCCATCTTGCCCGTAACTGCACCAATGAGCCTGTTTGCAACCTGTGTCATGTTGCAGGGCATTTGGCCCGTGAGTGCCCCAAATCTGATGAGATCATTGAGAGGGGTGGGCCTCCTTCCTTCCGTGGTGGCGATGGTATGTTTCGTGGTGGCGATGCTCCCTTCCGTGCTGCTGGTGCTCCCTTCCGTGGCGGCTACAGTGATGTGGTTTGCCGGGCCTGCAACCAGGTTGGCCATATGAGCCGTGACTGCATGGGTGGTGCCTTCATGATCTGCCACAACTGTGGTGGCCGTGGCCACATGGCTTACGAGTGCCCATCTGAGAGGCTCCTGGACCGATTCCCCATGCGCCGTTACTGAAGGGCTGTTTCAGATGACTATTACTCGCCTGTGTGTTATGCTTCATCATTTTTCGTGTGCTTCATGTTTCTCAGTGCCAACGAATTTTTAAGTATTCCAGTTTCTGTACCTTGTTAGTTTCATCGTTAACAAATGACTTCCAGGTTCTCTTTCAGATAAAAGTGTACATTGGGATCTCTCTGCCATATGAATAATTATTTTCTGGGTTAGTGGATACCGAGTGTTAAGCTGTAATAGTGATTCCAGCTATTCAACTGTTCTATTATGTTGGGAAATAAATCAGACAAGTGTTCAAATTATGTATTTTTAGCGCTAACAGTTTATGTTCTTAC
The DNA here is from genome assembly GCF_022539505.1 of Lolium rigidum. Classification (NCBI taxonomy): domain Eukaryota; kingdom Viridiplantae; phylum Streptophyta; class Magnoliopsida; order Poales; family Poaceae; genus Lolium; species Lolium rigidum. The sequence goes on along the minus strand of NC_061511.1, from coordinate 163,036,675 downwards.
TGTTGTGAGTTATCAAATGTTATTTCACATTTTATGGCGGGAATTGTCTCAAATTTGACACGTTGAATTGTCTTATGCTTGTATGCAGTGCGATATTATAACTCAAGCAACTGAAATGGATGTCCTTAGACTCGTGTTTACTTCTTCGAATACTCCATAGACAACATAGCTTAGTACGACCATTTTCAAGATATCACCATGGTTGACAAGCTTGGTGTAAGAACTAGAAGTTGCAAAAATATTAACAAAACTTAACAGAAATTGCCGTGATATGAACATGATAGCTCACTGTGACACTTTCTATTATTGAAAGCCAGAGCATAGCAGATAGCCAGCTCGCTTAAGCTTATCTGGAAAATATTATTTATCAGCATAACAAGTTCCAGAGATGTTTCACAAACACTGGCAGAAAAACAAAAAATAATAACACAAGACAAATTAGAACACTACAAATACCTAACTCAACAGACCTATTTGACAATGCCATAACTGAACAAGATCACCAGGGCGGCACACAGTATTAGGCCACCATCTATTCCAGATTTGATTCGACAGCACCATCTAATCGAACTTCGTGTAACTGAACCCGTTGGCATCTTCTTTCTCACCATCGCTTGGCGCCAGGTCCTTCAACTATTTTATTCAGAGGGGGCAAGAAATGAAAAAGGAAATATAATCAGATATCTGGCTTCGTTTGCAGATGGCGATTTTGCAAATATAAAATATCAATACTTTAGGCAAGCATAAATAAAGATAGAAGAGAAGAAAATACCTTTGCTAGGTAAGCCTTATGGAATCTGTAACCCTGAAAGAGCAAAAGACTCAACATTAGATATGTAAGCTTCCTGACGTTCCGAGTAGTTCCTTTGTGTAAAAGAGACTTACCCTGTCAGTCCCATATAGGTAATCGCAATACGTGAAAACAGAAGCAAAATTGCTCTGGCTTTGGCCTCCAACATAGTGATGATAATCATGGTATTCTGCTCCTCCATAGAACGGAATATACTTTGTCAGGCTGAATGGAAAATCAAAGCTGCAGAATGACAAGATAAAAGTTCAGAAATGTCCTGTGGAGTACTCATGGACAGCTATCCATTAAAACAAAACAAGGTCTAGCTTAGCTGTTCAGACATGTTAATATTATTATTTCGATTTCAGAGCTATCGTGCGTTCGAGATCTGTAGTTTTTATCCTTCGTTTCTTAGCACAAGGAAATTGTAATTAAGAAACCAAAGCTATTTTTTGCTGGAATTATCAAGTCAGGCCACATGAACTGAACCAACAGCTGCAAAAAACTAAAAAAATAAATAGACTGATGTTAAATTTCTGTCCTACTAAGGGTAGCAGGCGATGTTGAATATTTTTTTGGTTCCTTCATTAACTTGTTCTTTCAAATAACTGAATAAGCAGCTAGCTACGACTTCTCTAACTAACAGCTCTGGCTTCTATAATGCTATAAGAAAAACCTTCAGGTCAGCTGTCAGCTACAGTTGTTCTAATCAAGACTAGCTCGATTCAAGTAGGCATGTGTAGCCCCTCCACCCTTCCACAAATACCACTACTTAGTACAAACAAATTTAGCTATCCCGTGTCAGGCAGGTAAACATCCCAATCACCCACCACCACTTCCATTTACAACGAATCAATCCATCACTAGCAGCAAAGTGTAAATCGCAGTACATGAAAACAGCAGATTCTTTTAGAAAATGATATTGAAGATAAAAGCTACGCAGAGTCCTTACCCACTATGCGTCTCGATGGCCTCCATCTGACGAAGCATAATCCAGAGCCAGAGTGTAATCATGTGGCCTGGCGCAATGGCCGGGCCAGTAAAGGAGGGGATGCCGAGTATGAGCACCTCCGCCCAATGCGCGTACGGCGCCGCGAAGCCGATGGGCGCCGTGTACTCGTGGTGGATGCGGTGGATCTTCTGGTAGCCCCACTCCCCGTGCAGCAGCCGATGCAGCCAGTAGTTGAGGTAGTCCTCCACCAGGAAGTAGACCAGCAGCTGCGCGCCAATCTCCCCCAGCGACGGCAGCGGCAGCCCCGTGTGGATTCCCACCATCTGCAGCGATTACAGAGGATCAGTTACAGACGCGATGAAAGGGTTCAGTCCTCTTTCGTTTTACAGCCACCGATGCGCGTGAAATCTTTGAAATGTGGATTCTGGCTCGGAGCAGAACCCAGATCACGAATTCCTTAAATCTAGCACCCTTACGAGCAGACAGATCAAGAAGGGCACGCGCACGGGAATCTGAATTCTAACTTGCAAGCGGAAGACATGGCACGGAATCTGCCGCCGGACCTCCCCAAATCTCCGGACGCATTGCGCGGATTCATTCATCCACGAGATAGAGTCGGGTGGAGAGAGAACCGGGCGGACCTTGACGGCGGGGTAGGACATGAGCTGGAGCGGGCCGATGACGAGGAAGAAGATGCGCATGACGTCGCGGTAGCACCTGAGGAACTCGGCGCGCGTGAGGCGCACCCGCGGCTGCAGCTTGTAGGGCTGCACGGCCCGCGGCGCGCGGAGCTCGAGGAGCGCGACGGGGAGCGGCGCGAGGGTGAAGACGACGAGGAGGAAGAGGATGTTGAGGCAGTAGAGGTAGTAGTCGGGCGTGGCCGCCGTGAGCCGGAACCACAGCGCCTCCGCGGACGTCATGGCGCGCCCCAGCGCCGCCTCCGCCTCCGCCGCCGTCGCCCACGGGAGCATCTCGTCCGGCCAGAGGGAGGGGCCCGTCCGAAAAAACAGAGGTGGTACTGACTACTGACCAATCTCTGTTTCTCGTTCTCGACTGCTCCACTATGAGTGTATCTATTTCTGCCACTCGCGCAGGGAGTTTTCCGCAATATTTATACAAATCAGGGGGCTACGTGCATATCTTCCACTCCCCGTTCCCGGCCCGCTTCGGTTACACTGCCGGCGAGTGGCGGAGAGACGTCGTGCTCCCCATTATGCGGCGATTTACACAAAAATAACCCAAAAGTGGAAGAAAAGCACAGACTAACCCTCCGGCGAAACTATTTCACCAATCTAACCCTTTTGTGTGGCGCCCCTCTCAAGGGCGCCACACATGCCCATGTGGCGCCCCTGGCGCCGGCGCCACACACCCATCCTACGTGGCCCGTCGACGCCGAGCCGGTGACCCCGATCCGACGTGGCAGCACGAGTGGCGCCGCTCCGCCGGCGCCACACTTTGAAAGTGTAGCGCCCCCGGGAAGGGCGCCACACATTGACTTAAGTTTGGGCGCCGCGCGCGCCCAGCCCGACCCTCTTCTTTCTTTCTTCCTCTCGTTCCTCTTCTCTCCTCCAAAGGCGCCCGGTTTTCTCTCTCCCCCTCTCTCCACCCCACCAAATCAACCACCAAATCGTCAGATCTTTCCGTGGAGATCGTTCCCAACTCGTTGCTTGAGGTAATCTCCTCCGTTTCCCCTCTTTTCATCCATTGATTTTGTGTATTTGCTCCAATCTATATGTGAAACCCTAGATGTGGATTTGGTTGATTTGAGGGTGGAGATGGATTTGGTTGGATGTTAGGGTTGTTGAAGTAGAAGAAATGGTAGTGTGCTAGTTTGTATGGGTAGATTATGTTGATTATGGTATCTAATGAACACATGTGTGTATGTGTTGTTCCCATTATGCTAGGGGGATGGAAAGAATTGTTCATGTTCATCATGTGGACAAGGATGCTTACTTGAAGGGAAACATAGAGCCGGACCCGGAAGAGGTTGACTTGGTGTTTGACGTTAGCCCTAGCTTTGCGGAGGTGGTAGCACAAGTTAGGGTTGAGTTGAATTGGAATGAGCCAAATGATGGTATTGAGCTAGAGGGAAGGCATAATGTGGGGTTTGGAATGCACACCCGTTGGAAGATAATGCGTATCAACTCCGAGCAACGTTGGTCCATTTACAAGGAGACGGTGGCCGGGTCACAAGATAAGGCTTTGGAGTTGTTTGCAACCAAGACGGTTGAGGCTCGTATCGAGCTTGACCTTAACCGGCCCTCCTCCCCGTTCGAGAGAGGACTCCTCCACCCATGAGCCAAGAAGAGGCCACCCAATCTCCCATTGCCCAACAACCTCCGTTGGATAATGAGTATGATGAGCACGAAGATGGTGATGATTGTTTCGAGATGAATGGCAACAATGTGGGTGATTTGGATAAATATTGGACGCAAGAGGAGATGGACCACTCCATTCCTTATTCCCGATGCTATGCGTCGGACTCGGATGATGATGGACCCGAAGAGGAGGTTGACGAGGATGGCTTCACGGCTAAGGAAGCCGAAAGAGCCGAGATCTTCAAGAAGGTAACCGGACGGGATATCCGGGTACCATTGTTCCGTGATGTTAGTCTTGCGGATGGAGCCGTGGTTGATGGTGGTAAAAGTTTACTTCTTGGAGCTAGGCCACTATCCAAGAGAGATGTGGAAGCTACGACGTCTATGATCTCTAAAGGGCTCACGTTTGATACCTTCTTGGAATTGAAGATATGGTTGAAGGAGTTCTCCATTAAGCATCATCGCCCTTACATCGTTGTTCACTCGGACTTGAAGAAGCGGTACACGCTAAAATGTGTGGATAAAAGGTGCCCATGGGTTGTCCGTGCACGACCTTTCAAAAAGGGCCCTCTTGGCACATAACAAGTTGTGTAGCCACTCACATGTGCCGGGGACCGAAGCTTGATGGCAAGGATGCACGAGCTGGACCACCGTCAACTCACATCCGAGTTCATTGCATACAAGCTCTCGGCGGAGATATCATCACTTCCTATCATGAGCATTAGGTCCGTGCAAGATACGGTCAAATCCCGGTTTGCCTACGACGTCAAGTACGGGAAGGCATGGAAGGCCAAACAAGCCGCATTCAAGATGTTGTATGGTGATTGGGAGGAAGCATACAACCGTATCCCTAGGTTGTTGTTAGCGATGGCCGCAACTAACCCGGGCATGGTGCATGTGGTCGAGCCTTCCGCAACCAAAATGACATTGCATGATGGTAAAAGAGTGAGGGTATTTCACCGTGCATTTTGGTCATTCCAGCAATGCACGAGGGCATTCGAACATTGTAGGCCCGTCATAGCCGTGGATGGTACCTTCTTGACCGGTCAATACAAGGGTACACTATTGGTGGCAATAGCAAGTGATGCAAGCAACCGTTTAGTACCATTGGCTTTTGCATTGGTAGAGATTGAGAACAATGATAACTGGCAATGGTTTTTCCATATATTGAGGACGAGGGTCATACCACCCTCAAAGGAAGTGTGTGTCATCTCCGATCGTCATCAAGGAATTCTCAATGCGGTGGAGGTTACAATTCCCGGGCATGCTCCCTTGCATCACCGATGGTGCATGAGGCATTTTTGTGCGAACTTCTACCGGGCATGCAAGAGCAAAGAGTTGTCTGACCTTCTTCAAGATTGTTGCCTCGCTTATTCGGAGCGCCTCTTCGCAAACCTATACAACGGCTTGCTGAAGCACAAAGACCTCAACGCGGGTGGTCAAGAGTTTCTTCATAGACACCTCGTATTTAACTCAAAGTGGGCAAGAGCTTATGATGAGGATGGGAGGAGATATGGCCAAATGACAAGCAACATGGCCGAGTGCTTCAACAATGTTTTGAAGGGTGTCCGTGCATTGCCGTGACGGCAATCATTCAATACACATTCGAGAAGTTGAATGTCTATTTCCAGAACTACACCGATGAAACGGAGAAGGAAATTGCTTTGAATGCCGAGTTCCCAAAGAAGGTTCAAGAGTTCATGGATTTTCAGGCGAGGAAGGCCGACTCCCAAACGGCTACATGTTATGATAATGTTGACTGGGTTTACCAAGTGAATGAGCCGGGGGCACCACACAAGGTGGTGTCCAACACGGAGGCCGGGCTTTCCGTGTGTCCCTAAAGACATGTGAATGCACATGTAGGAGGCCCTCTTTGCTTCATTTGGCTTGCTCCCACTTGCTAACGGCGACACGCACTAGACGTGTCGACTACAATAACCCGCTCACCGTTCGGGAGTCCGAGTTCTCAATCGAAGCCACAAAGAGGACATGGGCTCCAAGGTTTTGTCCTTACTTGGATCAATCACAATGGCCGGAGTATCATGGAGTGCAAGTTTGGCCGGATCCGGAATGGAAGGTTGTGAAACGTGGAAGAAGAAAGACAAAGAGGTATCACGGAGATATGGATAGATGGGGTCATTCCGGAAACAGGTTATTCCAAGAAGCTCGCGAGCCAACTAATTGTGGATCCTGCAATAGTAAGGGCCACAATAAAAGGAAGTGCACATCCGGCAAAAAATCAAAGGGCAATGATGCTAGCACAAGTCAAGCATCAAGTAGCCAACAAGCTTCAAATCAACCTCCAAGCCAACAAACCCCAAGCCAACAAGCTCCAAGCCAACAAGCTCCAAGCCAACAAGCTCCAAGCCAACAAGCTCCAAGCCAACCGCGTCAAACTCCTCCAAGCCAAACGCGTCAACCTCCTCCAACCCAAACGCGTCAACCTCCTCCAAGCCAAACGCGTCAACCTCCTCCAACCCAAACGCGTCAACCTCCTCCAAGCCAAACGCGTCAATCTCCTCCAACTCAAACGCGTCAACAAGCTCCAAGCACACAAGCCGAACGGCAACAAGCTCCTACGCAACAAGGTCCAAGGCAACAAGCCTCAAGGCATCAACCACAATGGCGACAAGCTCCAAGGCAACAAAGGATTCACGTAGGGCTTAGTAGAGGTGGCCGTCGCAGTGCTAGTATGCTACGATACCTAGCGGGGCCTTATCCGTATGTGTCTCGAAGTTACTACTTGCATTGTACTTTCTATTTTCATATTCCATGACTAACTTTGGTTTTTCAATTTGGTTTACAGGTATGGCAACTCAACCCACCAAGGGGAAGGGGGCATGGGAGGGCAATGAGAAGGAGGAGTCCGTTTGGGAGGAGGCGGTAAGGACGGTGCGGAAGAAGGAGAAGGAAGCACTAGAGAGGAAGAAGAAGGAGGAGGAAGACAAGAAGATGGCGGAGAGTGCCCGTATGCAAAAACGAGTATGAGGAATACATATTGTTCCACAAGAGGAGGAATGCCAAGTCGAAGGCCGAACGGGACCGCGAGGCACGGATAAAATTCCCGAGGAGCTGCCAACTTGAGCAAATTGCGAGGGAGAGGGCCAATAGGATGCACCTAGAGGAGGTGGCTAGGGAGGCCGAACGCATCAAGGAGGAGAGAGCTCAAGCGGAAGCTGCAAAGACGGAGGAGCGCCACCACTTCTTCGATTCGGTCGTTCAGTTGGCTCGTGACTTAAGAGAGAAGGAAGAATTGGCTGAAGAAGCTAAGAAGAAGAAGGCAAGGGGGGAGGGAGCCTTTGCGACGCAGTGATGTCCCTTTGGCTATGTTCTTGTTGTCGAACCTTTATGTTGTCTGAACCTTGATCTTCTCGAACCTTCGTGTCGTTGAACCTTATTGTAATTGAAACCTTGATGTCGTCGAACCTTATTTGTCATTTGAACCATTATGCTGTGTCAATGTGTGGTACATATTCAGTGCAATGTTCTTGTTGTCAAAACTGTTGGAATATGGTAGGATTTTTCATGGTTTTAACACAAGTCAACGTGTGGCGCCCTTCACCCTGGCGCCACACATGCAAGTGTGGCGCCCGTGGCATCGGCGCCACACGTGCCAACTTATATGAACTATTGGGTCGAAAACATCCGGGGGCTCGGACGATAAGTCCTTAGCCGTTTTGGCGACCCTCTTTGTGTGGCGCCCTTCCCACTGGCGCCACAGGTGCTTGTGTGGCGCCCGTGGCATCGGCGCCACACATGCCAACTTATATGAACTATTCGACCCAAAACATACTGTAAGACAAATCGTCTGGGACTTAGCCGTTTTGGGGACCCTCTTTGTGTGGCGCCCGTGGCATCGGCGCCACACATGCTCATGTGGCGCCGTGCCACGGGCGCCACACAAAGAGGGTCGCCAAAACGGCTAAGTCCCGACGATTTGTCTTACAGATGTTTTGTGCAATTAGACATGCATCCGTGGCGCCGATGCCACGGGCGCCACACTCGTGCAATGTGGCGCCGGTGGGAAGGGCGCCACACATTGACTTGTGTTAAAACCATCGAAAATCCTACCATATTCCAACAAAACTGCCATCATGTCAAAACCTATATCATACACACATCATATCAACAGCCATTTCGTACAAACATCATCGACATAACATCATCATACCTAACATCGTAGCACATAGTTTCATACAATTTAAGATAGAATTCAAACAACACGAAGCAACGAAGATAGAGTTGACAACACTCGACGTTCTAACTATCGGTGTCGGAGCCGGATTCGCCGGTGTGGGGGTAGTGCACACGGCAGGCGGTGTCGTCGAACACCTTGACGATCATCTCGCCGTCCCCCTCGTACGGGAAGGTGAGCCGGCAGCCGGGCTCGAGGTGGAGGTCACGGGCGAACTTGTCCCACCCCGTGTGCGGTACATCTTGCCTCGCCCGTCGAACGAGGACCTCCACGGGCCGGCGGCGAAGTTGCGGCTAGCCTCCCGTAGCCGCAAGTGCGCCGGCTCGACGCCGTCGACGAACTCGGCGAACTTGTCCGGTAGCCGCTTGATGCCGAGTGGGTCGTCGTCGATGCGGAGGAGGAACTCGAAGCGGCGTTCGTCATGCGAAGACGAGGAGGATGCGGGTGACGGTGATCGTGGGGCCCTTGCTCGCTCCACCGCGGCGGCCCCTTCCCGGCCCGGGCGCCCAGGACCGCGGCGGCCGCCCTTCCCCGTCCACCGGCACCGGCCATCCTACATGTTTACATTTTTGAACCATATTACGATCCATTCAACTAACAAATATGAGTTGCTCCATCACAAATACTAGGCATACATGTGGGTTCATACACATACATACACATACATACATAGAGTTCATACACATACATGTGAAATTTCATATGTAGATTTCTACACATCTATGGTTCAAACACATGCATACATGAGGCTACCATCTCCAACACAAACAATACAATATAGAGTGCACAAAAGAAAAAAACATGTCTAGGGTTCATGTCCAAATCTAGCCCGATCTATGAAATTAGTGGATGAATGGAGAAGATTTGAAGGAGATTACCTTGACAAATGGATGGGGAACGATCTCCACGGACGGATCCGACGATTTGGTGGTGGATTTGGTGGGGGAGAGGGAGGAGAGAGAGAACCGGGTTGGGGAGGAGGAAGAGAAGAAGAGAAAGAAAGAAGAAGGGTCGGGGCCGGGCGCGCGCGCGCCCAAACTTAAGTCAATGTGTGGCGCCCTTCCCGGGGCGCCACACTTTCAAAGTGTGGCGCCGGCCGGAGCGGCGCCACTCGTGCTGCCACGTCGGATCGGGGTCACCGGCTCGGCGTCGACGGGCCACGTAGGATGGGTGTGTGGCGCCGGCGCCAGGGCGCCACATGGGCATGTGTGGCGCCCTTGAGAGGGGCGCCACACAAAAGGGTTAGATTGGTGAAATAGTTTCGCCAGAGGGTCAGTCTGTGCTTTTCTTCCACTTTTGGGTTATTTTTGTGTAAATCGCCCCATTATGCGCCGTCGGATGTGTCACTGACAAGTGGGGACAGTGCGGTCTGTCCGGTGTAGGTTCCAGCTGCCAGCCATGGATTGGGGTAATGGGCCGGCCATCCTTTGTCATGTTCTGATGGGTTTTCTACGTTGGATCTCACCTGCCACATGATGCCATGCCCGTGTGGCAGTCTCTGCATTGCTCCCGGCTTTGATACTCTACTCCGTATTGTTGTTTGTTCTGGGGCTATCTGATCCTGAGATCAGACATGATGTGCAAGTTGACAATGAGAGAACTGCAACCCTAGGGGCAATCTCACCCCTGGCGCATTATTGGGAAGAGATTTTCATATTTTTATGCTCCATTTGTTTCATATTACTCCCTCCGTCCCAAAATATAAGGCGTCTAAGAATTGGTTAAAAGTCAAACATTACAAACTTTGACCAAATATTTAGGAAAATATATTTACATCTACAATATCGAATGGACATATTAAGAAAATATACTTGATGGAGAATCTATTGATGTTGGTTTAGTATTATAAATGTTCATATTTTTGTGTATAAACTTGGTCAAACTTAAAAAATGTTGACTTTTGACTAATCCTTAGGCGCCTTATATTTTGGGATGGAGGGAGTACTATGTATACTAGGTTCATAGACTCACGTTGGGCCAAGAGGAATGCAATCCACGATTTTTTGACAGGGATAGCTTTAGTTTGTTGGTGCATGTGGTTACAACGCATCGACATTGTCTTTGCGGGTGCGGTGCCCCTTGCCCACTATAGTCCTTAGCAAGATCCTCGTTGAGGTAGAGTTGTACAGAGTGGCCAAGTTGTTTAGGGCTAGTTTAGCTATAGTGGAAGGGTGGAGGTTGAGCGAGTAGTTGTTCTAGCCTCATGTTGTCCTAGCGACAGTGTGGACTCTGCGTTCTCGCCGTCTATGTCTATCGCGTTGTAATCTCGTCGCTCGGCCTCTTCTTCTATAAAAAGAGATATGTTTACCCAGGACCTATCCTCGAAAAACGAATTAAACTTTGTAAAAATTTGACCAATCATGGAGTAAAAGTACAAGTATCTACAAAATCAAATAAATGTTATTAGAACCGCAATGGGATATTATACTTTTATATTACCTACATTTGGTATTTCATATGCCAATATTTATCATATAGTTGGGCAAACATAGCGGACGTGACTTTGGCTAAGCTAATACGCGGAGTAATATGGAACGGAGGAAGTATTATAAAAAAGAGAGTAAAATGCACCTGCAATATGACTTCGTTTGAGAATCGATGGCACATTCAGGCTCTTCTTTACAACTTGTCCATCATTTGTGCACTTCAGTTCATCAACAACTTGGGAAAGGGTCATGCACATCGCAAGGTTTGCCTTCGACGATGACGCATCGTGGCTGCATGGGGCAAGCCTAAGCTCAAAAGGATCCATATGTAAATTCACATTCTTCGTGGGCCTCCTCGGTGTTATTCATGGACGTGGATGCAAATCGTTAGCTAGAATGCGATGTGTGTACTCCGGGATCCAGAATCCTCTGGCCACACTTTCAATGTTGCCCTTCACCACGTCCTCTAGTCCAAGCACGGAAAGCAACAAGCTGAAAACAATCAAATATGGTCTGTGATCGATGTGCTTTTGGAGGTCCGTTTCAGAATGGAGAGTGTACGTCATCATCTCACGCTGGCAACGGAGCACATGGGTTTTGCATGAGGACAAACTAGCTCAGCTCCGTGAGCTGTCGATCCTGCCATCATCGATCTCTCGTTTTCGCTAAAGCACTTCTTTCTAGTTTTTTTGTTTGCATCATACGTTCGAGCTACACACTAAAGCTTGGAACGCTAGCATTCCACACGATCGATGCCGTCTCTATCGTCGTGACTTGTCAACAGAAACGACGCTTAAGGCTATACCCCCAAAGAAAAGTATGGGGTTTTTAACTTATGTGCTAGCTCCATTCCTAGTCATATTGACAAGGTTTTAACTTATGTGCTAAAATTTTATACTTTTTGAGTTGTGAGTTTTAATCTTGGCAGCTAGCTAAGGCGGGTAACAGTGTTGAGAGGCGGTTATGGTTCAGCTCGAGAGGTGTGTGCTAATAACGAACTCATGCTTATTGCATTCACAAATAATGTTAGGGAGCTAGTGGTATCCTGGTTTCTCCCGTTAGATGTCATAGACCGTTCTTGAGTCGTAGCAGTGCCATCGGCAATAGCTACAAAAGAAGACCTCCACGTCGCCTTCGGGGAGAACCACAACATGTGTAGACAACACCCCGAACTCGATTTTTCAAACAGTTGTACATTTTGTCTTTTTAAACAACTTTCGTCCCGCTTGTATCTTCCATTACCTATTGGCGTCCGTCGGTGCACATCCAGCAAACTATAGGGCACCGCATGTCGTCTCTAGACAAAATGTTGCAGGCATGAATTAGACTAAATCATCGGCAACTAATATGAAATGAAGAGAGTACGTATTACAGAATATAATTCTCATGTATATGTACCTATTTGGAACACAGAAAAAAATCTTGAATTTTACAGACGTCTCTTGTACACGAGACAGATATGTGCAGAGCCATACCCACACACGTGAGCGCGTTGCGCGCCCATGCGCGGCACATTGTGAGGTCGGTGGCATGGCGCACCCGGCACCCCTGCGCGGCACAGTGGTACATGATACATTGTCACGACGTCGCACATGATCAGTGACAAACAGAGCACGTGTATGCGCGTGACGGCAACATTTTTTTTTTGAACAGAGGACGGTCCCGGAGGACCTAGAAGCTTTCATTCATCGACAAGTGGTGATACATAGACATACAAAACCAGGAAAAGTAGAAAATTACAAACAGGCCTAGATATTTTGCATAAAGGACCCTAGATCTAAATTTGGGAACGCAATCGGGTCCAGCTCCTTCCTCACCACATTGAAGCATCACAGCACGGCCAAACGAATCACCGCCGGGTACAAGACCACTTGGGGTGAGACGTCGGGAGCGCACCGAACTGGAGCAGAGGGGCCTCCATCTTGGCATGGCAGTCTGGAGGTTGTTGTTCGCCTTCATCCATCAGCCGAAGAGAATCGAAGCCGACGACGGAGGTAGGAGCAGTCGCCTCACGACCATCAGGTACAACAGCCAAGGAAGAGCTACTGTGTATATACTCCCAGGAGTTGCTTCATCACTCCCCTGTTGCAAATCCCGACAACAACAACACAAGGACACAAAATCCCTCCCATCCTCGTCACCATGACGAGCAACAAGAAGATATCCCTCACCTTGAACGCCAAGTCCAGATCTACAGATAAGACCAGCTCCGCCTGAGCCTACGGGCTTATTTAGGCCGCTTCCTCCAGATCTGCCGCAGTCTGCCGCCGTCCACCATGGACAACAACAGAGCAGCAGCAGGAGGCTCTCCAACCGTCGCTCGGGGACGAAGAAGAACAAAGCGGCAACGGCATATCGCTAGACGCCAAGGAGGACAATACTCAACCTAAAACACCAAAACCTAGACTACAGCTGTACAGGGAGGGGACCCTCACCCTACTTGCCGCCGGCCGCCGCCGGGGAAGAGAGGAGAGGGGCGAGCCAGCCCGAGACGGGGTGAGATGAGAGGCGTCGAGAAAGAGACCGTCTGAATGTTTATGCACCTTACGGCAACATGTTTTTGTGGTGCATTTATGAGGAGTCGTTTCATGTTACAACCAGTTTATACACCTAATACATGAGGTTTCTCTCTCGAACTCTCGAGGAATGCAGGTTCCCGCCTGCCTTGGCAAATGCCAAGATTATCGGTCTCTAGCTGAACTGCGACTTCAAATTTGCCTGGAAATTTTTGGAAGACGATGACAATCTTTCGAAACAACGGTGAGCGAGACATGCAGGGTGTGTTTGGTAGCCCGGGCCAACAGAGATTAGCTATCTGCTCTCAAACAAGCTGACCCTAGCATAGTTGAGCTCAGATTTTTTCACGTGTTTGGTAGGTCGGGCCAACAAAGATATGTTGAGTCCGTCCGTTGTTTGTTGAGTTGTATGCGTTGAGAATAGCTGAGGTGTCTACAATTTGTACAAAGACCCCTGCATACAAAAATGAAACATGACCAGATCCCTAGACACAAAATTAAAAGCAATTGGGTCCCTGTAAACAGAAGAAAAAAAGCAATCGGGTCCCTGGCAGCTCCAATGAGGGAGCTCCGGCGAGGCTAGGGAGCTCCGGCGCCGACCTTGGGACGGAGGACTCCGTGGCCTGGTCGACCTCGTGGAGAAGATTCGTCTCCATGGCGCGGGACGGCGTCGGTGATACGTCTCAAACGTTTCTATAATTTCTTATGTTCCATGCTAGTTTTATGATAATACTCACATGTTTTATACACACTTTACATCATTATTATGCATTTTCTGGCACTAACCTATTAACAAGATGCCGAAGCGCCAGTTCCTGTTTTGTGCTGTTTTTGGTTTCAGAAATCCTACACAGGAAATATTCTCGGAATTGGACGGAACGAACGCCCAGGGTCTTATTTTTCCACGGAGCTTCCAGAAGACCGAAGAGGATACGAAGTGGGGCCACGAGGTGGCGACACCACAAGGCGGCGCGGCCAAGGAGGGGCCCGCGCCACCCTATGGTGTGGGCCCCTCGTGCACCCCCCGACTCTGCCCTTCCGCCTACTTATACTCCCCGTCGCGAAAACCCTATTATCGAGAGCCACGATACGGAAAAAGTTCCAGAGACGCCGCCGCCGCCAATCCCATCTCGGGGGATTCAGGAGATCGCCTCCGGCACCCTGCCGGAGAGGGGAATCATCTCCCGAAGGACTCTTCATCACCATGATCGCCTCCGGACTGATGTGTGAGTAGTTCATCCTTGGACTATGGGTCCATAGCAGTAGCTAGATGGTTGTCTTCTCTTCTTGTGCTATCATGTTAGATCTTGTGAGCTGCCTATCATGATCAAGATCATCTATTTGTAATGCTACATGTTGTGTTTGTTGGGATCCGATGAATATGAAATACTATGTCAAGTTGATTATTGATCTATCATATATGTGTTGTTTATGTTCTTGCATGCTATCCGTTGCTAGTAGAGGCTCTGGCCAAGTTGATACTTGTGACTCCAAGAGGGAGTATTTATGCTCGATAGTGGGTTCATGCCTCCATTGAATGCAGGACGAGTGACGGAAAGTTCTAAGGTTGTGGATGTGTTGTTGCCACTAGGGATAAAACATCAATGCTTTGTCTAAGGATATTTGTGTTGATTACATTACGCACCATACTTAATGCAATTGTCCGTTGTTTACAACTTAATACCGGAAGGGGTGCGGATGCTAACCCGAAGGTGGACTTTTTAGGCATAGATGCATGCTGGATAGCGGTCTATGTACTTTGTCATAATGCCCTGATTAAATCTCATATTAGTCATCGTGATATGTATGTGCATTGTTATTGCCTCTCTATTTGTCAACTGCCCAACTGTAATTTGTTCACCCAACATGCTATTTCTTATTGGAGAGACACCACCAGTGAACTGTGGACCCCGGTCCATTCTTTTACATCTGAAATACAATCTACTGCAAACTCTGTTCTCTGTTGTTCTTCGCAAACAAACATCATTTTCCACACCATACGTTTAATCCTTTGTTTACAGCAAGCCGGTGAGATTGACAACCTCACTGTTAAGTTGGGGAAAAGTATTTTGATTGTGTTGTGCAGGTTCCACGTTGGCGCCGGAATCCCTGGTGTTGTGCCGCACTACACTCCTCCGCCAACAACCTTCACGTGGCCTTCATCTCCTACTGGTTCGATAACCTTGGTTTCTTACTGAGGGAAAAATTGCTCCTGTACGCATCACACCTCCCTCTTGGTGTTTGATGTCTACGGGTGCTTCTATTCTTGTAGACAGTGTTGGGCCTCCACGAGCAGAGGTTTGTAGAACAGCAGCAAGTTTCCCTTAAGTGAATCACCCAAGGTTTATCGAACTCAGGGAGGAAGAGGTCAAAGATATCCCTCTCAAGCAACCCTGCAATCACGATACAAGAAGTCTCTTGTGTCCCCAACACACCTAATACACTTGTCAGATGTATAGGTGCACTAGTTCGGTGAAGAGATAGTGAAATACAAGTAATATGGATGTATATGAGTGGTAATAGCAATCCGAATAAAATATGGCAGCGAGTAAACATGCAACGTAACGATAAATAAACGGAGTTTCGATGCTTAGAAGCAAGGCCTAGGGATCATACTTTCACTAGTGGACACTCTCAACATTGCAATCATAATTGAATATAAATATAAGCACTTCACTATGCTACTCTGAATTACTCTTTGGCAAGATAACGAACACTAATTCATCATGTAGGCAAACCTTAAAGATGTATTCCCAAGTACTAATAAACACCCACGCTGTCACTGTGAGCATTCATAGGAGGTACTAACACACCACAATTTCATAGAGACATCCAACTCAAATCATAACTCAGTGAATAAGTATTCTGTGAAATATAGCCTAAGAGACCCACACGGTGCACACACTCGTCACCTTTACACACGTGGGACAAGGAGTCTCCGGAGATCACATAAGTAAAATCCACTTGAATAGCATAACGACATCTAGATTACAAAGCTCATCATATGGATCTCAATCATGCAAAGCAACTCATGAGATCATTGTATTGAAGTACATGGAGAGAGAGATTAACCACATAGCTATCGGTACAGCCCTTAGCCTCGGGGAGAACTACTCCCTCCTCATCATAGGAGACAGCGATGGCGATGAAGATGGCGGTGGTGTCGATGGAGATGACTCCGGGGGCAATTCCCCGTCCCGGCAGGGTGCCGGAACAGAGACTTCTGTCCCCCGAATTGGAGTTTCGCGATGGCGGCGGCTCTGGAAGGTTTTTTGGTGTTTCGTCAATCCGTGTCGATGTTTTAGGTCAGGAGGCATCTTATAGGCGAAGAGGCGGAGTCGGAGGGGACCTGGGGCCACCAGACATTAGGGGGGCGCGCCCCCCCTGGGCCGCGCCGCCACCTTGTGTGGTGGGCCTGTGGCTCTCCTCTGGCCTCCCTCCGGTGTTCTGGAAGCTTCGTGGAATTCTAAGATGTTGGGCGTTGATTTCGTCCGATTCCGAGAATATTTCCTTACTAGGATTTCTGAAACCAAAAACAGCAGAAAACAACAACTGGCCCTTCGGCATCTCGTCAATAGGTTAGTTCCGGAAAACGCATAATAATGACATATAATGTGTATAAAACATGTGAGTATCATCATAAAAGTAGCATGGAACATAAGAAATTATAGATACGTTTGAGACGTATCAAGCATCCCCAAGCTTAGTTCCTACTCGCCCTCGAGTAGGTAAACGATAACAAGGATAATTTCTGGAGTGACATGCTATCATAATCTTGATCAATACTATTGTAAAGCATATGAGATGAATGCAGCGATTCGAAGCAATGGTGAAGATAATGAGTAAACAAATGAATCATATAGCAAAGACTTTTCATGAATAGTACTTTCAAGACAAGCATCAATAAGACTTGCATAAGAGTTACTCATAAAGCAATAAATTCTTAGTAGAAAGCTTTGAAGCAACACAAAGGAAGATATAAGTTTCAGCGGTTGCTTTCAACTTCAACATGTTTATCTCATGGATAATTGTCAACACAAAGTAATATAACAAGTGCAATAGGTAAACATGTAAGAATCAATGCACACAATTGATACAAGTGTTTGCTTCTGAGATAGAAGGAAGTAGGTAAACTGACTCAACAATAAAGTAGAAGATTGGCCCTTTGCAGAGGGAAGCGTTGATTACTATTTTTGTGCTAGAGCTTTTCATTTTGAAAACAAGAAACAATTTTGTCAACGGTAGTAATAAATTATATGTGTTATGTATAAGATATCCTATAAGTTGCAAGCCTCATACATAGTATACCAATAGTGCTCGCACCTTATCCTAATTAGCTTGGATTAACAAGGATTATCATTGCATAACATATGTTTCAACCAAGTGTCACAAAGGGGTACCTCTATGCCGCCTGTACAAAGGTCTAAGGAGAAAGCTCGCATTGGATTTCTCGCTTTTGATTATTCTCAACTTAGACATCCATACCGGGACAACATAGACAACAGATAATGGACTCCTCTTTAATGCATAAGCATTCAACAACAGATAATATTCTCATAAGAGATTGAGAATTAGTTGTCCAAACTGAAACTTCCACCATGATTCATGGCTTTAGTTAGCGGCCCAATGTTCTTCTCTAACAATATGCATACTCAAACCATTTGATCATGAAAATCGCCCTTACTTCGAGACAAGACGAACATGCATAGCAACTCACATGATATTCAACAAAGGTGAAATAGTTGATGGCGTCCCCAGAAACATGGTTACCGCTCAACAAGCAACTTATAAGAAATAAGATACATAGCTACATATTCCCCAGCACAATAGTTTTTAAGGCTATTTTCCCATGAGCTATATATTGCAAAGACAAAGGATATATTTTTTAAAGGTAGCACTCAAGTAATGTACTTTGGAATGGCAGAGAAATACCATGTAATAGGTAGGTATGGTGGACACAAATGGCATAGTTTTTGGCTCAAGGATTTGGATGCACGAGAAGAATTCCTCTCAATACAAGGCTAGGCTAGCAAGGTTGTTTGAAGCAAACTCAAGTATAAAACGGTGCAGCAAAGCTCACATATGAACATATTGTAAGTATTATAAGACTTTACATTGTCTCCTTGTTGTTCAAACACCTTAACCGAGAAAATATCTAGACTCTAGAGAAACTAATCATGCAAACCAAATTTTAACAAGCTCTATGTAGTTCTTCATTAATAGGTGCAAAGTACATGATGCAAGAGCTTAAACATGATCTATATGAGCACATCAATTGCCAAGTATCAAATTATTCAAGACATTATACCAATTACCACATGTAGCATTTTCTGTTTCCAACCAAATAACAATGAACGAAGCAGTTTCAACCTTCGCCATGAACATTAAAAGTAAAGCTAAGAACACCAGTGTTCATATAAAACAGCGGAGCGTGTCTTTCTCCCAAACAAAGAATGATAGGATCCGATTTTATTCAAACAAAAACAAAAACATACAGACTCTCCAAGTAGCGATGAACGGAGCAGTTTCAACCTTCGCCATGAACATTAAAAGTAAAGCGAAGAACACAAGTGTTCAAATGAAAAAGCGGAGCGTGTCTCTCTCCCACACAAGCATGATGGATCAGATTTTATTCAAACAAAAACAAAAACAAAAACAAAAACATACAGACGCTCCAAGTAAAGCACATAAGATGTGACGGAATAAAAATATAGTTTCACTAGAGGTGACCTGATAAGTTGTCGATGAAGAAGGGGATGCCTTGGGCATCCCCAAGCTTAGATGCTTGAGTCTTCTTGAAATATGCAGGGATGAACCACGGTTGCATCCCCAAGCTTAGACTTTTCACTCTTCTTGATCATATTGTATCATCCTCCTCTCTTGATCCTTGAAAACTTCCTCCACACCAAACTCAAAACAAACTCATTAGAGGGTTAGTGCATAATCAAAAATTCACATATTCAGAGGTGACACAATCATTCTTAACACTTCTGGACATTTCACAAAGCTATTGGAAAATATGGAACAAAGAAATCCATCAAACATAGCAAAACAGGCAATGCGAAATAAAAGGCACAATCTGTCAAAACAGAACAGTCCGTAAAGACGAATTTTTTAGAGGCACAAGACTTGCTCAGATGAAAATTCCCAAATTGAATGAAAGTTGCGTACATATCTGAGGATCACGCACGTAAATTGGCATATTTTTCTGAGTTACCTACAGAGAATCATACCCAAATTCGTGACAGCAAGAAATCTGTTTCTGCGCAGTAATCCAAATCTAGTATCATCTTTACTATCAAAGACTTTACTTGGCACAACAATGCAATAAAATAAGATAAGGAGAGGTTGCTACAGTAGTAACAACTTCCAAGACTCAAATATAAAACATAATTTCTGTAGTAAAATAAAGACATGGGTTATCTCCCAAGAAGTGCTTTCTTTATAGCCATTAAGATGGGCTCAGCAGTTTTAATGATGCACTCGCAAGAAATAAGAGTTGAAGCAAAAGAGAGCATCAAGAAGCAAATTCAAAACAAATTTAAGCCTAACCCACTTCCTATGAAAAGGAATCTTGTACACAAATAAATTCATGAGGAGCAAAGTGACAAGCATAGGAAGATAAAACACGAGTAACTTCAAGATTCTCAACATAGAGAGGGGAAACTTAATATTATTAAGATGCATATAACCATGTTTCCCTCTCTCATAATAACTTTCAGTAGCATCATTGATGAAATCCACAATATAACCATCACTTAAAACATTCTTATCATGGTTCATATGCATAAAGGTATCATTAATTTTGGCATAAGAAAAACTCTTCTCATTAATAGTAATTGGAGCAGGATCATTATCAAGAATTTGAACATGGTAAACAAGTTGCATACTAAGGAATGATTTTTAGCGATCCCACCATAACTATGACAAGTTTCATAAGGATAATTATAGCATGTGTCATAGCATTCTTTATAATAATTGTCGAAGATTGGAGGCATAGTGTCATCATAAGAAATAGAATAATTATCTTCCAAAGTATGTTCATCTGTGACCATACCATCATTGTTACTAGAAGGAGCTGTATCAATCATATAATGATCAGTAGCAAAAGGATTTTCAAACACCTCATCCCCAAGCTTAGAGCTTTCTATATCATTATGGGAGGAAGCATGAATAGTACTGATATTATGGCAATTATTAACATCATCATTTTCAGAATTAGTTTCCCAGAGATTTCCAATATCAAAAGTAGTGTGCTCTTTCAAATCATGATCACTAATATAGGTAAAGGGCATAGAAAGATCATTGTACTCAGATTCATTATCATAATAATCATTAGGAGCAACATACTTACGGTTACCTATCGTTATCTCATACACGCGGGGATATGTCGTTACCTCTTTCCTTTTATTTCCCCTCTTCTTCTTCTTTTCCTTCTCCTCGTTCCCTTCTTTAGCGGGGAGAGGCTTGATGAGGGGCTCCTCCACATAACCTGATTTATTTCCAGAAACAATAGAAGAAACTTGGGAGGATTCCTCCTTTTCATTAATAAGTTCAAAACACACAACGGTCCTATCATATTTTGGCAAAGTGTCCTCTTCTAAAATATTTTGTATGTAAGTATTTGTATGGCAATTATCAATGCAATAAGAAAGACACCCATGCAGGACATCATCAATATCAAGATCACTCATATGTAACAAAGAGATTTTTCTGGATAACTCTTCACACCACAAAAATAAAGTAAGTTCATCATGCTGATTAGGAGTAATTTCATCAGTACAATACAAATTTGCAGCACTCATGGGGTACGAATTATCATTGGAGGAGCATTGAAAATTAAAATGACCCACTTTATGACAAAGTTTACAAATAAAAGGATAGCTGGCACAAACTTTTTTACCAAGATCATCTAGAGCCCTAGACCACTTTCTAGTTTTTTCATTAATATGGTGGATACAATATTCATCTTCGATTTGATTAATTCCACATGGTCTATGCATTCCACAAAAATTAACATGCTTATAGGAAATAGCATTCTTAGGAGTTTGAGCCTGTTTATTGCAATCATTAACAACAATTTCATCCTTCATGCAAGCATCTTTAAAAGGTTCATCATACTTCTCAAAATTCTTCTTAGGCAATTCAAAATGAGAGGCAAAAGCTTTATAAAGATTTGCAACAACTTGAGAGTCAAGACCATAAGTAGCACTCATATTTTGAATTTTATCAGTATCCATAAAAGTTTCAATGCATTCATAATCATAATTTATACCTGACTCTTTACCTTTGTTGTTCTCCCATCCTTCGGTATTCTCCCGAATCCGATCAAGAAGGTCCCTTTTAAACTATTCTTCATTGCGTGTAAATGATCCGGAACAAGTAGTATCCAGCAAGGTTTTATCCCGAAAAGAAAGTCTTGCATAGAAATTATCAATGATGATATTACCAGGAAGCTCATGAATGGGGCATTTGAGCATTAAAGACTTCAATCTTCCCCATGCTTGGGCAATACTCTCTCCATCATGAGGCCAGAAATTATATATGCGGTTCCGGTCTTTGTGAACTTCACTTGGAGGATAGAATTTAGAGTAAAATAGAGGCACAATATCCTTCCAATCAAGAGAATCCCCATTCTTCAGCAATTTATACCAATGCGCCGCTTTACCGGACAGCGATATAGAGAATAGTTTCTTCCTAACTTCATCCATAGAGATACCTGCACACTTGAATAACCCGCATAATTCATGCAAAAACAGTAAATGATCTCCAGGATGGACAGTTCCATCCCCTTCATAGCGGTTATCCATAACATGTTTAATAATTTTCATAGGTATTTTATATGAAACACTTTCAGTGAGTGGATTTAAAATATCGAAGCATCATTAGAGTTATCGCATATGGGAGATAAAGCATTATCGAGCAAAATATTTCTTCCAAAGCTGAGGAGCAAAAAAGATTATTTTTATATAAACTAGCTTCCCCAAGCTTAGACTTTTCCATAGCATTAGCGGTAATTGCATTCATACTAATAACATTGCTACTATCATGCGAGATAAGGTTCCATATGTTTTTTAATTTTCGCATCAAACAATTCATATCTTAACCCAGGAAATAGATTAAAAAGCTCATTGTTGTTTTCCATTATGCCTAACTAGTGAAAAATAAAAACAAGAAACAAAAAGATGCAATTGCAGGATCTAAAGGAAATAGCTTCGAGCACTCACACACCGGCAACAATGCTAGGAAATAGCTTAGTAGTCGGAGGATGTGAATACCTTTTACCTTACCTCCCCGACAACGGCGCCAGAAAATAGCTTGATGTCTACGCACGCTTCTATTCCTGTAGACAGTGTTGGGCCTCCAAGAGCAGAGGTTTGTAGAACAGCATCAAGTTTCCCTTAAGTGAATCACCCAAGGTTTATCGAACTCGGGGAGGAAGAGGTCAAAGATATCCCTCTCAAGCAACCACCGCAATCACGATACAAGAAGTCTCTTGTGTCCCCAACACACCTAATACACTTGTCGGATGTATAGGTGCACTAGTTCGGCGAAGAGATAGTGAAATACAAGTAATATGGATGTATATGAGTGGTAATAGCAATCTGAATAAAATATGGCAGCGAGTAAACATGCAACGAACGAGTAAATAAACGGAGTTTCGATGCTTAGAAGCAAGGCCTAGGGATCATACTTTCACTAGTGGACACTCTCAACATTGCAATCATAATTGAATATAAATATAAGCACTTCACTATGCTACTCTGAATTACTCTTTGGCAAGATAACGAACACTAATTCATCATGTAGGCAAACCTTAAAGATGTATTCCCAAGTACTAATAAGCACCCACGCTGTCACTGTGAGCATTCATAGGAGGTACTAATGATGCGTGTAGTTGACACGTCCGTTGGGAACCCCAAGAGGAAGGTGTGATGCGCACAGCGGCAAGTTTCCCTCAGTAAGAAACCAAGGTTTAATCGGACCAGTAGGAGTCAAGAAGCACGTTGAAGGTTGATGGCGGCGGGATGTAGTGCGGCACAACACCGGAGATTCCGGCGCCAACGTGGAACCTGCACAACACAACCAAAGTACTTTGCCCCAACGAAACGGTGAGGTTGTCAATCTCACCGGCTTGCTGTAACAAAGGATTAACCGTATTGTGTGGAAGATGATTTGTTTGCGAGAGAAAACGAGTAAAACAAGTATTGCGACAGATTTGTATTTCGAGTATTAAAGAATGGACCGGGGTCCACAGTTCACTAGAGGTGTCTCTCCCATAATATAAAAGCATGTTGGGTGAACAAATTACGGTCGGGAAATTGACAAATAGAGAGAGCATAACAATGCACATACATGACATGATAAGTATAGTGAGATTTAATTGGGCATTACGACAAAGTACATAGACCGCCATCCAACTGCATCTATGCCTAAAAAGTCCACCTTCGAGGTTATCGTCCGAACCCCCTCCGGTATTAAGTTGCTAACAACGAGACAATTGCATTAAGTATGGTGCGTAATGTAATCAACAACTACATCCTCGGACATAGCGCCAATGTTTTATCCCTAGTGGCAACAGACACAACACAACCTTAGAACTTTCTATCACTCGTCCCAGGTGTCAATGCGAGGCATGAACCCACTATCGAGCATAAGTACTCCCTCTTGGAGTTAAAAGTAAAAACTTGGCCGAGCCTCTACTAGAAACGGAGAGCATGCAAGATCATAAACAACACATGTAATAACTTGATAATTAACATGACATAGTATTCTCTATCCATCGGATCCCGACAAACACAACATATAGAATTACATATAGATGATCTTGATCATGTTAGGCAGCTCACAAGATCTAACAATGAAGCACAATGAGGAGAAGACAACCATCTAGCTACTGCTATGGACCCATAGTCCAGGGGTGAACTACTCACTCATCACTCCGGAGGCGACCATGGCGGTGTAGAGTCCTCCGGGAGATGATTCCCCTCTCCGGCGGGGTGCCGGAGGCGATCTCTGGATCCCCGAGATGGGATCGGCGGCGACGGCGTCTCGGTAAGGTTTTCCGTATCGTGGCTCTCGGTATCGGGGGTTTCGTCACGGAGGCTTTAAGTAGGCGGAAGGGCAAGTCAAGAGGCGGCACGGGGGCCCACACCATAGGCCGGCGCGGCCGGGGTGGGGCCGCGCCGCCCTAGGGTTTGGCCACCCCGTGGCCCCTCTTCGTCTCGTCTTCGGACTTCGGAAGCTTCGTGGAAAAATAGGCCCCTGGGCTTTGATTTCGTCCAATTCCGAGAATATTTCGTTACTAGGATTTACGAAACCAAAAACAGCAGAAAACAGCAAGCGGCACTTCGGCATCTTGTTAATAGGTTAGTTCCAGAAAATGCACGAATATGACATAAAGTGTGCATAAAACATGTAGGTATCATCAATAATATGGCATAGAACATAAGAAATTATCGATACGTCGGAGACGTATCAAGCATCCCCAAGCTTAGTTCTGCTCGTCCCGAGCAGGTAAAACGATAACAAAGATAATTTCTGAAGTGATATGCCATCATAACCTTGATCATACTATTTGTAAACATATGTAGTGGATGCAGCGATCAAAACAATGATGATGACATGAGTAAACAAGTGAATCATATAGCAAAGACTTTTCATGAATAGTACTTCAAGACAAGTATTAATAAGTCTTGCATAAGAGTTAACTCATAAAGCAATAAATCAAAGTAAAGGTATTGAAGCAACACAAAGGAAGATTAAGTTTCAGCGGTTGCTTTCAACTTGTAACATGTATATCTCATGGATAATTGTCAACATAGAGTAATATAACAAGTACAATATGCAAGTATGTAAGAATCAATGCACGGTTCACACAAGTGTTTGCTTCTTGAGGTGGAGAGAGATAGGTGAACTGACTCAACATAAAAGTAAAGAGAATGGTCCTTCAAAGAGGAAAGCA
The DNA here is from genome assembly GCF_022539505.1 of Lolium rigidum. NCBI lineage: Eukaryota > Viridiplantae > Streptophyta > Magnoliopsida > Poales > Poaceae > Lolium > Lolium rigidum. The sequence goes on along the minus strand of NC_061511.1, from coordinate 163,011,513 downwards.
TCGATTGCTATATTTGTGCTAGAGCTTTTATTTTGAAAACATGAAACAATTTTGTCAACGGTAGTAATAAAGCATATGAGTTATGTACATTATATCTTACAAGTTGCAAGTCTCATGCATAGTATACTAATAGTGCCCGCACCTTGTCCTAATTAACTTGGACTACCGGATCTTTGCAATGCACATGTTTTGACCAAGTGTCACAATGGGGTACCTCCATGCCGCTTTGTACAAAGGTCTAAGGAGAAAGCTCACATTTTGGATTTCTCGCTTTTGATTATTCTCAACTTAGACATCCATACCGGGACAACATGGACAACGAGATAATGGACTCCTCTTTTATGCATAAGCATGTGGCAACAATTATTATTCTCATATGAGATTGAGGATATGTGTCCAAAGCTGAAACTTCCACCATGAATCATGGCTTTAGTTAGCGGCCCAAAGTTCTTCTCTAACAACATGCATGCTCCAACCATGAAGGTGGTAGATCTCTCTTGCTTCGGACAAGACGGACATGCATAGCAACTCACATGATATCCAACAAGGAATAGTTGATGGCGTCCCCAGAAACATGGTTACCGCTCAACAAGCAACTTAATAAGAGATAAAGTGCATAAGTACATATTCAATACTACAATAGTTTTTAAGCTATTTGTCCCATGAGCTATATATTGCAAGGTGAATGATGGAATTTTAAAGGTAGCACTCAAGCAATTTACTTTGGAATGGCGGATAAATACCATGTAGTAGGTAGGTATGGTGGACACAAATGGCATAGTGGTTGGCTCAAGTATTTTGGATGCATGAGAAGTATTCCCTCTCGATACAAGGTTTGGGCTAGCAAGGTTATTTGAAACAAACACAAGGATGAACGGTACAGCAAAACTCACATAAAAGACATATGGTAAACATTATAAGACTCCATACCGTCTTCCTTGTTGTTCAAAACTCAATACTAGATGTTATCTAGACTCTAGAGAAACCAAATATGCAAACCAAATTAGCAAGCTCTAAGTATTTCTTCATTAATGGGTGCAAAGTATATGATGCAAGAGCTTAAACATGAGCACAACAATTGCCAAGTATCAAATTATCCAAGACATTTTAGAGTTACTACATGTAGCATTTTCCAATTCCAACCATATAACAATTTAACGAAGGAGAAACTTCGCCATGAATACTATGAGTAGAACCTAAGGACATATTTGTCCATATGCAACAGCGGAGCGTGTCTCTCTCCCATAAAGTGAATGCTAGGATCCATTTTATTCAAACAAAACAAAAAAACAAAAACAAAAACAAACCGACGCTCCAAGCAAAGTACATAAGATGTGGCCGAATAAAAATATAGTTTCAGGGGAGGAACCTGATAATGTTGTCGATGAAGAAGGGGATGCCTTGGGCATCCCCAAGCTTAGACGCTTGAGTCTTCTTAATATATGCAGGGGTGAACCACCGGGGCATCCCCAAGCTTAGAGCTTTCACTCTCCTTAATCATATTGCATCATACTCCTCTCTTGATCCTTGAAAACTTCCTCCACACCAAACTCGAAACAACTCATTAGAGGGTTAGTGCATAATAAAAATTCACATGTTCAGAGGTGACACAATCATTCTTAACACTTCTGGACATTGCATAAAGCTACTTGGACATTAATGGATCAAAGAAATTCATCCAACATAGCAAAAGAGGCAATGCGAAATAAAAGACAGAATCTGTCAAAACAGAACAGTCCGTAAAGATGGATTTTATTAGGCCACCAGACTTGCTCAAACGAAAATGCTCAAATTGAATGAAAGTTGCGTACATATCTGAGGATCATGCTCGTAAATTGGCATAATTTTCTGAGCTACCTACAGGGAGATAGACCCAGATTCGTGACAGCAAAGAATTCTGAAACTGTGCAGTAATCCAAATCTAGTACTTACTTTTCTATCAAAGACTTTACTTGGCACAACTAAACAAAAAACTAAGATAAGGAGAGGTTGCTACAGTAGTAAACAACTTCCAAGACACAAATATAAAACAAAGTACTGTAGGTAAAAACATGGGTTGTCTCCCATAAGCGCTTTTCTTTAACGCCTTTCAGCTAGGCGCAGAAAGTGTTTCTCAAGTGTTATCGAGAGATGAAGCATCAACATCATAATTTGTTCTAATGATAGAATCATAAGGTACCTTCATTCTCTTTCTAGGGAAGTGTTCCATACCTTTCTTGAGAGGAAATTGATATTTAATATTACCTTCCTTCATATCAATAGTAGCACCAACGGTTCGAAGAAAAGGTCTTCCCAATATAATGGGGCAAGATGCATTGCATTCAATATCCAAGACAACAAAATCAACGGGGACAAGGTTATTGTTAACCATAATATGAACATTATCAACTTTCCCCAAAGGTTTCTTTTTAGCATTATCGGCGAGATTAACATCCAAATAACAATTTTTCAATGGTGGCAAGTCAAGCATATCATAGACTTTTTAGGCATAACGAAATACTTGCACCAAGATCACATAAAGCATTACAATCAAAATCTTTGACTCTCATTTTAATGATGGGCTCCCAACCATCCTCTAGCTTTCTAGGAATAGAAGTTTCAAGTTTTAGTTTCTCTTCTCTAGCTTTTATGAGAGCATTTGTAATATGTTTTGTGAAAGCCAAATTTATAGCGCTAGCATTGGGACTTTTAGCAAGTTTTTGCAAGAACTTTATAACTTCAGAGATGTGGCAATCATCAAAATCTAAATCATTACAATCTAAAGCAATGGGATTATCATCCCCAAGGTTGGAAAAAATTTCAGCGAGTTTTATCACAAGCAATTTCGGCGGTTTTAGCGGTTTCGGGTAATTTTGCGCGCTTTGCACTAGGAGTAGAAGCTTTGCTAACACCAATTATTTTATCATGGATAGTAGGAGGTGCAGCAACATATGAATCATTAGCATTGCTAGTGGTGGTAATAGTCCAAACTTTAGCTACATTTTCCTTTTTAGCTAGTTTTTCATTTTCTTCTCTATCCCACCTAGCACGCGAGTTCAGCCATTAATCTTATATTCTCATTAATTCTAACTTGGATGGAATTTGCTGTAGTAACAATTTTATTTTCAATATCCCTATTAGGCATAACTTTCGATTTCAAAAGATCAACATCGGAGGCAAGACTATCAACTCTAGAAACAAGAATATCAATTTTATTGAGCTTTTCCTCAACAGATTTGTTAAAGGCAGTTTGTGTACTAATAAATTCTTTAAGCATGGCCTCAAGTCCAGGGGGTGTATTCCTATTATTGTTGTAAGAATTCCCATAAGAATTAGCATAACCGTTACCATTATTACAAGGATATGGCCTATAGTTATTACTAGAATTGTTCCGATAAGCATTGTTGTTGAAATTATTATTTTTAATGAAGTTTATATCAACATGTTCTTCTTGGGCAACCAATGAAGCTAATGGAACATTATTAGGATCAACATTAGTCCTATCATTCGCAAGCATAGACATAATAGCATCAACCTTATCATTCAAGGAAGAGGATTCTTCAACAGAATTTACCTTCTTACCTTGTGGAGCTCTTTCAGTGTGCCATTCAGAGTAATTAACCATCATATTATCAAGAAGCTTTGTAGCCTCACCAAGAGTGATGGACATAAAGGTACCTCCAGCAGCTGAATCCAATAAATCCCGCGAAGAAAAATTTAGTCTCGCATAGAAGGTTTGGATGATCATCCAAGTAGTCGGTCCATGGGTTGGGCAATTTTTAACTAGAGATTTCATTCTTTCCCAAGCTTGAGCAACATGTTCATTATATAATTGTTTAAAATTCATTATGCTACTCCTCAAAGATATAATTTTAGCGAGGGGATAATATCTACCAATAAAAGCATCCTTGCATTTATTCCATGAATCAATACTATTCTTAGGCGAGAGATAGCAACCAATCTTTAGCTCTTCCTCTTAATGAGAAAGGGAACAATTTTAATTTTATAATGTCACCATCCGTAATGTCCCAGGTTTAGAGACGATCGAGGGGTAGATTTTAGAAAGGGATGTGCATTGCATAGTAAATTCGGGGAAAATTTCGCGCTTTTAAACAAAAGCGCATCGAAGGGGGACAAGTTTCTCTCTCGACACCTTACAGGGTTAGGGTTTCGAGAGTGCGACAAACTTGCTTCTCACTTCACTAGTTTAGGGTTTTGAGAAGAGAGAGGAGAGTTCACATGATTGAATTCTAAATGTTAGGACATGATTAAATTCAAACCAAGGTTGAATTTGAATTTTCAAATTCAAACATTAAATAATTACTTAAATAATTCAATTGAGGAAATTCATTAAGTAAATGATCAATAATAAATAAGACGAACCATTATATTAAAGTAAAGCTCATTAGAGAAAACTTTGAGCTTTATTGAATAACACACAAGATACATTGTCTTTACATTATCCATAATGGAAATAAATGAATTAC